>NC_082599.1:29112161-29438273 GCF_030936135.1 Gavia stellata
CTTCTCTGGACACGCTCCAGCACCTCAATGTCTTTCTTGTAGTGAGGGGCCCAAAACTGAACACAGGATTCGAGGTGCGGCCTCACCAGCGCCGAGTACAGAGGCATGATCACCTCCCTGCTCCTGCTGGCCACACCATTTCTGATACAAGCCAGGATGCTGTTGGCCTTCTTGGCCACCTGGGCACACTGCTGGCTCATATTCAGCCGGGTGTCGATCAACACCCCCAGGTCCTTTTCTGCGGGGGAGCTTTCCAGCCACTCGTCCCCAAGCCTGTAGCGTTGCCTGGGGTTGTAGTGGCCAAAGTGTAGAACCCGGCACTTGGCCTTATTGAACTTCATCCGGTTGGCCTCAGCCCATCGATCCAGCCTGTCCAGATCCCTCTGCAGAGCCTTCCGACCCTCGAGCAGCTCAACACTCCCACCCAACTTGGTGTCATCTGCAAACTTGCTGAGGGTGCACTCTATCCCCTCATCCAGATCATCAATAAAGACATTAAACAAGACCGGTCCCCAAAACTGAGCCCTGGGGGACTCCGCTTGTGACCGGCCGCCAGCTGGATTTCACCCCATTCACTACAACTCTCTGGGCTCGGCCATCCAGCCAGTTTTTTACCCAGCGAAGAGTGTACCTGTCTAAACCACGGGCCGCCAGCTTCTCCAGGAGAATACTGTGGGGAACAGTGTCAAAGGCTTTGCTGAAGTTCAGGTAGACAACATCAACAGCCTTTCCCTCATCCACTAGGCGGGTCACCTGGTCATAGAAGGAGATCAGGTTGGACAAGCAGGACCTGCCTTTCATGAACCCGTGCTGGCTGGGCCTGATCCCTTGGGTATCCTGCACGTGTCCCGTGAGCGCCCTCAAGATAAGCCTCTCCATAACCTTCCCCGGCACCGAGGTCAGGCTGACAGGCCTGTAGTTCCCCGGATCCTCCTTCCGACCCTTCTTGTAGATGGGTGTCACGTTGGCAAGCCTCCAGTCATCCGGGACCTCCCCCGTTGACCAGGACTGTTGATAAATGATGGACAGCGGCTTGGCAAGCTCCTCCGCCAGCTCCCTCAGCACCTTTGGGTGGATGCCATCAGGCCCCATAGACTTATGAGTGTCCAGGTGGCATAGCAGGTCGTTAACTGCTTACTTTCATAAAGTTAACTGCTTTACTTTCATAAAATTTTGTACCCCCTTGTACAGAAGTCTACAGATATATTAAGACCTGGGGTTTGAATTTTGGAAATGGATTGCCAAACCCTACAGGATCTACCTGGATAGGCCTAGCTTAGCTTCCAGCATCCACTGCCCAAGCATGCAGGCAACACTCTCCTCATTCAAGTCCTAGAGGGTTGTCTGCTGAGCGAAACTTTTACTCATGGTATTTAAGAGGGGAGTGGTGCACTGAACAGTCTTATAGTCTACATGAATCCTCCGGGAAAAACTATACATAGCTAATTTTTTCCCCTCTTTTTTATTTTTAAGAATGTAGTTTGCTAAAAATAAATATTGTTGGAGCAGCCCTACTACTGGATTAGATAGTTAATCAGAACAGGCCCATCAATTAAAAATACTCTAAATTCATATGTCAAAAGTCTTCCTGCTATTCAATAAACAAGGCATTCTAATTGAAGAGGTCTGAAGACAATGTTTTTTTTGTTGCCTGTTTAACTTTTTTGGCTTGAATTTGACATCTTTTCCTACCTACTATCAATATTACGCTAGTACCAAGACCTGGATCCAAACGTGTCTTTGCAGCAGCGAAGTTTTGTTACATCCAAACCAAATTTCCCCGAGACATGAAAACTATCTGTGGAAAGTAATATTGCTCTCTGCACTAAATAACAACTTCTTGAACAGCTGCCCTGCAGCAATAGGAATACACTTCCTCCTCCATTATTAAAAAATAATTTAGTCCCTTCACAGGGAAAAAACCCAAAACAGGTTGAAAGGCACAGCCCAACAGCAAAAGAAAACCTCTGAGGTTTTTTTTCTAAGGAATTACCAGGAATTAAGGAGATACTTTCTTCCCTCTTCCCGATTTCTGCCCCTCTAGCATGGCCCAGTGCAGGCAGACACAGCATGTCACTTGGTGAGAGAGCAGCCTCTGCGAAATCCTTTCCACTTATCTAGCAGCTGGACACAGCCCTGATCAAAGTTACATTTCTCAGCACAATCCAGCAAGTTCATCCAACCAAAAACCAGACAACAATATCTTTAGCTTTAAGCCTCACAACAGCTTTCAAAAACAGAGCAGTGCAGTGCAATTGCAGAATATGAATCCAATTGCTCCAGCAGCAATTAATTCATTGCAACAAAACATAAAATGGAACATACACAGAAAATACAATACATCAGCTCTTAAAAAAATTTCTATCAAATACAGGATGCAACCAACTCTCAAATATAAGATGTGGATCACTTTCATAAATCCAACCACTAGCTACTGTAAAATGAAGGAAAGTTTGCTACTTTAAGAAGCTGAAAGCAGCAACAGTCTTCAATTTTTCAGAACCACACTCAGACTCATTATTGAAATTCAGATCACAGTACAACACAAAAATCAGGCAAAGCAAAAAAGTGTTACTGAGTTGCCCCATCTTAAAAGATTCAAGAGCTTCCAAGCCCACAGCCCTAGAAATGGAGAAGGTATGTTACTTTTCTGCAGCTTAACTAAACTGTTTTAAAAATGGTTTTGAATTAAACAGTTGCTAAGCATGTTTTCACAAGACTTATTTCAAATTAAGAGTGGTTTACTTGAATTCAAGCTGGGGAAAATACATTTTTAAGCTAAATTGATAGATGCTATACTCAAAATGCAGTGGTGTTTACACAGAGTTCTGTACAAGTTCAGCTTCATTTAGGCACCACTATTCAGAAAAGCAGCATCTCTGCATAGCCATACACCTTCCCCAGAAAAAGGGCTATGTGTACTCCTGGCTCTTCCTTTCCAAGAATCTTCTTCCCCCACACTTCAAATACATAGCCCCATGTTCCTTACATGTTACCTACCAACTTCCCTATCTCCTGCCTGTGCAGAAAGAAATCTGTTCCAAATGAGTGTGTCCACACTGTATGTAGGGAAGGGCCCAGCCTCAGCAGCTTTGACCCAAAGAGCTGTAGCTCTTGCTCCAAAGGAGGGTACAGGGGGAAGCAAAGGGCTGCAGTCAGCAGCTACATCCCAGCTGACACCACTGCTGGCTGCATGAGGCTTCTGCTCTATTTTTCTCCAGTATAAAGACAAACTACTCATGGTTAATCTGTTTAACTTCAAACTGCATCAAAGGAGGGAGTTGTCATGCAGTCAGATATGTGACAGCCAAGGCTGCACATAGCCTCTCCTCCCAACTCACCCACATTGGGTCTTTACAGGAATAAACTGTGGATGGGAGCAGCTCTGCCCCTCAGAGCTTACACCTTCTGGCTATTCTCTGATTACCAGCCAGCATAGAGCATATCATGCTCCTCAAACTATTAAGATGGAAAGGTTTCTCACAGTAATTTTATTCATTTTTATAGCTTGAACAATATGCAAATGATTTTAAAAAGCAAACATGAAATGACAACTTAAATAAAGGAAAGGCAATAAATATATAGCTTCTAGCCTTGCTAACAGGTGGTCTGCTTTTTTATACTTTAAGAAGCCTAGATACATGCCTCGACTTTCTGTTGGCAACAAGTTTCAGTATTATTCAAACCCGGAATGTGTGCTTTACTAGGCCGAAAAGAAAAAATAGTGTTGACACTAATACAGACCTTGAAGCAAGGACATACAAAGAAAATAATTACCAATGATTTTTCTATTCTTGTGACCAACAGCCTCTTAAATTGCAACCAGGACAACATTCATCTAAGTACCATTGCTTCAGAGTTTGGGGATAAACTTCTACATCACAAGCCCCAAATGTAGTTCTAGTAGTGAACACACATCTGTCAGTCTGCAGTTGTGAGTAATTACCACAACAGCATGCTTAGACACATACTATTCTAAACTGCAAACAGGTGCGCATTTTTGTGCGTGAACATATATACTCTTTAGGGAAGAGTTTGGTCCTGGTAACTTAGAACGTCTCTTCTCCTCAAACGACTATGAGGGAGTTGATAGAATCCATCAGCTCTTTGCACAGATGGAAATAACTTTGTATAGCCTGAAAACATTTTGTTAATAGGATGACAGTCTACGAGTTGCCCAAAATGGTTGCAAAGATTTGTAGCAAGAAGCAGGCCGACCAAAATAAACAGTAAAAGCAAAGAAATAAGCTTCCAGGTCTGAAAGACCATGTTCAGCTCTAAACCAGAAGTAACCTGGACTTAGCGTTAAAAGTGCTGACAATTGCTCTGAGTTTATCATAACTCAATTATGTTAATCATGTTAGACAACCTGAGAGCAAAGGATGGTTAGCATACATGGTGCAGAGGGGGATGCTGGCAAGTTGAGAGCAATTAGACAGTTAACCCCTGCAGGAAATGGAGACAGGTAATTACTACCTTTGAACACTGAAAGACCAGTGGAACGATGTAAAGAAAATGATCATATAGAATAAAACTAATCTCTCTACTATGCCCGTGATTTTATTCATCTAGTAATTACACAGTTCAGTTTCTACCTCATTTACTGAAGATATTTTGGAGTTGTCTTGAGTCCTTTAGGTGCAATGTCCTCATAGTTAGAAAATGTTATTTATATTTTTCATTTCTTTGCATCCGAATTAAATACTTTAGGGCCTGAGCAAGATTGTTACTTGGCTCTGGGCCCCTTCTGAGTAGACAGATGGAGGCATTAGGTAATGGGATGTGAAAAGCTCAAGTACAGGTGCAGCAACATTTTCCCCAGTGAAAGCACCATAAAACAGTAAGCTGACCTGCAAGATCCTGTTGGCCAACGCCAAGTGTGGTGGTATGCTTGGGATGGGCGGATGTACAAAGTGCCAGGGAATGCCACTGACATATATGCTGCAAATCCTAGCTGGGTGTGACACCAACACTCCAAGAAAGATAGCTGTAACAAGATCACCATGATGACCAAATTGCCTTTAATATTTAGTCCCCAGATGCTCTCACTGTCCTGAGCGCAAAGCCACTCTGTTTAAAGTGCTAATGCAGGAGTAGGAGTCTTACAGTTGAGGTTTTGGGTGTTGTTTTCTATTTAACCTCTTTATGCACAGAATATCAAATGGCACCCACTAATAATCATAATTCACTTGTAAGACAATGTCTGTTGCACATAATCCCGTGCATCGTTATTGCTCCAGTTTGCAAGTGATAAAGACAACTAAGCTATATGACATCTACCTGAACTGACAAAGCTGTCAAACAGAAAAATAAATACATGATGATTAACTAGTTTACTCATTGGTAAATACATCAATAATTATGCCTTATTTCCCTCAAAACAATTTAATTATATTTTGTCCGGATACAAACTCAGAAAGATTGTACTTATAAAAACCCCCAAATTTTTCTGTAGTGCTCTTCAGACTTCACACTGTGCTATGACAAAAGAAACAACATTTGAAATCTAAGCAGTGTTCAGGTAGAATATCTCTAAAACAGAAATGAAATGGCATATTAGCCATTTTTTCTGGTTATCTGTGGGGTTTTTTAAATCCTATCTTCAATTTGGTTTCATTAAGTGAAGGAGAAAAATCAAACGTAGCATCTTTGTAATCATTCAGAGCCTATGTAGCACATAACTGAACAGCAAAGGCCTTATGAAGTAAAAGCAGATGGACTACATTATGTATGTGCCCAGGCATTTTAGGAAAGTATAAGAATAATTCCTGGGCAGTGGTGACCATAGAAAAACTTGGTTCTCTTGTGTAAACAATGTTTTCCCCAACAGCTGTATTCCCCTTCCTGTTTATTCTTCTCTCCTGCAGAATTCTCTCAGTTTGGTCACATCTGTATTTCATTTATTTTTAAAAAATATTTCTTTAGCTATCCCCCTAGCCTTTTCAGATTATTAAGGCTGAGGGAATTTTCCAAATCTCATTTCTCCTTTCACAACCTATTCTGTTTACATTTTTACACTTCATTTAGGTTCTGAATTCACATAATGACCCACATGGGTTAGGGGCTTTGCCCACACAGACCAGTCTGCAGGGTTAGAGTCTTCATGTGAGCAATAGAAATTGTTTAGGCAATCATTTTTTCTTTCTGATTTTAAGACCAAAACACAGAAAAATAATTAAGTGAAAACAGCATTCAGTTGTTCCTTTCTTTTTTTTTTTTAAAGTTCAGTATTACATTTAATGCTTACATATTTCCATAATTATTAGACATGAGAAAAATTCCTAGAGCTTAATTTTTGTCACATCATATTTTAGAGTGCCTTTTTAATATTGGGGCTAATAATTATTAAAGTTGGACTTAACATTATTATTGATTCAAATCACCTATTTTTTTAATATATATTTATTGTATTCTGTTGAAATATTACAAGTTCTGCTAATTAAGTGAACAGAAATTTTTAGGATGTGTCTGCCTGCCTTTTCTTGAAATAAATACAAGTCTGAAACTGCACAACAATTAAACCAAGTCTGCTGTTTTTTTATTTCAGCTAGGTTACATGAAACAAAGTTATTAAAAAACATATTGTAACTGTAGTCTAGCATTTCATTTTATTCTATTTTATAGCCATTTTGCTGAGTCTCACCTCAGACTCTTCTTTCTTAAAAATAATTGAACAGATGAATCGCCTCTCAAGGGCAAGCATCAATCTCTGGGAGCAACTATATTCTACAAGCAATACCTTTTAAGATGATGTAATCTGTTCCAAGAAGCCTGTTTCTATTTTTAAGTGGCATACTTTCATTATGCTTTTAAAAGAGCATCTCCATCACACATTGTTACTTTGCTTTTAACCCAGTAACAATCGTCAGTGATATTTAATATACATGAAATGGCTTCAGAAAATCATTGATTTTATCTTCTTGTCTACCCAATTCTTACAAATTGTACTTGAAATGGTAATTTGAAGTTATAAGGCTATAAAAGAACATTTCTGCTTACGGTCATTTTTTCAAAAAAGGTGCATCTTTCACAACTGCCTTGAAATGCTTGAGCATTTTGTATGTAAAGTATATTGGAATGTTTTGGTTTCTTCACTTAATGTTACTGAATTTGACATTGGAGAACCTGGAAAAAACATTACAGCAGAAACTGCACAGAGAAAACACACTCAGCACTGAAACTTCATCTGTTTTCACAAGGAGAGACAATCATGACAAAACAAAACCTACAATTTTGTATAAAGAGCACTTTTTTGTGTGTTTTGTTTTTCACTACACTAATTTCCAGGTAAATCATTAAGTTCAACATTTCCAACAACATATACTTTCATATCAAAAAATCACTTAAAAAAATAATGTTTTTACTGCTATTCCCTACCAGAATGAAACCAAACATACTCTTGGTGGCACAGGCATGTCACAAGAAGTGATATGTGCAAGTGTTCCTTATCATCACATTGTAAGAGCATGCTGTTATCTCTTTATCTCTGCCATCATATTGCTACATTAAGATGTGAATCTCAGAGTACAGTGCGACACCATCTTACTAATTTTAGAGTACGCAGCTATCTTGCAGTGAGTATTATTGGATCTCCTGGAATCTCACCTATTCATCTGATGAGCAGCAGCAATACAGATCAGGGTTTCTTTGGGGGGGGGCTTTTTTTTTTTTTTTAAAGGAAGATTTTGAACCAAGAGTGATAAAGATGGACTATCAAAGTGATAGGATTCTACCATCTCACATTCCTAATAGGTATTATGAAAGCCAGCATTATTTTTCACATATAGTGCCACGCATCTCATATCTAATGTGTGGTCTACTAAAGCTACTCAGATCTTTCTGACATTTCCAGAGCACAACAATCATCATCTGCTCTCTCACATGCAAAGGCCTACATTTCTGTCACCTAAAGGCAAATGCACCTTAAGTTTTCCAGATGAAGTTAACCTTGGAATTTAATGTGGAAGCATCACCTAAAAAGAAACTGAGACAACTGCTGCCTGTAACTTTTTTTTTCTTTTTTTAATTTTTAAAAACTAAAGTTGGTAAACAGTGACTACCATACTGGCTCTAAACATCAATCACTTACAGTGCTATTTGTAACTATGGCAGCTAAGAGTTTATTGATTACACCATTGTGACTGCAATGGCCAAAGCCATTTTTCTTTTAGATGCTGATATATTTTGCTGCTTGGAAAACCAAAAGACTTTCCAGCTCAATATCATCTGCACATGTAATTATCATTAGCACATTTTCTTTCGGTTGACTTTTTAATAATTGAACTAGAACACCACCAATATCCACAAAACTTCTCAGAGTGTCACCCTCAACTGAATTATGTTTATTAGATGTAGAAAAACACTTGGAAAAATATATTACAAATGCACACTTTTGTCCTGGCAGGAAGAGAGTTTAGTTGATCTTTAAGGTATTTCCAATCTTTATATTGTATGATCCTCTGAAACTTTGTTTAGTGTCCCTCAGCCAATATTCTCAACCCTCAGTGCCTCACAGCTCTTATTTTTCTAGCAAAGTTAAATTCATTTTTCCAGTAATCACTCACAAGGAACTGCAACAATCCAGATTTGCAATTTTTTTCCTACTAATTTAATAATTTGATTAAAAATACAAAATAACAAAAAAGAAATATGTAATGTTATTTATAAACCTGTGTTGTTCACTTACTCTTCATTTTGTTAGCCTCTAAATGCCTACAGATTTCCTTTTCATTTTTTACCAGGGACTGTAACTAAGTATACAAGGATGGCAACTGCCAAGTCTGTTCTTACTTCAAAGATCAGCATCATATTTGTTTCTTCTTTCCCAGGCTTTTTGCACTTCCTCAGCTCTCCAGGAGTTTTCAAATGTAACAAGAGAATTTAAAAAAAAAAATCCTCCAGCACATTTCCACAGTGCCTCCAGGTTTGCAGGGCTGTTTGCAGCTGATGTTAATGGACAGGTGAGTAGACGGAGAGTAGCAGATGATGCTGTAACATGGTACAGCTCCTTCACCATCACACAAGCCAAAATGCACTCATACCAGGCAGTGCTAATAGGCAAGGGGGCAGCAGGGGGACAGAGATGTAGGTCCCGAGCCTTCCCTGTAAGGCTGCAGCAGAGGTATCTTATTCTTACTTGCAGAGATCTTTACCATGAATACATATACTTCAGCGTTTCCCTTCTGACCTTTTAATATAATGGATTTATTTAGATCTTCATTATTCCCCAGCTGTCCGCACAAACTTTAACTTTTAACTTTCTTAAAAGATATTTAACAGAGAACTTGCAGAGATCAGCCACTCTCTACATTAGTACATTGATAAAACCAACAGATTAAGCTACTGTTATATCATTATGAGTTCTTGTTGAACTTTCCTTTTTCTCACTGCCTTTCGTTTTCTCTTGACACATTTATCTTCAAAATGCCATTTAAGGGCATTAATTTTGTTTTAAGTCTATAGAGTGCTACAATTAGGAAGAACTGGACATAAACTGTGCCCAAACAACGCATCTGCAAGGTTGCAAGTTTCACAACAGCTTCATGCAACATAACAGCTAGGCATTAAGGGTCCTATAATCGTTTAGGATCTTTTGGGGAATATTCCGACAATCCTCTGCTATGGTAGGATCTATTCCACTTCTTTAACACCACTGGAGTAGTTCAGGGCTCTGCACTGTGGGATAGGGCCTTTCTGATCTTCCAGAACAAGGAGGCCCAGCTTGTTCCCCCCACAGATCCCATACAAATATATTGATCAAAACTCAAGTCTTTTTCCAGACAGTACCCCATCTAATGCATACTGTTTTACAATGCAGATATTTATTGCTTTAATATCCAAGTACCAAAGAGACAGATACAGGACTTGCACTGTACTCCAAGCAGATGAATCTCTTTTAGCATTTACAAAGCTCTGCTGCAACCAGCCCATGCATCACTAATTACCCTTACACAGGTTCAACCTATACTTTCTCCCATCTGAGCTTCGTTTGGTTCATACAGAAGCAGAGCTCCTAGGAAAGCAGCTTTGGCAAAGCAGAGAGGACTAGACAACCGGGAGAAAGAGAGCCCAACCCTCTAGGTACCCAGTTCTCAGTACACCGCTGCAGTGTGGCTTGTCTCAGGGATCCCAGCATAGCCACTGAGTATTTACAAAGCTACTCCAGCTTTGGTTCAAGCCTCAGAATGAAGGGGAAGCAGAGGAGTAGAAGAATGATGGAAGAAAAAACAAATATAGAAAGGATTAATTTGCTCTATTAATGTAGCATGATATATATATCCTGCCATGTCACAGACGTAAGTTTTCTTATAGTTAGCCAAAAGGTCACCATGATAATTTTTTCAGCTCTCATTTTTCACTTGTTATAGGTTTGATGAGAAAGTCTCTATTGCACTGTATAAACATTAAACATCTGAGATAGCTTAGCAAGTAAAACTGAACAGCAGAGCCTCTTCTGTGTTCCTGTAGGCTGCACATAGGAGGGTGTTGCCTGGTGGCATAGCCTATCACTCTGCACACTGGCATGTTCCTTCTCAGGAAATGCATGGAAAAGCTTAACTTTTTCAGAGCTGGAGGAAGGACAATGGGAGACTATCAGCACTTGGGTAATTTGGTCTATACTTTTACAACACCTCGGCAGAGCTCATGCTATAGTGTACAGTCACCAGACAGATAAAAGAGTCTGGATTTAAGAACCCTAAAAACCTGATTAGTGGTGGAGAATTTGGTAAAGGGGTATTAACTCATTCAAATTCTTTTAAGTATCACAATGTTGCCAAAGCACTGTTTATATTCTCTCAAGCAACACTTCAAACTCTGAACTTGGGATGGAAGGCCTCTATATCTAGAACAGCACTAGAGTATCCATAAAACCTGTTAATAGAAAAAAAAAAAAAAAAGAATGAAGGTACATAGCATTTATAGAATTCTGCAGGGAAAAGTAAATACTTCGCCTGTTTTTCTTGGTTTGACTCAAGTAGCTACAATCACATGGATATCTTCAAATAACAATGTAAAAAGGCTGTTCTGCAGTGTTCTGAGACACTTTGAAAGTGGTAGTATTGCTGGGTCTCGCATATTTAGAATGATGCGTTGAGAACAGCATTAGAAAATTCTTTCAAGTACCTCACTGTTTTGAAAGAGAGCTACAAAAATGCCAATGTTTTAAGTCAGATCTTTATCAGCTCTGAAAATACTGACTCAACTACTGATCTTTTAGCCTGAGCTATTCTGAGGGAAGGTATGAAAAACCCATCTGGATTGATTTAGCTTTGGTCTCCAAAAACAAGTACCATATCTGTATACATGATACATTTAGGATTACACTATAAAAGGCTACATACTTGAAAAACAGGCCTATAACCCAGTGATATAAATACTGTTGATGCACTAGGTGCATTAAAGATCACTAAACCAGCACTGTTAAGTAAACATCTTTTTTATTTCAAGTAAAGTAATACTTAAGATTTTTACAATTAGAAGTCTGAAGAAAACTTTCTTTCAAGTGCTCTGACAGGATCAGCTTCATCAACTACTTGCTGATGTATCACTAGATATGCAGCTCCAGATCAAACACTTCTCTCTGGTGATGGCATATTTTAGAACCAAAAACCTTCTATCAGTAATTATGATATCTTTCTCAACACAACACTAGCATGATTTCTTAAATTGTTGCTACAGATTCAAAATAAGACCTAAAACCCCAGCATTACACTGCCACACTATGGTACAATTAAGATCTGCAAGCAAGAATAGAACAAAAAGGTAATAAAAATAACTCCTCTACTTTAATTATTTAGGACTACAGTATCCACCATTACTTTTGTTTGCCTACTACATTTGTAAAGCACTAAAAAGAAACTGTTGTGTCTTGTTCAGCAACAGCTATCTGGGTACATTATGCTTGAGGATTTTATTTTTGTACTGTTGGGGGTTTTTTTTCCCAAAATGTAAAAAGAAAAAGTTTACTTTCTGCAAGCGTTAAAATCTTCAAAGACTAGTTTGATATGCCTGTTGCACAGATGGGATATGTAGGGAAGTGGATACCAAGGGCATTTCTTTACTTTGTTAGCTACAAATATAGAGCTTTTTGTTCTCTGCATTACAGTGTGATCTGAAAGGTTTTCAGCTGAAGCCAGTCAGAGGAAAGAAAAGTTCAAAAGACCTTCTCCAAGTTGTTTGTTTGTTTGGTTTTTTTTAAACTATTTGAGGTAACGCTACGTAACTTTAGAATCTACATTAATTATTTCTTTATGTCAGAATATGTCAGAAAAAAATGTCATTTCAGACCTAGAAATACTTAAAAATACTTAGTGTTTCCACATTTTTACTACTAAGTTTTGTGAGAGCTTTAAAAAAAAAAAAAAAAGAAACCAAAAACTTATTTTTGCTAACCTGGAAGCACAGCAACCCAAGATGGCTGAAATTTCACATCTAACATTTTAACTACAGCAGCTCACTGTACAAAACCTACATTATTTTAATTACTTTGCCATTTATATAATTTATACCTTCCACAGCATTTGTTTTGCAAGAAAGCTATAAATCAATTTTGTATGACCATTGCCAGTACTGCTTTATTCATTCTAACATCCCATTTTTAAGTGTTTTTCTAATAAATCAAACATTATACATAAGCAATTGGCTGAGGCCAAGACCATACCAATTATTTTACCTGCAAGAACTTGCCATTATAAACATTTCCCACAAGGCACAATAAAATACATGTCTGGTGCCACAAGACTTACAGGACTATCCTGTACTGAAGCATTAAATAAAGATTAGATGACTACCTGGGGTTTCATTTGTTCCACCCCTTCCTTAATTGCTATTGTCACCGCTTCAGTTTACAAAGAATGGCATAGCCTAGATGCATGCCAGTCCTTCCCCACTAGGATGGTTTATTCAAGCTTTTGGAATCCCAAATGAAGTATCTCATCTCCAAACACTTTCAGTCACAGACTGCTTAAGCCATTGATGAACAGGGATTCTCTTTTGTACATTACCCGTCTCTAAGCCACACAAACATGCATATATGGATGTACGCTTTAATACGATTTCTGTTATTAGGCCTCTGCTTTCAATTATCACACAATTTGTGTAAATTTTTTTACTGCCTTTAGTCAAAGCACATGCCACTATATTATACCTAGGATCCTAACTACTCCTAATAGTCAAGATTTATAAACAGCGAACTGTTGAACATTATAGTCTTTTAACAAAATCATCTCTAGAGTCTCACTAGCAAATGTGAAGTTCTCATGAGCATTCCTGAACTGACTGGGACAGGATCAGTCCAAATAAATTCTATACTCGCACCTGGTAGCAAATCTGCAGACGACCACCTAGGACTTGCCATTTTTGGAAGTCCTTTGGGAGGGGAGGAGTATAGCAAACTTAAGTGACACTGAATGAAGACCATTTATGGAAAGTGCATTCTTAGCAGTTCTAGTGTTTAGCAGTTGCCCAAGAATCATGCTGAACTGCATGAGGAACTTAAAAACAAATTCCAAATTTGCAACTCCTCCCCCAAATCCAACAATAGCCAATTTGAAAGCATTGGTCTTTAACAGCACCCAAAAATTTAGCAGCAGATACTTCAGCATTTCTGTTATTCTGTACATTTTAGTTGCAAAAATCTATTTTCCCTTCCCCAGCTGACAGCAGACATATCTTCTCCCATTAGTCATTCACGCATCACAGCTAAGTATTTAAAATTAGATAATCCTCTTTAAAAATATATATTATTTAAATTATAAAGATTTAGGCTGAAGTTGAATAGACTACTGAAAAATGCTGTTTCTTACTACTGTATCTTTCCTTACAGTCAACTCTGTGAAGGATACTGTATTCCACATCAGATTAATTGGAGTTCTTTCACACAGAAAGGATTAGTTATGATAAATGGCATCCTTAGTGCTGCTGAATTATGTCTTCCTCAGAAGAATTAAAACCATGCTTCATTGTCATTCATCAGGCATCCCCTTCTAGGAAACTACAGGAAACTTCATACCTTCCTGAACTTTTCCATCTGCTTATAAAGATCTGGATCCAGCTCCTGAGACACATCTTTCATCCAGAGTAGGGCTCCTCTGTATTCAGTCCGATACTGTTCCATTCGGTTTACTGTCAGCCATGTGTCTGAAATGGCCCTATATCTGAAAGTCTCCACTTCTTGATACAATCTACTCAAAGGAGTACGCAGTGCTAATCTGGGGGAAGGCGTGAAGAAAAGAAAGGAAGGAGAGGAACATGTTAAAGAAGTTTTTCCACAAAGGTAAATGGGTTAATACAACTACACAGCCAAAACAGTTCACTTAAGTACTACTCTGTGTTCAGACAGTTCTACAGCTTGGCTGGGGGTACATGTGAATGGGGTAATTTTGCATGAATGTGTTTACAACCTTCCTATTCAAGTCAAGACCTTTCACTTCCACATGCAAGTGGAAAAGGAACCTTTTCTAATGCATATATATATTTTAGTTAGCCAAGCTGCTTGTATGTATGCTATTAACATTCTTCTTTGAAAGCTGCATTTAACAACTCTAAAAATGTACCTGAGATAATTTATTACTGGATACATACCACAGATGTATCAGGATTGTTGTGTTAAGCCTCAGAAAAAGCACTTCCATTAGCCTTTTAATCTTCAAATGTACATGTAAATAAAGAAGTCATCTGTCAAGTAGATATTAATCCAATTTTTTTTTTTTTTTTTTTTTTTTTTTTTTTTAAGGAATCTGAACAATTCCTTTGAAGGCCATTTATCTTTTGGAAGGATTTAGGCATTTTCTTAAATGTTTCTTCCAGCAACTACACTTTGGAAAGGCAGTAGGGGACACTGTTGTCTTCCCTATGCCACCACTTCAGCTCCTAATGGGATGTCAGAACTAGACAGAATTACTCCAACTTTCGCTTTGCTTCCTCCTGCTCCTTCTGCTTTCCTCTTGGTTGCCAGCAGCCACCTCACCAGAATGGGTTCAACCAGTTCCACACCAGTGTAGAGTTAGTTTAATGTGCTACTTAGGGACTCCTAGGCATAAGAGAATTTCTAATTTCAGCTCCAGTAACCAGCAAATTGTGTCTTCTTGATCTCCAGCTACTGAGCTAGCTATTAGCATGCAACATAAAAATAAGAGCAGTCCCAACTTCAACATGAGCTTGAGGATGGCTCAAGAGAAGACAGACAAACAACTAGTTTTATTTTTATGTGAGTTTATTTAAAAAGATGCCTTAAAAATGCATTAAGAGATACAATAAAATGTGATCTTCTTATTGTGGCTTCCCCCCCCACTTTTTTGTCATTCTACAAATACTTACCCAGCCATTCAAAGGAAAATTCAGTTTATGTAGACATGTCATACAGTAGGATTTCTATAAACAGTTAAGGTTTATAAAGAAGCAAATCATCACAGCTTTTGCTCAAAGGTGCCTTACATGTGTTTTAGAGATCCCACTCATGGCTGTTACTGGATGTGCTAATGATCAAACTCTAGCCCAAGATAAACATATGAAATTCTCAGTGTTCTGTATGCGATGTTTTATTTTGAGCCAAACAGCTGCACTGTTAAGCTAAAGCTGGAAAGCATCACAGTAATTAAGAGCCCAAAAAAATCCTGTAAAATATAATGGAACAGAATTTTCCCTTGCAAATGATGGTGATTTTCAAACTTTCATAGTCCTGCTACTGTTAAGAAAAAAATAGCATTCTAATACTCATAATGCCATCAAGTACTGTTAATTTTAGACTCTTTGAGCAAACACAGTGTCAAGGGCTCTGGGCAACAGCATGTGTTTGTGTGTATGTGTGCCCCTCTGTATTCCTTACCTTTTACTGATTTGCTCCTACCCAACCTACATGAGCTCAGTGGGGATCTAGGATCTTCTCCTGGAGGACTTCATGGTTAAAGCAGAAAATGTCATTTAGACTCCTCTCACCTCTGTCTACTTGTGGTATGAGACTCCATAGCCCAGAACAAGGCATTCCCTTACTCATTTATCTGCCATCCCAGGACCCAGAAACCTCCACAATGGGCCTGCTGTAGCATTTCTCTGTAGAGCGAGAAGTGCCACTAAGCAGGAGAGGGACCTGACATCAGCTCCTTTACAACCCCACTGCTAGAGAGGCCATGCAGATGCACCTGTACAGCTTTAGAACTGATGAGCTGAACAGGCACAGGTGGGGGATCTGCAGATACACAGACATAGCAGGTCCACAGGACAAAAAACAGGATCAGGCAAAACTACACAGAGCAAGCCAGTAATATTGCAGTACTACAGCAGTTTTGGCCACTAATAACTTTCATATCATTTGGTTCCTCACACATTTCAAATGGCAAAATTAATTATGCCAACGGTGAATCAACTACCATTATCCCACATACTTTATAAATCAGATGGTAATTCTAACAGATATACCTTTGCTGAGAAGAAAAGCAGAGGGCCTTTCCTGTGGCTTGCATCATTTTTCCTGCTCTCGTTTTATCCTGAGAACCCTGTGATCGAAGAAATTTCCCCAATTCATTTTCTTCCTGAGACAGAACTAACGAAAAATAAATGAGTGGTCAAACACGTCATTTAATAGATTCCTAACAGCTTTAAAACTGGCCTAACATCAGATAGGTTGATCTCTCCAAATCCAAGCAGCACAGCAAAAAAAAAAAAAAAAAAAAAATTAAATTCCTGCATCTATTAAACAGAAGATCTGATTCACTTGAGACATTTATTGATGGGTTTGCTGTACTTAACAAGAATCACAAAAGTCTATCGGTGCCAAAAGACAACAGGAGAAACATGCTATTTCTTTCTTCAATAAAAGAATTAGGTTGGTGTCGTGGTTTAATCCCAGCCAGCAACTAAGCACCACACATTCTATACAATTCAAAAACTGTTTTTTAATTTGTATTTCAAATATCTGGAATATTTCAAATTAATTAATTTTCAAATTAACTCATTGTTTTTTAAACAAGACGACGAACAAAAATGAAAGTGTTTTTACACTGACTTGTTGACTACTTCCAAATTGGAACCAGGGGTCTTCACAATATCACAAAAACATTTCATTATGGCCTAATCTACTAGTCTTCCAAAGCAGCTGTCTCCTATAGGGCCTATTTCTTCCCACTACCAATAGGGTGAATGGCCTAATATAATGAAAGATCTTTTGAAGTCCTCTTGTCATTTTTCCAAATGCTGACAGTCAAATCCAATGCAGACTCATAGCATACTCTGGTAGAACATGCTGCATGCACATCTTTGCATCAGAGATTTCACCTGCTACTGTGCAACACTTCTTGAACTCAATACACTACTATTCTGTACTCTAATTTTATCTCCATATCCTGAAACATTATCTCTGACACTCTTTGGACAGGCAAAAGAAAAAGGAAAAACTGGAGAAAATGCACATAACATTCAACAAAAAGATGTCTCCAAAGCTGGATTCTCTTTTCCAGGCCAGAAATCACAGCAGCAGAGAACCAAACAATATTGATTAGAGAGAAGTCTTAGAGGTCATTTAATACAACCTGCTGTTTGAAACTTCCCAAATGAGTTTCCTGTCTCTCACTACTGACTGCCACTAATTACTGTACACCTGTTACAGCCAAGTCAGCATTATCAAATTCATCGTAATAGCACGGATTACTTAATTATATAACTAACAAGAAGCCCAGTATTCTTCATTGTCAATCCTGATAAAAAAATAAAACAGTTCAGAATGGAGGTAGGATTTCTAAGACAAGACACTTCTGAATTCAGACAGGCCAAGCAAGTAATGGAAAAACCCCCACAAACTTAAAAAGCAAGATTTCTCCCATATTTATTGCTACCTATCACTATATATCATCAAATATAAAACTTAAGAACTAGGAGATCTTCAAGCAAATAAGCAAGTCTGCCTTTAGCTGTCTACAAGGAATGTTATCTTTATTTTTAACTAGGATGAAACTAGTAGTTCCCCGTTTTCATATTTACTTTTTCACTTGTTCAGTGATTCCATATTGCAGACCTTATTTTAACTAATGTATTTGTTCATACTTACAACAAATCCTTTTTTGATACAGTTCAATTGCTTTCAGCAACTCCATACATGTTCTCTGAATAGAATGGAACAGCTGATATTGAAACAGAACACACAGAAAAATTTCTAAGCGTATGCAAGAAACACTGATCATTAAAATACAAGAGCAAGCTTCATTTTTTGCAGAAATTTTTAGGCATCCCTACTTCCTTCTTGAACAATGAGTAATCTCTTCGACTTGAAACTAATTTTTCCTTATCAATTGTGTTTTTCTTCCAATTAAGTTGTCCACTGAAACTACAGACAGACCAATTATAACATACAAAAGAAAAATAAAGACAAAAATAATTTGGAAACATTTGAATAGTTAACCAAACTACTAATGATTTTTTTCTTACTGATACCTTTGGATACATATGAAGATGTACAAATCTTTGTTTCTAAAAAAAGCACACCAGAGCAAAAACTTATCAAAATGTCTAGCATGTTTATCATGTGTTAAGTGGCACTATGCATACTGACTTTCAATACCACAAAGTCTGGTGGAAAAAACTTGCATGGGTATGTCAACATAGAAAGTTACTGATTTAAACTGGACTTTTTACTGGCATAGCTCTGGTTTTCTAACCAAGTTTATAAAGCAGCAATTTCCAAAGGAAGTAGGCAGGGGTGGGGGGGGTGGGGGTGGTGGAAGTCAGTCTTCGCCAAGTTTGGAGGTTGTTTCTAGGAAACAGAAAAATTACTACTCTTTCTGCCTGTCCATCTAAAACCTCCAATCTGTAACTTTAACCTAAACTCCACTGTATCAAGCATTACAGAAATATAGACAAAATGAACTACTGGCACAGTAACTGTCTTCCTTCGCATCTGCTTGACCTCCTGTACATTTACATGGGTCTTGCCTTTTAAACTGAGAGCATGACTTGCAGTTGGGAAGTTGCCCAAGTGAAAACATGCTTGTACTTTTCTATCTGGTAAACACAAATTTCCCTATTTCCAATCCCACCTGAGCTAACAAAGCATCCTTCCTGATGAATCTGCAACACAGTATGCATAGTAGGAATGCAGGTATATATTTATAAAACACTGTTTCCATCCTTACAGCTTGTTTTACATCCATACTCTTGATTTATAACCCATCACGAAGACCTCATAGCTAGAGTCATCACATTATAAGTCATCACTATTATAGGTAGAAACACAAAGATTTGTTTGTTGTAAAACAGCCTCTTATATTTCAGCTAAAACACAAACTGAGAATCCTAACTCAACAATTTTCTAAGAAACTGAAGAAAAACAGTAAGGCAAAACATTTACCCTTACATAACAAAACAATACTGATAAAACTTAGCTGGACACTGACTTGGTTATTACACTTTAGAAGTCCATTCTCTATCTTTTGCTTTGTGTCAAAGGTGCTCGAGCTCTTCAATTTGTAGAGCCTTCATTTTTTTTTCCCCTGTGGGATTGAAGATACTGACAGCAGGACTGCATTTGTCACACAGCAGGATTCTTTCTCTTGGTTACACTTTACAGTCTTTTAGAAGCTGTCTTTGGTCATGTCAAAACGCACTAATCTGCAAAAAAGCTCCCCAGAGGAGACTGCACTATGCACCTTGCTCCTTCTTTGTATATTTCATGTTTTTCTGGTATATGTGGTATTTTATAACTGTAGAAAAGAATATCATTTGTGTATACTATAGAATACTACTTAAAAAAATGTTTTAAACCTGTATTAGCAAAGGATAACGATGACTGACAGGAGCAGAAAGGATAATCTCCTGCTCCCCTCACCAAAAAAAAAAAAAAAAACCCAAACCACAAAAAAGCCAAACCAAACCCTGCTCCCCAAACCTGAAAATAGAAAAGATGTTAGGTTCCCAATAAAGTTTGAGGGACATAGGTTTCTGTATTACAAAATACCACTATACTTCCCATATTTACATAGGTACTTCTGTTAAAAATTGGAAAGTGTATTATAAGAAAATAATTATAAAAATTTATATACATTATTATATAGTATCTATGTATGCACATCTTAGAGGACTGATGGAAATGAAAACACTTTAAAGATTAACAAACAAAGAATACGCATTATGCAGATATTACAAACCTCTAGTTTTGCATCCAGATCTGCATCTGAAGCCACAACATGTTCATCTTCCTTTTTGCCTGTGACTTTTATAAGGGTTTGTTTTGTTTTCCAGTATTTCTGTTGCATTTTATTGACCACAGATTTTTCTTGGCTTTGAGCATATTGGTCATAAAATTCCCTTGGATAATTGCTAAAATATTAAAAAACAAAATTATAAAACTTCAATAGGATGCTTAAAAAATAAGTCTAACAAGTTAGATTAATATACTTCCATCAAAAACACTGCATTTGCATGCAGACATGTGTATTCTAACACTCATTTTCTTGTTACGCATTAATAACAAAGTAATTAAAAATAGCACTATATTTCCACAAATATTTCCCACCCTACTTTGGAAAACAATACACTGCTTTCAATTTGAACGTCTTTAGCATGTAGCATTGCCAAATAATCAGCTGCAAAGAATTCTTCCCAATGCATTACGGAATGATTTGTAGCCCATGGAATTATATTTTTATGTAACTAACAAGAGAGTTTCAAGTGAACTAGCAGAGTTGCTTAAGCAGATAGCAATTTTCATGCAATTTCAGCAGTGTCAGGATTTCACAAAGTTCATTTTATGAATGGAATTAGACTACTTGCCCTCCCTTTTTTACAATTGAATAATAAAGAATTAGAAGAATACTCATCTCTTGAGCATGCTATCTGCAAGATAGATAACTATAGATAGATAACCATCTTTCTTTATGCAATGACTACATGAAAACTGCGGGTGCATAACAGGTAATCTTTTTTTCAAGAATTATTTTCTATTGACAGATGATTCTGCATTCCTCTAGCAGGCCTAATAAAAAGTGCAATCTAAAGAGAAACTCCATATTCCACAATATTTAAACCATATGAAGAGGGTTTAGTAGAAAATACAGCCTCACAATGAAATCTTGATCTGTTTCAGGAAGAGTCATTCCATTATTAATTTCTGTGGAAGTACATGCCTTTTCCCCTATGTGTATATATAAAAAGCTGCAGTGATTTTGCAGATCTGTAGAAGTAAATGGTTGCTAAGACTTGCCACATTAAATACTCCAGGAAAATTAAAGAGGTTGAGGGTTAAGTTTATTTTGAGAAAAAATACCCTCCACCTTTGGAGTGACAAACTGTGGTTCGTTACTGAGATACTGCCCACTAGCTCATAACACACAGATTGCTCAGGAGTGCTACCCCAAGAGGTCTTCAGACCCAACATACGCATCAAGTTATGTATTGAGACACACACACACACACACACACACGTATGCTTGCTATGAAATACTAAGGCCATTCTGAAACAACAAGCCATTGGTACACATGTTCCCCAAAAGGGTGGCACACCTGCTCTATATAGTTACTAGTGACACAGTTTAACCTGCAAAGGAAGTTTATTTCACAGGGTTTTGTTACTTGCTTTAGTTATTTTTATTGAGTTAGAAGACAGTGCCTTAATCACCAAAGAGATGGTAAGAAATTAAACTGGAAGTGAACAAGTACAGTATTAAAAATGCGCTTCTACACCACACTTCTTGGCTTCTTCCCCAAACTTGAAAAGCAAAGATATTTGCCCATTTAATTCTACCCAAGCATTAGTTCCAAGAGTTTAGTTTATGAATTAAATTAAAATAAAGGCCTTTTTGGTGCTACAGCACAAAATAAACAACACATGCAAAACATACCACATTTCATGTGGAATTCTGCACAAACAAACCATTACGCACTCTGACAACAGACAACCTATCAAGTTAGGTGAAGCATATATTGACCTGATATATGCTGCACCTTTAAAAGACAAAATCTACAACTCTAATAAATAACAAGAAGATCCCCCTGCATTATGAGAAAACAGAATATGAGAGTAGCATTACTTTAAAAATAACAAAAAAAAAAAAAATCAAACTGCTCACAAGGCAGTATAAAGACCCTAGCTGTCTGGCTAATTGTGTGCTTTAACTTCTGCTACAGCTGTGCAAATAACTGATATCTCAGTTCAGTGCTCAAGTGAAGAAAACACCATAATTCATCTGATATCAACCAGCCTTGATATCTACTTCACTTGAGGTCACTAGAAATTCTGGGGGCATGGTGCAAGGAATAAAAATGAGTTATTAATATGAGGTCACAAAAAAAACCCCAAACAAACCTGGGATTAATACAGATTCCTGAATTAGAGACTGGTAAACCAATTGAAGGAATAAGAGGAATACAATCTTTTACCACTACAGACAAATTCAGCTTCTAATTTCATTTGCAGAATTTACTGCCTCCTGTTTATGCTTAAGACAATGAAAGATTTATAATCACATTACTGAAATATTATGTGGACAATTTTTACTGGTAGACACTTGTCAACACCTTTTAAAATGGATTTTGAGTCAAGAAATCATGGACATATTTAGGTTTTGTTAAACAATCATAAAATATAATTAAAAGAAGGATGTACTTTATTCTGAAGTTGATGACCACGGAAAACCTCTTGAAATATGACAGTTCATACACTTCTTTCCATTAAGCAGGAAATTGATAACATGTGCTATTCTTCTATCTAGTCAATTCACTTGTTTTTCCATTCTTTGGCAGTTTTTCATTTTTTATTTTATTCTTTTTAAACAGAATGTTTACCAGTGACTTCATACAAATACTAGATGCCAGAACATAACATGTGATAGACTCGGACAGTGACAAATCAACATGCCAAACACCATTACCTCTTTAGAATAAGAAAAAATGATCAAGGTACTTACTACTTATGACCTTCCATGTTTTTTGTTTTCTTCAGACACTTAAATAAAACAAGAAATTATCAGTTAATACAAACACCTTTAAAACATGATTTTCAAGTTAGACACTAGAAAACCTTGACCTTTTCACATTGCAAATTACTACGTTGTAGCATCTTGTTTACCATGTTACAACAGAAAACTTGTTTTATCTGTGGACCAAATGTTTTCCTCATGTAACACACAATTCTGGCTTAAATCCACAACAAACACATTTAAGTGGTGTCGCTGATGTTGGCAATTATTATATGTTAGCAAATTTTCCAGGCAAAAGCAAATTTACCTGGCATAAATTCAGTGACTTTTGATGAGGCAAGACAATATCATCCATGCTAGGCATCTTCCTCAGTCAATTTTTTTTCCCCAAAGTTTTAGCCACAACACATGTGCCACTGATCTATTTTTTAAAAACACTAGCTACATCATGTCTTGAGCCATGGATGCAAAATTTAACGACCAGGTGTTTTTTCCTATGAGGGGCACCACAGCTCCTGAGGATAGAATATGATTTGTATGCATTTGGTCTTCAGATTTTATAAGTTAATATCTCCAACTTAGATACTCAAGTCTCCCACTATACTTCGAGCTGACCAGACGGCATGCACATCAATTCCCACCAGTAATTGAGCACACTCCTTCCAGGCCAAATTTACAAGACACTCCTTATAAACAACAAGCACCTGGCTGCTCCTCTCTGCTTTCAGAGAGGTCTCTCTTCTCCAGAATACAGCCAGCATGCAAACAGAGGCATGGCAGCATGGTCATAGACAAGACCAAAAAGAAGCTGGTCAGATGGTGCTGCCAGGAAATGGCCTATGGTAAGACCAGGCACAGAAGGAACACACAAACAGGCTGCACTAAGATATGAAGCTGATTGACTGAGAAAACAGTAATGGAAAAAGCACCTAGGAAGGTAATGGTGCTGAAACTGAACATTGGCACTAGTCTGGACAAGAGAGAAAAGGGACTGCAATGGGGAGAGGTGACACTGGAAACCTATCTAGCACAGTGCTGCTTACAGACAGTATGGTTAGCACTGGAGTGGCAAAGGGACTGGAACAGATTGCAGGGACCTGAACAAGGGAATGCAAGCAACCTGAGAGCTTCCTGCAACTGTGAAGCACATGTACTTCTATTTGGAGCCAAATCACAGATTTCTTATTCTAACCCCTTTACTGTGAGTATCTGTGAAACTTCCTGGCAAAGTTCCATGAGCTGCTGCAAGATTATATCAGAACAGGAAACTCCTGAACTGCAATTTTTGTGAAGTGCTCATAAGCACTGCAGGAGGGACCATGAGAAAATTCATAACTGTCTTCAGACCATAGTTTAAATGTAAAGGCCAACAGCCACACAACAAACAAAAAGGCAGAAAGGCCTGTTTCAGATGGTTATTTGTGTCATAGCACCATTGAGTCAGACAATATACAGAATGGGCAGCATCAGTCATGGCTTTGCTGTAGTTTGTAGAGCCATAAGGCACAGGCAACATTAACTCCAGTTTTCTAACACTTTTATGCTTGACTTCACTGTTTTAATACTGGTCCTCCTTAAGTCAACTGTGGGTGTGTGTGAATGAGATAAGAACACAGGATTTAGCCTGTATACACATCCATGACTCAGTTACTCAGCAGCACACTTGGTTTGACAGGAAGCAACAGTCTATCTAGATAGAATAACATGCCTATTAAATGGAACAAAGTCTAAATGACCAACACAGGGAACAGGTTTAAAGCACTGACCTTACACACTGGACATGTCCACCTGACTCTCCTGGAAACCAGTGCCCCTTAAAAAAATAAAATAAGAAGATATCAGGGTCATAGTGAAACAGTTCTCATTTGCAAGCATAGCTCACACTCTTTCTTCCTAAATATCTGACCTTATATTTTGAGTCTGGGGTCATCTTAGTTATACTCCTCTGAGTACTACGTAGTACCTCTATGTCCCAAAGATATTATTTGTGTGGGTTTTTTAGTTCAAAGTGAGGACTATATCACAGCCATTAGGACAGTGTTTTCATGGTATGAAAATGAGGGCATGTCCCATTGTGTGACACGATGGCATCTGAGGAGTCTGAGGCTATAAGGCCTGCTGGGATAGTGTTGTACGGCCATATAGAGTGGAAGGAAACAAAAGTGAAGTCCTGCTGGAAATGGCTCCTGGCATGTGGTAACACCCAAAACATGCCAGGAGAGAGAAAGGTCCCAGAGAGTGCTAGGTGGTATAGATGAAAACCATGTCAGGGAGATTGCAGCCATTAAACAGCACAAACAAGAAGCTGCCCAGTGATCAAGCTCAACCCCTGGGCCCATTTTATTTCCAGTACACAGCTAGCTTTTGATCCTAAATGAGAATTCAATTTTTACAAAGACAGCTTAGTAAGCACTGGCATTGAGTAAACAGAACTGTGGTTGCTAAAAAAAAAAAAAAAAAAAAAATCAGATGACTTTTGATAAGGCTCGCAGTATTTCACCTATAATTTCCATCAAGAAATGTTCCTGGATCCCATTAATTCCAGATGCTGTTCAAGGAACTTTCATAAAAGAAACCACTTATGCCTCAGAAGTCCCAGCTGAGTTTCACCTTTCTCAGTGACTGAGAACACTTTGGAAAACCTGGATGTCCAGTACTATTATGCCATTCTTTTAGTTGTTAGTTTAGCCCACAAACATGCATTTGGTTTGGGTCCCACTGATTTCAACAGTACCCTAAACTATTTCCATTCACACAGACATTGTTTCAAGTTAGATACACTTGCAGCACTGTAAACTAATTCATATTTCATGTTTCAGCACCACAGTTAAGCTCTACTGAAACGGAAACAGTATATATTAACATAGATATTAAAATCAGAAACAAAGGTAGAGGAACATAATAAAGGAATATTTACTTGAGCTGCATGCAGTTGATGTGCTATTATAGGAATTCTCATGTCCGTATCTGAGTTCTACTGCAAATGTATCAATTTTTAGCTTGTAATGTTACCATTTAGTTTTAAGAAACATCCAGTCTTACTAAATAGGTCATATCCTTAACTGGGCTCTCAGGAGGAGCTCTGGACAACTGTGTGATCTTCCAAGGTCACGAGGTCATGAACAGCCCATTTCTATGTGCAGGAAGTTGAGCAGCTGTGGCAGAAGGCCAGGTTAGATTAATTTTTAATAAGCTCAGATGAAAAACTAATGCATGTAGAAGATGGAGGCAGGGACAGGTTACTCAGGAGAATGCAAAAGCATTGCCTGAGTATCCAGGGATGGAGTTAGGAAAGTCAAAGCCACGCTGGGGTTGAACCTGCAGTCATTTAACAGGGCCATAATTTATCTATTTATTTTTATAATCTCTAACTTCATGTGTTGTTACTGTCTATTCCAAGTCCAGGAACCAAAGAGGGTTAAGATATCTGTTCAACTGTAACAAAGGACATTATTAAAAGCATCTGGGATAGCTGAACAATGAGATTTTTAAAATAAATCCTAAAGTCGTAGGTCTAGCCACAAAAAATGAGAGATGCTAATAAAAGGGGACTAGAAACAGCCCAGGGAAGTATCAAGGAATTAAAAGGAACACTTCAAAAACATGTAACAAAGAATCCCTACAGTCGTGAAACGCTGGCCCTGAATCTGTAGAGAGACATCAGGGAATGAGCACATAACCTTTGACTACTTCAGGTTTTGAACTCTATTATGCTTTCGAAGAACAAGGCATAAGTGTCCCGAACAGAAGTAACAAGAGAGTTGCTCTGCCAAAGCTGACTACAATGGAAGCACACAACACTAACTAGAGTCCACCAATACCTTCCCCAAAAACTGCAGTCAAATTTAAAATTAACCTGTGTTATCATACAGTTTTATATATAAAAACAAGCTTAATTTGCCACAAGGAGTTGATGTAAGGGACTTTTCTTTCTTTTTTCTTCCCAGTGTATTAAGACTAAAAAAAAAGTTTCAAGAAATAATATTATGCTGACACTGATTTAAAAAAAAAAATAGCATTCACCCCCCATTGGAAAGCATTTGTACCAGAAAGTTTCCATTATCTTTGATAATAAAGAGTTACGCAACACTTGTGATCTCTGTGACAGACAGCCTTTATCTTAGCTAACAAAAGGTAGGGATACTCTAGATAATATTGGGGGGGGGGGCGGGGGGGAGGAGGGGAAGCAAACTTAGGAGCTCTAGAGCATGCTAGGGAAAGCAGTACTACGTTACAGCTGACTGTATGCGAATCCACATTTATTGCTGCATAGTGCTGGATCTGAGGTTTCCTGAAGAAGTCCATACACAGCTCCAGCAATTTTGCAACTGCTTCCCAGTGTTTTGAGACATACAAATGTTACCTCAGTTTCAGCATTAAACCTAAGCTGGCCCTATTCATAACAAGCCTGCCCAGAACAAAAGGGACCAGAGTGCTGAAACATCTGTTTCCATATGGCACCACCTGGGTTCATAATCTTGCTGAAACCTTATCTGGCCCTCTGAGGTGCCACCAAGAAGTCTCAGCATCATGTTCCACAAACCTCCCTGTCCGCAGACTGACACCAGAGAGGACTGGCACAGCCTATCAGCCTGGACACTGTGAAATACAGATGAACTGTTTCTAGACTCAGCCTGGCTTCAGAAGCTGTACAGCTGCATTCACACAATGCTTTGCCACAGCTAACAACATGCTGGAACCAAGACGGCCCTGCAAACAGCCAACTCTGGCACCTCTGCATCTGTGGCAGAGTTTATCTGGGTTGTAGGCTATTTACCCACAAATTATTTCCATGGGTAGCCAAAATAGCTGGAATGCACACAGAACTTCGTAATATTTCTGGTGTACTGCATCATCCTGCTCTCTCCTACTGAGATATTTTATTAGCCATGATACTGGAATGAAACTTGATGGGAGGGCACCCTCATTAGTGAATGGCATTTCTATTCCTATGGAAAATCCTCTGATTCTCTATGACCATTGGAGAACACCATCTATATTTTTCTGTACAAACAGGAAAATGCTATCATGGTGTTTTGAGTGATTCAAACTCCAGCATACCCTAGGCTTACCTTCCAGCTCATGCTCTGTACAACATTTGTAAATGCTTGCTTCTCTTTTTTAGCTTTATTATATTATACTTTGTCGCAGCATAAGTTATCCAGTTTCCCAAGAGCCGAACAACTTTATACAAGTAGTATCTGAAGATTATTCATAAGAAAAAGACAGAATGAGTGCCTTCTCTACAACAGCTAAATTGATAATAATTCTGTACATCAATGTCATTCAGGTAACTTTTCTTTTCCTGTGAATGTAAATATAAGAACCATCATGTGGCACAGTGAAATTCAGATCTTAATGCTCTCCTAGGTTATGGGGAAATCAATTAAAAAAGTAAATTAAGAAAATCTTTTCCCCCAATTCAAGTATCTGTCCTTGGCTGAGCATTGGTTACACAGCGATGTGTTCTTAATAGCTCAGACAACATATCTTATAGAAGAAAGCAGGAAGCAACCAGAGACAGCAAACAGGAATCTTTACAACCGTGAAGACTGTATCCAAAACAAAACGTTGACCTAATCACAACTTCTCAGAACCAAGAGATGAGCTGAAATCTTTGTAAAAATGTTATGAATGCTGATCTACAGATCAAATTTGATATCCAGAGATGACTTATCATTGTTATGCAGGAAGGCAGTAGATTGAACAACGCATTCTTCTGAGATGCATCCAGAAACAACAAAAGGGAACTGAATGAGCAGAGCAGAATTCAGCAAGCCTTATGTGAAAGTAATGTGTTCATCAAAAAAGACACAGATGAATCTGCACTTTCACTGATAGCACTGTCCTTGCAGTTTACTGTCCTTTCAAAGCAGTTAATACATTCTGAGGTTCTTCAAATGCCAACAAACTCTCTGCATCTTAAAAATCCTGCAACTTGTAACTTCAAATATGGCAGAATCATGCATTGCAGTTCATTTACTTAATATAACAATGTTATTAAAATGAATAATCTTCCAAGAAACTTTTAATACAGTAACAGTAGAGTGGCACTAAGTAACAAAACATAAGAAGAATTTTAAGGAGTTCTATCCGAAAAGGTAAGAGTGATAGTTTCATTTATGCAAAATACTCTGAAGGGAAGAAAATGTGCTTAGGTGAGGGAATCAAAGCCATCTGTGCCTCTTCAACAGCTCTTGGCTGACAACCTGTCTCCCCTGTTCCCTGGAAGCCGTGACCAAACTGAATCAAGTAAATGGGCCTCCAAAGCAAGAAGCAGTCTCACTGCGATTACGCAGGGCAGTTATATCTTCTCTGGTTTGTCTACGAACATGCAGACCCAATGAGTCAGGAGCTGCAAACTGCGTTTCACTTTGCCTTTCCCAAGCAAAAGAGAACGGAGCAGGCTTTTAGTCTGAATTACCCATATTGTCAATGCAGGAAAAGAGTGAAAACTGAAGTCTGGGTCTATATAGGCATTCCACATCAAGATTATACACAGACTTAGAAGTATTCCTACTCTAACTGCATGAATAGCTACCACTGTAATTCAGCTAAAATTAATCTAAAGTTATATCAATATGGCAAATGACAAGATTTAATTTTTCCTCTAAAACTCTTAACATTCATCATTGATGTTCTAATCCTGCAGAATCATCCGTGCTTAGCTTTAAATCCAGGACTATTTTCACACTGTTCAACTGCTCACTGATGTACTTGTTTATTAATTCAAAAAGTTTGCAGAATTGGTCCACAAGCACTGCATTAGCAGTTCCTTCCATCCACTACAATTTTTTGTCTATTCCCTTGCTTCAGACAGATCCACAGCTTTGCTACTTATCCTGGGAAGCGTATATCTTTACAGATTACCCACAACTTCTCAGAAGAAACACTGCAATATTATAAGGGAGTTGTATCAACAGAGTTATTCTTTCAACCTATTTCAGGAGCTGACATCATGTTTCATACATTCTTAAAAGAAGCACAGGGGGAAATGGCATCTGTTAAATGGAGAGGGACTCCTGCTATATTCATACACCTGGGAGGTGCTGAGGGGGAAAGAAATTAATGTTGTTTGACCCCAATTAGCTAACTATGGTGCTTAAATTATCATACAAGCCTCTCAATACTGAGCCCCTGTACAGATAGTGAATAGAACCTCCAAAGAGCAATTCTGAGCACCTGAACCAGAGCCTCACCACTGCCCTCTAAGCTCACAGAAATGACAGTTTCTGCATGAAGCAGCTGACCTCACTTCCCTTAGAACTGGGATTTCATGGTGGTCTGGGAAAAAAAGATTTCAGCAGCATACTGAGTAACACATTGTGCTTGGGACACAGCCACATCCCATAAGCCTACTGGAACCAAATTTTTCTTTCACTGCAAGCACTTCTGGAACTAACATTTCTATACACAATTTCTTCCATTTCCTTCTCCTCTCTATCGAGGTTTATGACACACCCCAGCAAATACTTCATTTATTCCATTAAATTTATTCATTTGTCTTGATCTTTCAAAGACTCAAAAAAAGAAAAAAATTCGACATGCAGGAAGACCCCAACCACGTACTCAAAACACCAGAAGTATCAGAGAAATTGGAGTCTGTTTTTCAAGGAGGTAGTTTGAGCCAATGTAACACTCCCTTTTGCCTTCTTTTTCAAGCCAGTAAATTGCACAGTAATACAAGAAGGCATCTTAAATGACTAAGATTGTGTGATTAAGGACTTGCACCATTAGAAACCATGTACAAGGTATGAAGAAATCTGGATTTTTGGGTCTTCTTTCTGTCATTTTGTAGCACTACCTAGGCACCTGTCTGCAAACAGTACATCCAACAAAATGAGTAGTACTATTGTCATTAAGTATATAATGATCTGTCTTTCACTGAATTTTACACTCACTCTTAATACTCTCTACGCAGGGCAGACAACCAATAGCTACTGCAGAGAGTACTGTTAAGAGTTACTTTATTCCAAAAACAATTATCATGCTTCTGATGTGGAATAATTATTTCAGAATACACAATTAACATAGGAAATTATTCTCTTAACTTCCTGGTGTAGTCTAAACAAAAGACGATATCCAGGGTCCTGTTTCTTATTCTATCATTTAGTCTTTTATTTTTCTATTCCTAACTCCAATATGTACAAGTTAACAGAATACAGTGGCAGACAAACAGAGCAAATGTGCACATTGGAAATTTATTGCTAACTTATACCTAGAACTTAAGAGTATCAATCCATCTGAATTGCACTGGTTTTCCCTACTCCAGTGGTTAGAGGTAAGTTTTAGCCAATGTGAAAAAGTGGAAATTTGGCACTATGTCACTATGTTTTTTAAAACCTGTGTTTGCTCCCATGAAATGCAAGGACCAAGTCAAACGTTAGTATTCCTCTCTAAAAAACAATTTTGTGTCTATTCTGTACTGTATGCCTGTCATATTATTCCAAAGACTATCAAGTCAAACTTACAGGCATAAGTGATCTCCTTCTTTCTAGAGCATAACATGTATTGAACTGACACTTGTAGCTGGGTTGTTTTTTTTTTTTTTAAACAGTTGAATGACAAATTCCTAAAAATAGAGGTTTATCTCAAAAACACTGATAAGAATGGCACATGTAGTCATGACATAGTACATGTAGTCTCAGAACAAAATATTTCAAATAAATGTTGATAGACTCAAACTTGGAAGACTGATGAGCAAAGAATTGCCCTTTCTAGATAAGGTAACTTGCATGTAGAACGTCATCATTTACATAAAGACACAGATATTTAATTACACATGAAATTAATTTTAAATTGCTTTTTCAGATTATACTGATTTTTCAGCTGCTTATTGTGAAATAATATAAGAACAGCACACAGGATAAGTTTGCCCTCACGTAACATCTTTTACCTGACCACTAGTTTTCCACTTACACTTGTGAAGAACACTGAGCGAATGACGTTAGGAAAGAACCAGGTAAATATCCTAAGTACTGTGTGTGTTTTGTGGAAGAACAATTTGAATGTAAGTCATTCAGTGGCAGGTCTAACCTCACTCTGCAAATGAGCAAAGCTGGGGATATATGCAATCCAGTATTGAATCTCATTCTAAATGAAGACTTGCTTAATTTCTCTGGAATGACTATCAGATTGTTTTGTAATACACATTTGTTCTCTTAGTTTAAAAACCAGTATTTTTAAACTTAGTAGCCGAATGCTATTAAAGAAAATGCCATATGGAACATCTGCTGTGCATAGATTATAAAAGACAATATGAAGATGGTTTTTGCGACACATTCTACCCATAATCAGTCTAGAGTCTTAATCTTAGGAAACCTTCCCTTTATAGAACCTATAAGAAAAGCAGTGGATGTACAAAAAAACCCCATGAAACTCTTTTCAGTTGTATACTATAATAAATATGAACAAATATGGTTTTAGAAGTTCAAACGAATGCCTCTCTTATTTAGATACCCTATTTGCTGACACAGTCAACACTCTCAACTTTCTGCCTCCTTTTTCATCCACGCAGAAGCCAGGAAGCAATGCTATTATACCTGAGGGGAAACAATGCCGGGGGAAGGGAACAGGGGAAAATCATTTTCTCTAGATTCCCTCAGGAGATCATTTCACATCCATGGGTAAGAGATTTGATTAACAAAACAGTTTTAGCATGCACAGCAACAACAATACAGGGTGATCTTCTTTCACTGCCCTTTGAGTAAACATCACGATCAATACAGGCTGTATATTCTTGATAGATGCATAGTCCACTCAATTTTTATATTACTGTTCTCAGATCCTGGCACACCAGCCAACTGTTCCTAGAGCAGTGGTGATCCGTATGAAGCTACTCGCAAGATGGACCCGAGTACTGTTTCAGTGACTCAGAACAGACAGTTCCCAAGGTTGATGTAAGCAATTGCATAACCGGTCAAAATGCCCCTCGGTTTGCTATGGCTAACAATAGCCACAGGAAAAACTACAGTGAGACTATTATTACTAGCAACATGTAAAAGGTCAAATGTTTCTACTGTTCTTGACTGCTTTGGTTCTTTGTTTAACATTCTCCACACTCCAGGCTTTTGTATTTTTAATGCTTCTGCATCACATGGCATAATTTTGTCTTTAGAGTGATTTTATGGTTGAGAAGTGGCAAAAACATCTTGAAGAATCTACTACTTCAGAGCAACACTATTGGAGGAGATTTTGAAACAAGTATTAAAAGGAGTCTTTGAGGACATCTCTTGACTTTTAGTTTAGATGAGATATTAGCACATTTTTTTCTGCCAACTTGTACCAACAGCTTTCAATAAAAGTTTAGAGTGAAAAGAGCTGTTATTATTAATTTCTTCCAGAAAAGGTTACTTGGGAATTCACGAGAACAATTTAGCAGCCCTGTAGAGTATGGATAACAGAGAAGAACAGGCAAGATGGGTGGGCTTGAAACTCTGTTAAGGGGGAAAAACCCAACCCCGCAGTAAGGTTCAACAAGAATTTTACTTCGCGCTATGTGATTCCCTCCACACCCCAAAGATATAATCTTGTGAAAGAAAAGTGTTCAAGAAACCCTCCCCTTTCCATGCAGTCATAACTGGTTGTCTTGAACCTGCAAACCTCCAGTAACATGCGTATTTGAATCTCAGGTCCTACAAACACAATGGAAGAAATCACCATTATCTAAAAGCACGTCATTCTTTCTCAGTTAAGAAGATGGAAAATTCCAATTACCAGCATCTAACTCTTGAGTACACTGTTGTTTGAACTCTTCTGGAAATAACAGTGTTTCACCCACGAAGTTTTGACAGTAAAGAAACTTTATAAACTCATTTAGACCAAGGTTTGGCAGCATTTAACTGCCACATCATCTACCACTATAGCTTGCTATGGGGAAAAACGTGACTGGTTATACCAGTTATGGCAGTTACGACAGTTTACTACACAAAAGAAGATCTGTGACTTTACACTAAATTCCTTCAGTGGTATTAACATAAATCTTAAATCATAAAGTTACTCAGTTTAAGCCAATAGGCTACCCTATTCAGAGAGCAGTATAAAAAATTGCTCATGTCTGAATGAGATGTTCCTGGACTTCACGTTAAGTACCACTAAGAGCTGCAACTCCTAGATCAGTGCCAGGCAGACAGCACTGTCAAGTGGTACTTCCACTAACTCCTCAGGAACCCTGGATAGACAAAGTGGAAAAAGAGTAGATCACCAGAAAAATCAGATGAAAGATCATAACCAAATGCGGCCTGCACTGCAGACTCCAAAACCCAGCCCACAATTTTCTCTGCCCAACACTTTGGAAAGTGATCAAACACAGTTTTTTTCCTTACAACAACAGCCTTGCTAGACCGAAACATGAGAACTGTTTATTTCCAAGAAGTTTGCTATGGAACAAGAGCCACAGCTGCTTTCTGAGACCCAAATTAAATAAAATCCAACCAGAAACCGAAAGAAAGATAACAGAATGACACATGGGGGGAAAAAAATCCCAACAAACAGGTGCTTCTTGGAAATAATACTGTCAGCTTGGTTTAAAGCAAGGCTTGCAGGCAGGGGCAAAACATTACAACCAGCTGAACAGAAGAACAACTCCAACACCAAACTTCCAAAATAGCCACACAGTGTAACCTGGGGGTAGGAGGTTAAAGGACGCACCCCTGAGATTACCCAATTCATTTTCACATTTATAAATTTGAACTGAGGCAAGACTGAATTACTGTTTTAAGAGGGCCCATGCAGGACCTTGAGACTATCAACACTATGCAAAACAGCATGGAACAGGAGACTTACATCTGGTGCTGAACGTATACACAAAGATACTGAGAAATAAAAGAGCACAGTGCCCTTCACCCTTTCTTCTTACTAAAAACTGACCTGATGTTTCAAGTAATTTTCTCTTTTTCCTTCTTCTAAACGACTAGAGCAGATAAACATCATTCACATGCCAGGTGGAGGGATGCAGATCAAATCTGATTATCAAGATCAACCTTTCACAAAATACAAGCTTTAAATTGGAAGTTTTGGCGTTTTTTTAATTCCAGTTTCACTAGCTGTTAACGCCTCGGTGCCTGCTTTGATAACTGACATTATCTTAGCCACAGGAAGCCCTGCTACCCCTCATAACCCAGCCGGCCCGAAGCCCTCAGGTGAAAACAAGGGCCGCCGCCGCCGCCGCCCCGGAGAGCGGCACACACCGCAGCCGAACAACCTGCACCTCAGCGCGGAGCCCGGCAGCCAAGCCGGAACTGCTGAGGAGAGGCAGCCGTTTTCCTCCTCATCCTCCCCGCTTCCAGCGGGCAGCCAGCCAGAGAGGATGTACGGCAGGAAGGGAGGCAGAAACGGATAAATGCAATAATCATGGCGAGATAACCGCAGGGCGCGAGGGAGGGACGGCAGGAGGGGGAACACAAGGCAAAAAGGAGGGGCAGATGCCATTTTGTGCCTCGGGAATTTCACCCCCGGACAGGTCCGACCCCGGCTACACCCGCCGCCAAGCCCTGACGGGCACCGGCACCTCAGGCCCGACCGTCGCGCCGCCTCCTTCCCCCCAAGAGGCGGGCGGGCGGGCAGCCCGCGGGGGAGGCGGCGCCCACCCGGGGCTGCCCGACACCGGCCGCACCAGCTGCTGGCGGAACCCGTTTTCCGCGGCAGGATCCGGCACGGAGCCCAGCGGGTCCCCCCTTCCCGCACTCACCTTGCCCGCGGCGCAGGGGAGGGGAGGGCCGAGCCAGAGGCGCAGCCGCCGCCCCTCCAGGTGTTCCAGCGCCGCCGGCGTCACAGCGGCGAACGGAGCCGCCTTCGCCAGCGCAGGCGGCCCCCGCAGCGGGGCGGAGTCGCCGCCGCCGCCCGCCCAGCCCCCGGAGCGAGAGGGCGGTGGCTGCCGGGTTCCACGGTGCCCGGGGCCAGCGGCTTCCTGGAGTTGGTCGCGGCCGGGCCTCGTTTCCTCCTCCTTTCCCGGCCACGTTGTGAGGGAGGCCTGGGGGGAAAGCGGCGGGAAAGCCTCCCCGGCTTTGGGAGGTTCTGGGGCTCACCTCAGTGCCTCGACCAAAACCCCTAGCCCTTCTCTTCAGCCTCAGCCTGCTGGGGACTGCAGGTGTCCCACGAGGAGCGTCAAGAAAATATTAAAATGTTTTGGCTGCCGTGTATTGGCAGTTGTCATCAAGGAAGTGGAAACTTAGAGAAAAAGGCCCTTTGAGGTGGCGGGCAGGTGGCAATGTTGAGGAAGATCAGGAGAGGGTTGGTTTTGAGCTTGGGTCAGGAATGGGTCATTCGTGATTTTGTGAGAGCTGTTTTGAGTAAAGTACTCAAGGCAGATTTTAAGCCGATTTCGGAGCTTGAAGTGAAGGGAAAAATTTACGGGTGGCATTTGAAAACGATCAGTTGGAAAAGGTGAGAGGTAAAAGGAGAAATGGGGGAGCAGCAAGATAGGGTGAAAAAATTATCCCACTTAAATGGGGAAATGTTAGCTTCCTCATATGTACATGAAGAGAGCAGCAGGTTAAGCACAACACGGAATGACAGCAGCAGTGGAGGAGATGAGGTTGAGTTGGTACGGCCTGAGGAAGGGCTTGAAGAGTTGTCTGGAGGGAACTGTACAAAATTAGGAGGGAAGGGAGAAGAGGAGGACAGGAAATGAGGACGGTAATGGGGCATCGTTTGCTGAACCTTACAGAGGTCTGAAGCACTCATGTCAGTGTCTCGGTGTTTCTGTGAGGCGTGGCTGAACCACTTCGCTGGAAGTCCCCATCTGGGAGTGAAAATGCAAGATGTTTAAAGCAACAGGGACTCTACTGTGAGATGATAGCTCCGAAAAAGCTTGGGATCCTAATGGGTAGGTAGCTAAACATGCACTCCTAGGCCGCTAAAGAAGTCAAAAGGGATAATTTAATTAACAGCTGTATAAATTGTAGAATTTCAGGTAAGATTGGGGAGGTTGTATGATTTCCCTGTTTGGCACTGGTGTTACCACTAACAGCAGGTCATACCTGAGCGTGGCATACCTAGTGCAGGCGGTATACTGACAAACTGGAACGGGTTTATGGCAAAAAATATGGGATGGCTTTCCAGAACTGCAGAAAACCTAATAGGATAGTCTTTGTGTTTAAACAAAGTAACAGTGAATATTTTCATGGGAGACAAATCTCTTCATGGGGTCCTCAATCTTGCAGAAAAAGGTGTAACACACTTCAGCAGCTGGAAGTTTGGCATACAGAAAACCTGATGTTAGATATCTCATTTACCTTTAGACGTTATACTATAGACACTGTTAAGCTGTGTTGGTCACCTAGAGCTCTTTTTAGAGCAAATAGAGACAAAAAGGTGTGGTTTAGGGTGTGGTTTATCTGATTTATTTTAGTTTCCAATGACATTAATCATTCTCTGGACATGTTTTCTGGAGTAACAGGCTCAGGTGTAAATACTTGCATTACAGGTATTACTGTTTTTGAAAGAAAAAATGTTCATGGAGTTACTTCTTACCTCTAGAAAGGGAAGTGGTGCTAATAAGTGACAAAAGGTCTCTCTGCAGTGGATGAGGATCTGGGATCCCTTCAGCCAGGTCTGGCATTTGTTTTTGGTAGTTTTTCTTCATAAATTAACCTGAAAAACTCATTGTGTCTTTTAATGGCATTTACATGTGCAAATCTCCTAGAAAAGAGTGAAAAAAAAAATCTCACAGCATGTGAAGGAAGCGCTTTAACTGTTGTAGGAGCAGGACCAAAACAAAAAGGGAGATTTTATTTGATAAATTTAAAAGTATTGTTTTTCTTAGTTGCACCAGGGTAAGGTAGGAGGGCAAATAGTCCTGAATAAACCTTGATTCTGAAAAGCTTTATACTTAGGTAATCATGGAACTGTTTTTATGCCAACAGTTATGTTTGTGGGTGAATATACCTACAATCAGGGACTTAGGCTAGCTCATTTCTAATTTACATGAGGCCGACATTCTGCAAGTTACAGAAAACTTCTAGCATTGTCCAGCTTAATGTCTTAAAGCGTTAGCTGAGATTACTATAGAACCTCAAAAAAATCAGTTTTAAACCTTTATTCCTCACTATAGTGCAGGCATTTCTTAATCTTCTATCATGTTTCATACAGTTTATCACCAGACATGAATGTTACAAATATAAGCAAGTGTCATCTGGTTGTTCTAGCACCTCTCTTCTCTCACAGAGATATTTTTAGTGCCGCAGAAATGTAACTACAGAAAACAGTTATTGCAAGTGATGCATGAAATAAGGTGTACTTACTACTTTTCACAAGCTTAGTTCTTTGACAAAGCTGACTGGATGCCTGAAACACCCTGAAGCATTGTGCTATGTTCATTCTGTTACTAACATTTTTTCCCCATTTGGGCAAAGTACTCTAGTTGCTTAAATCAACTAACCAGTTGATCTACTGGCCTTAAAAAAGTCCATTTCTGCTGTTTTATGGAACTCCACATCCTCTTGCAAACTGAGATTCTTTGGATGACATAGACCAAAATTGCTGTAAGATTCAAATAAAGATAAAGAACCGCCCTCTGAGGTGTAACTGTTAATGACACCACAGTTGGAAATGTCATATTTTATGGGCAAAGAACTGATTTTCCCTGTCCTTGATCGCACAAACCTAGAGCTTTTGAAGAAGTGAGCTAGCAATAAATATTAGCCCTTTTCTTGTAAGATCTTTTCTGCCTCTGAGCCTTGTGTTACAATTTGCCACAGCTGCATTTAGTTTGTGAAAGGACAAGTAAAGATTGGAATCACATGTTGACTCAGGGAGACTTACCTTCCAATCATGTTTACTGTACCACATTGCTACTACAGCATACTGTGTGATATGCTCCTCTTGTAACTTAACTTGGTACAGTCTCCTGCATTCGGTGCTATCTATATAATATAATCTTAACAAATGTGTGGAGGGTTTTTTCCCCAAACCTAGGTTATTATATTCCTTTAAGTAATAAGACAGAAGTTCAAGTAAGAAAATGGAAAACCATCAGGAGGGGAAGAGAGTAAACTAGAAATGCAAGTATTTTGGAAGCCCAGTGGTAGTGAGCTGTTTGTCAGTTGAAGCAATAGAAATTATAGTTTTCCCTTTTGTATGTTCTTTGCTTAAGATTTCTTAAGATTTGCATGTGCTGTAATTCTATCCCCCATTTAGATGTATCTGTGAATTAGTTACTTCAGAAATTTGCATAGTATCAGATATCCCAGAAATGACATTGAAGGTTTCTCATCTTCCCTGGACTGTAACATTATTATTATTAATTGATGGTTAAACTTTCACACATTAAGGTGTTTTTTAATCTTCCCATAACACTTCACTTGCCTCTGTTTCTTATCCACATAAGGAAGTACAAACATTTCATGCTGTGTTTTATGGACACAGATGCTGCCTGTTTGAGTTTCTGCTCAAGATTTGGAAATCAGGGGGAGGGAAATGATGCTCCCCTTAAACTTCCTCCAGTCCCTTATATGAATATTTTTGGTCTTTTGTGTCCTCTTATCCACCTGCTAGTGTCTGGAACACCACTGCAGTTTATAAATGGCTTTTCAACATTTAATCTGTTTCCAAATTTATTAGCAAAATTATCTGTCTAGTTTAATTGTGTTTAATTCTTCAGTTTGTGTTCTGCTGTTTTGTATTTATTTCTATAGTTAGATAATTTAGCTCTATAAGGCATTTAGTTTATATTGTTTATATGACAGACCTGTAGATGAAAAGCCGGTGGAAAGTAGAGCATATTCTTTTGTGCATTAATATTATGAAATGAAGGAACCAATCCATACCGAATGGAAGAGACTCTAGAGAGTGTTATAGTACTACAAGCAGATTAGTGAGACGCCAATGTAGACCGATTTTAGTTATCAGATGAGGAAATTTTGTTAATGTAGGGACTGTTTGGCCACTTGTGTCTGTGATAAACATGATTCCAGCTTAGTGATCTGCTGAAAACCTTTAGCCTATTGGCAGCTTCAGAGATTTAATTAATTACTTGTTTCTGCTTTCATAAGCTGGAAAATACATACTAGGATAGCGAAGCTGTTGAAATGACAGCCAGATTTAGAATTAGATGGCTCCAGGTTCCAGTGGTGCCAGCATCTCTGACTATTAAGGTAGGACCAAAACTTTGCCAAGTAGGAGTCAGCCTGTAATAGTGGCTTTCATGATGTTTAGTCAGCATAACTTTCCTACACTTCTGCGGACTTGAAACAGTTGTGAGCACAAGGGCTTGCCTGGGTTTTTCTGCATGCAGGATTGGTTTCACTCTAGATATTGTCCAAAGTCCTAACTTTTAATGTTGCTGTCCGGGTGGAGGTTAATATACTCTTTCTGGCAATTCATGATCAGTGAGCTGTGCAATACTTCTCTTTCCTCTTTTCTGGCTGACACCAAACATTGTTGTTATTGTATGTACTTCCACCATCCTACACTATTTCTCTTCCTTATTGTCATTATCAAACTCCTTGGATAGTCTTGCAAACAGCACACAAAGTACTCTTTCCTGTCAAATACTTTTCATTTGAACGGCAGGGATGGAGCGTGTGGAGTAACCATCTATTTTTCATACCTGACATTTTGAATCAAAAGAGCTGTGTTAGCTAATCTGTTGTTTAGATGGAGTTGGTGTTTGTGGACATTCACCAGAGAATTAGTGAGGCATTTAAGAACCAGGTTTATCCTTAATAAAGATAAGTAGGAAGATGAGAACTGGCATGGTGGCAATTTGTACTGATTTCCATCTGAGAACAATAATTAAAAAAGAATAAATCTCCTTTTTATTGATATGAAAATATTAATTTAAACACACACACAACCTGCAGTCATCAGTTGATTTCTGAAATGCAGGTATACTTGAATTGGGGTTATCTTCATCTACTGTGGACTTGGGTAAGCTATCCAGCCCCTGCAGTATGCTATGAATGCATTTTATTATAGTGTGCAACAGTATTACTGAATAATCCCAGCATAAACCCAAACCCTGTAGTTTTGGCCACTATATATCCATGTTGCAAATAGTAATTTCTTTCCCAAAGAGGCTTACAGTCTGAAAGAAAATGCAAAATGGGAGAGAGACAACAAGAATCATTGTTTCTGCTTTGTAAATGAGAAATTGAGACACGAACAGATACAACGATTCGTCAAAAAAAGCTTATGGCAGAGCTGGCCAAGGGTTTTTACATTGATTTACCACTGCCTTTAACTATCCGCTCTTCCTTCCAATGTTTTCAGAAGCTAGAAATTCATAAGATGTGCTTGCCTTTTCCACAAGGTTGGGGATGAGAAGGGAGCAGGACACTAACAGAAACTATGTTTAATAAATAAAAAGTCTTGGGAGAAGGTTGCATCAACAAAATAGATCTTCATTGAATAGATTCGTGTGGTCGTAATATGAACCGAATGGCACATTTTCTATTAAGTACAATTCTTTAGAAGACAGTAATATAGTAAATACAGGCTGAAGCTCCTGGATGTTACCATGTTCTCTTTGATGTGTTCATGAGAGTTGTTCCATCTAAACAAGAATATCTTGTAACAATGATTTTATTAAAATATTCTTGCCCATTATGAATGTGAGTCACCTCATTTTTAAAGGTCTCATGGAGATGTTTCATATGTTAGGAGGATGAAAGTCTATTAAAAAAAAAATCTAACAACTGTCATGCTGTGAAGTGTAGATACTGCTTATTCTCAGAAGTGTGAGAATAATTCTACTATGTCAAAAAATAAATCTTGTAGCACATTAACTATTGCAAGCAACTACAGAGATTGATTTACTTTCAGCCACACATGTATCATATAAACACTTCCATATTAAAATGTATACTTACTGAATTTTCTGGAAGTATGATCCTTAATAGGTATTGTTTCCCAAGTAATACTATGACTTGGTATCTCAGTGTCCTACTGAGCACCCTCAACAATCCAAATTGCAGATAATATAAAATATTTGATGTTTTTTAAAACATGTTAATATTCAATTTTGTAAAGTATTCTGATTTTTGCTTGAAAAGAAACTAAAATGAAGTCATTGTGCTTGATAAACCTTTGTCACATGTGCCAAAGAATTCTTAGTGATAAAATGGAACTAAAACCAACCATGGTTTAAATAATCTCTGAGATTTCGACAGGTTGAATCAGATCCTCCAGCGCTGTATGATCTCTTTGCTCTCCCATGCAATCTGATCTGGCTGTCCCAAGGTAACCGCTGTGAGATAGAAGACATTTTTCAGTTCCTTACGGCATAAGGACTTTATGTTATTTTTACAGTCTAATAGAAAAAATATGGCATTGCTTGAAATTGAGGAACAGAACATTGATGAAGTTTCATCTTCTAATATCCTGAGGTCTCCTATCTGAGAGAAATATCTTTACCAATAATTTTCTTTTTTTTTTTCAGTTGTCCCAACAGGAGTCATGGAGGCTGCTATTCTGAGAATACTGCTTAGTCCAACTTCAGTACATCTTTGCATTTGAAAACCAAACCACTTATTTTTATGAAGTGCAAGGCAGATTTTTTTTAAAGTGATAGGAAACATCAATTGTTACTGAAAATTCTATTTCCCAACTCTTTTCATGCTATGCTTTTGAAAAGCATTTCACCTCACCATAGGAATATTATTGACCTGAACCAAGAAAAAAAGATTGACGTGTTCTTTTAAACAGAGAAAGTATTTGTTCTTCAAAATACTGCTGCATCTCTCATTCAGTAGTGATTTTTTTTCCCCTCCTCTTCTGGGAACAGCATGGATCATTTATCCCAGGAGACAAGCTGTACTCTCTCAGAGATTCAGTATTTTCTGTTTGTGCTGTTACTTTTTTCTATCACATATATGTATATTCCACATAACTAAAGATGAGTAGGTCTCCTGCATGTTGCTCATGAGATTATCTTCAGTCTGATTCTATGAGAAGTGTTTTGATATCCTCAGAACATTTAACAAAGGTGAAAATGTTGTGGGCAATTAAACCATTTTGCTCACTAGTTTGATGTGCTGTAGCTGAGCTCATTTCTGCTGAAGAGAGATCAATGTTTACTTGAAATATACATAAAAAAAATCCTAAGATTCAGCTTCTCTCCTAATGCAGGGTTTGAAAAAAGCTCTTAAACTTCACAGATAGTGTTAGTAAGAAAACTTAAAATATCCGTGTAATTTTTGAGAAATCATATTATTTTGTTTATTGTGAAAGCACACTGTGATTATTTGTCATTTTGACTTATCAAAAATGTGGATCATCTTAATACTTTTAGAGATAAAGCCTGCTAAAATTTGCTGTTTTCTCATGATCAGCTGAGCGATTTGTACCACAGTAGTTTACTGTGCTGAGCTGCTGCAGTGAAAGATCTGTCAGCTTTTCCATTATCCCATCCTTTTTGGAGAGGATCCTAATTCATTCATTTCAATTCCCATCAGGATAAAACTTGGTTTATAACACATATTATTGGTAGTTTTAAATTCGTTTGCATTTGGAAATGCAAAATATGTCATATTCTCACAGCTCTTTCTAATCTGTTGCCTCTACAGCAGAAGAATTCATTAGACTGAATTCTGGAAAATAAAATATTCAGGGCTAGACTGTTCCTTTCAGCACAGCCTTGATCCATGAATGATGTGCAATCTGTGCAGCTCAAAGACATTGTGCCTTTGAGACAGTCTCCTCTGGGGTGTTACGGTCTTGCTTCCCTCTGGTCTACACGGACAGCTCGTTTTAACTTCCCTTATAAGAGGTGGTTCCTGTGCAATGTAAAGAAGAGAGAGCTCTATCTATTCTTCCCAATGAATATGAGCAGTGAAAAATGTGATATTTACTATTTCTGCATACTAGAATACAAGATCTAAGTAACCTGCTCATTGGTACAAAGGCAAATCTTTTACACACCTAGCTGCTCTGATAGATGAACACAATCCCAATGTTATCTTTCCTTTTTGAAAATGCAGTTAACAATTTTTCAGCTACCTATATATTTTTTGTATTTGATGTATATGTTATAGGGATGAACAAGTAATAACACAGTGCAAAATTTCACTGAATGGATTCATTATGGCCAAGTAAAAAATTAGAGTTTGAGCCCCTTAAACATTTTTTCAGGAACTACAGGTCCAATCCAAAGTCTCGATGACTTCAACGACTGCTGGTTCAAGCTCCTGTAGTCCTTCTGTTTATGTAATTTTAGAATCTCAGGCCCAGTGAGCTCAGTTCAGTCCCTTAGCAATGTTTTTTTCATGAGTTCCTTAAAACCAAGATGAATGCAATCTAAACAATCTAAACCAAACATTAATACTGTAACTCAGACTAAACCAAGATACATTCGTGATTCCTATAACCTCATCTCTCAGGTTAACATTTCTTTTTTGAACCAGGAAAAGCAATGCAGAACCAAATATTTAAGTTGAGTAACGTTGAAGACATTGAGCTATTTAGCCATACCAAATATGCACTACAAAATATGGTAAATAAAAAAAAAATAAATTAAAAACCTCCTCCCTTCCTATTGGTTTTATACCTACCTTTATGAAGCTTTTTTGAGAGCTATAGAAGAATGTGTACAGTCGTAAGTATCTTCATTGGCATTTGTTGGCAAGATCTCCTTGCAGGCTTCCCAAGTACCTGTGCCTTGTGGCAGAATCGTAGGGAGGGAAGTACCACCGATGGTAGAGAAAGGCCGGGTTAAGGACCCCTTAGGCACACTGAACATACACCAGTTAATTGGAAAGGATGGGGTCCTGGCTGATGTCATGGAGATGGTGCTATCTGTCACCCTGGACAAGCTGTGATGACTGGGGGAGATTTCTGATGGCTAGAAAAAGGCAAACATCCCACCTGTGTTTAAGAAGGGCCATAAAGGTGATCAGGGAGGTGCAGCCTACTCAGCCTGGCCTCAGTCTCTAGGATGATTGTGGAGCAAATCCTTCTGGAGGCCATTTCCAGGTGCTTAAAGGAAAAGACTAATTAGGAACAACCAGCATGGATTTGCCAGGGATAAATCATCCCTGAGCAATTTCATAGCTTTCTGTGATGAAATGACTGACCCTGTTAGTAACTGGGAGAGAACAAGGGATGTTGTATGCATTTACTTTAGTAAGCTTGTGTCAAAATCTGCCATAGCATCCTTACAGCCAAATTGGAGAGATGGATGGCTTATAAGGTGGCTGGAAAACTGGCTTCATCACTAGGCTCAAAGAGTCAGTGGTTTAAAGTGGTTTAAAGTTCAGGTGGCCACTAGTGTAGCTTTTCTGAGGTTGATCCTGAGCTAACATTGTTTAATGTCTTCATTAATAGCCTGGGTGATGGGGTGGAACACCCTCAGCAAGTCCAGGGCTGCCACCAAATTGGAGGAAACAGCTGATACACTTGAGGGCAAAGCTGCCATATAGGGGCATCTTGAAAGACTGGAGAAAGGGGCTGATGAGCTGCTTAACATGCATGTGTCTTAACTAGTAGATGCATATACATAGACTTACTTCAGGACAGGTATTATACAGGAAATGTCTATTATCTGTTCTGCAGTATGACTTAATTATGATGAAGTGCTTTAAGTGTAGCAACATTATTCCTGTTTAACAGAACTATTAATCAGTGACATGGTTCAAATCTCTGAACACCGCTATGCCCTGCCTGGCACTCAAGATACGAAGCAGAACAGCTACCACATAATGCATCCTAAAATGCAGTGCTGCACCCAAGTATATTCAGATTTGATAGACAGGTTTCCAAAGAGCAGTAGTGTAAATGCCTTTCCTCCAACTTCAGTCATGCCAGGATTTTACTTCTAATGGTACAATCATGTCAACTGGGTACAGCCTTTGGAGAAAATAGCACCAATTTGCCTTATAGCATGTTGCTCAAAAGCACAGAACAAACTTCATCACAAAAAATACATATATTTCAGTGTTGTAGAAATGTGTAAACACTGCTACTTGCTTCCTCTTTCATCACATCAAAGCCAAATTCTTCTATTACGTTGCTATAAATGTGAAATTAATGGAGTTAATTGTTTCAGATATATGTTTCTAACTGAAGCCAGAATTTGACCCATGAAGCTAGAATAATCAAACAACAAAACAGTCAAAAGACATTCAGTGATCCTTATTGTGTTGAGCAAGTGTGGCTGTTATGTGGAGAATCACAAAGAGGGCAGTAGGTCTTTCTTTTATAAAACTTATACTCAAGTTCGGTAGGAATTGATTGAAAGAAGTCCTGATATTTGGCATGGATGGGAGGCAAGATTAGGTGCTGTGTTGTGGTGTTACAACCAGCATATCCTTGTAACATGAAGTTTCATTCATTTCAAATTAACTTCTGTGACTGAGGAAGGAAACTCCATAAAGCTATCGTTGCCAGGAAGAAATAATATTGCTTTGTGGTGAGGAAATGATTGCTTTGTATGGCTAGTTCTTTCCACCTCTTCTGAAAAAAATGGCTTATTTAATTGCAACATATAAAACTGCTCCTTTCTATTTCAGCATACAAATATGAACTTACTATTCTGGCCTTGTTTAAACTTATTATCTTATATACTTTTCCAGAAAGATATCATTCTCTAACGCTATCACTAGAAAGCAATAGCATATCAATGTGAAAGAATTGCTCAATTTTCTGCCTATCGGCTCTTCGAACAAAAGTAGGCTATGAGTATTTTGCATTAACATAGACTTACATTATAGTAAACCTTTATCTATAATGACAAACATCTCATCTTAGGTGTTTTCAACTAAGATTTAATCAATTATAGCCATTTTTTCCTGTGGTTGGTATTCATTAGTGGAGCTCATAATTTCTAAATTCCAGTCTGCTGAAAATAATGAAATTAGATCAATAGAGTTGTGTTTAATGGCTTGTGTTACGCAGCTCATCTGAAAGGGCTCTAAACATACATTTTCATAAGGTCTGCATTACTCAACTCATTGACCAGAGTGTGATGATGAGCTAATGCTGTTATTTTTAGTTCCTGCAGGTTTTATCCAAGGCATTTTGAAAATAAAGATCTAGAAGGAATAACTGCACTGAACGGGGAAGCAGGATGCATTATGAATGACTTTTAAGTTCTGTTGTTCAGGAATGAAAGTTAGTCAGACTTGAGTAGTGTTGTAACTGCAATTTCCTCATTTTAATGAGTCCAGTTTATAGCCTTGGGAATATGCCCATTTTCACATTTTCATAGACTGTGTCTATTGGCTAAAGGAGCAAAGAGATTGCACTACTGGATGAGACCTGTATGCTGTCCTGTGTGTAACCATGACCAGCACTAGGGAAAGATGCAAAAAGCTGTACAGGAGCTAGCTGCAGGTCACATATAGATCTCAGCCTGATTCCCGATCCCTCAATTTAAGACCATAACCATAAGGTTTTCATACTTCTACCTGTTTGTTACTGATATTGACAATTATAACCCTGATATCACTAGTATGTGGACATGGTTAGGATTACAGTGAGGAAGAATTGAAGTGCCTTTACTGTACTCTCTTGTTCATTTCCTTTCTAAGAAAAACTGTATCAGTTTTTTTAGTCTCCCTTTGTAAAACTCCACTCTTTTATTTCTTCTCTGAATCCCCTGTAATTCTGCAGTGGTCTTCTTGAGACATTGTGTATGATCATTTGCACACCCAACACAGAGAGGGGATTATTTCTGTGGCTTATCACGGAAACACAGAACAGAATCACAGAATCATTAAGGTTGGAAAAGACCTTTAAGATCACTAAGTCCACATCAACCCAATACCACCATGCCCACTAAACCATGTCCCGAAATGCCATGTCTACATGTTTTTTGAACACCTCCAATGATGGTGACTCCACCACCTCACTGGGCAGCCTGTTCCAATGTTTGACCACTCTCTCAGTAAAGAAATTTTTCCTAATATTCAGTCTAAACCTCCCCTGGCGCAACTTGAAGCCATATCTTCTTGTTCTATCTATCTTACAGCCTTCTGATATGTTTAGTGATTTTCTCTAGCTCTTTCCTCACACAACCTACCTGTTTGCCTGTTTCTGTGAGAAGAGATGCACATTAAACAGAAGCTTACCTTTTTTCCTCTTACCATAAAAGTTACTTTTGCCTTTATTACCTTTATTAACATCTTGCTGTAAGAGTACCCATTCGTCTACTTTGGTCAGAATTCCTTAAACTTCCCCATCACCTCCTCTGGACTTCATTAATTGTAACTGTGTTTCCAAAATGTAAAACCCGTATAATTTTTAGATTGACTGCAGAGTCATAGAGGAATACTGAGTTTTAGTACAGTGCTTTGGATTCTCATATGCAAGGTACCAGACAGAGAAAACGGAAAATTATAATGTTATAAAAATAATTAGCTGTGTTCTATTTCTTGTTGGAATTTTTTAATTCAGAGGAGATTGTGACTGATCCAAAGGGAAACCTGGTTTCTTAATATTCTTTGCTCTTTCCAGCTTTGTGTTTATAAAGACATTTGAAATTTACATGAAGAACTGGTTGAGTGCCTCTTAATGAACCTTGTTGGCTCAGGTCCAAACTGTTTTAAATAATTAGAAAAATAAATATGGGGCCCCACAGGATATTTTCAAAGGCACAAAGGACAGTTAGGTAACCAGCTCCCAGGACAAATCTAAGGCTCGCTGCAATTTGTGCCGCTGAAAAAGCCCCATACCTACATAACTTTACACAAGCTGAAAAATCTAGTCCATAGATACCAGCGTATTTCTGCAAACTGAATCTTGAAAAGTATCTAATTAAAAGAAAAAAGAGTGAAGAGAGAGAGCTGGAGCAGTAGATTGTGTCAAGATGTAAGATTCATAAATACAGCACAGGAAATGACAGCAGATTCTGAAAGATCTTTGGCCTGAAATGACGTAGCAAAAATCTCTAAGCAGCTAGTTAAAGAGGCCTATTAGCAAGTGCCTGAATTTCTCCCGACCTTCTGTGTTATCTTATGTTGAGCATTTTCAGCTGATGAGAACAAGTGACTGTGAGACGGCAACTTTGATTTTTCTTTCGATAAACAGTAGGAAGTTGTGGTGGGTTGACCTTGGCTGGATGCCAGGTGCCACCAAGCCGCTCTATCACTCCTTTCCTCTGCAGGACACGGGATGAGAAAATAAGAAAACAACTTGTGGGTCAAGATAAAGGCAGTTTAATACAGCAAAAGTAAAGGCCCCACATGGAAGCAAAGGAAAACAAAAAATTTATTCTCTACTTCCCATCAGCAGGCAATGTCCAACCACTTCCCAGGAAGCAGGGCTTCAGTACGCATAGCGGTTGCTCCAGAAGACAAACATTGTAAATAATTAATGCCCCTCCCCCCTTCTTTCCTTTCTTAGCTTTTATTGCTGAGCAGATGTTGTATGGCATGGAATATCCCTTTGGTCAGTTTGGGTCAGCTGTCCCAGCTGTGTCCCCTCCCAAGGTCTTGCCCACCCCCAGCCTACTGGTGAGGGGGGAATGTTGGAGAGACAGCCTTGGTGCTGTGTGAGCACTGCTCAGCAGTAGCCACAACACTGGAGTGTTATCAACACCCTTCTAGCTACCAATACAAAGCACAGCCCTATGAGGGCTGCTGTGGGGAAAATAAACTCCATCTCAGCCAGACCCAATACAGAAGTGCTAATAATTGTCAGTTTGTATTTGTTAAGCTGGTACTCCATAGCATCAGCCCAGTAAAACCGGTTTCTTTGGATATGTCTAGAAAGCACAGTGGAACTTCCTAGAAATGCCGTCTCATACTGCCCTGTGCTTGTGTGCAAACTCTGTATAGTGCACCAAGTTGAGAGATATTTGGTGATGCCTGACTGTGCTGTCGCCCTGTAGGCATGGCCTTGCTTCCAAGCTAATAAAAGAAGACTAGTTAACACAGAGGCAGCATTTTGACAGCATCTTGATAATGCTCTGGTTCCCTTGCTACTTAGCTGTACTGCTGCCTCTGTGTTCACAGTCTTTGGATTGCGTGGTGTAAATATGCCCAAAGAGTAGTTAGAATTTATACATTTATCCTCTAATTCATTAGTATGGTTGCCAACATGATAGAAAAATATTTTATCTTCACTAGAATCGCCTTTTTGGTTTGATTCAACTTTCTTCTATTCTGGTCTTATATCATGTACAATCCAAATAAAATTACATGTGTTTGTAATAACTTGCATAATAAGAAACCCACGTATGTTTTAGTGTCATTGAAATCAACACCTTTCACTTCTGATGTCCATAAATTTAGATGTGGTGAAATTGCATTGACGTTAAAAGATGACAATTAATTAACTTCTTTATTGCATTCTGACATACAAACAGCAGTTCCCTGCATGAAATCTCAATATGACTAGATTTTGAAATTATTTATTTAAAATTAAACATATTTTTACTTGGTTCTTTCATTACAATAAAGGGAACTGAAAAAGAAACTTGGACAAAAATTGTCTGATTTCAGGAAAAGTTTAATGTAACATTGTAAAAAAAATAGTTAAAAGATCAATAAAGCACAAGATGGATGGCCTTGCTTATACAACCAAAATTGTAAAGCTATTTTCAGTGAGTTGACATTTGCCATGGTATCTATGATTTATTAATAATGTTGTTGTAATTGTTAGCAGAATAACTGCATTGCTTGAGCACTCAGACATCCTGACAATATATGGTCTCTTCTGTGTAAACACGGTATAAATAAAATGGAAGGCAATCTCTGTCTCTAAATAATCTTAACAGGCAAGAGAGAAAAAGGATGGCAGAAAATAAACAGAATTATAGTGAGAGGAGGTGACTTATCTGTGGTCCCATCATACATAAGTGAGAAGGCTGAAAATAGAAGGCAAGTCTCTCTAGCCTCAGCCGGCTGACTCTCAGTCCAGTGGCTTGTTTGTTAGTCTAATCTGTCTCTCACATACTTCTTGATCCCACCTAACTGCAATATCCACTGATCAAAATTTGACAGATCAATTTTAAAGGCTGTTTTTAGTACTTATGGTTGCACAGAAATCCTTCCATATTCGCAGAGCTGCGGTAATAAGGAGGCGCTAATACACAGGCCTAAAGAAGAACACATTTTTCAGAGATCATATAGATATATGGTGACACTGATTTACTCATGACAGTATCAAGCTTCATGTTGAGTATATGCTTGCTATGAACATCTATTTTGACCATATCCTGTGTGACGTAGGGTATTGCTCTGCTTGATGGTGGTGCTTGTTGGCTGACCTCAAAAATATCGTTGGGTGTGTATTACTACAATTACTTCTGCTTTATTTGAAATGGGGAAGCCATTGAATTTCCCTCTTCTTAATGATAAATAAAGTAGTAGAAACTAGTGTTAGGCTGGACACAGCACAAGTAGATCTTTAGCTGGGCAGCCAAAGGGACTTGCCTCAAAATTGACCACAAATTCAGGGACCGATGCATCAATTTGGTGCAGTTGTCTGCCTAAAGATAAATAGGAATGGAAAATAAAAACAAGTAGAGAACAACGGAAACTCTGAATGTAGTCCTGGGTGGAAGTCCTTTGAGAGAGAGGGAAGCTTGTTTTGAGCAGACGATTAGGTGGGAATCCAGACTTGAAAATTTGTAAGTGGGAAGTCCTTCCAATATATATTCATACTGGCTTCTAAGAAATCTGTGTATGTTCTTTGCATGCATTTGTTATTAAAAAGTATGAGACCATGGAAATAATCTGAGTCACAGATTACATTTCTTTCTCAAATGGAAACAAGATGGCTTGGGTATTGACTGACATTTGAAGGTTTTTGTGGTTGAAGCAGATTAAAGGGTTTTAAAGTATGGGAACCAAAGGACACTTTCATATGAGGATAGGCCAAAAAATGATTTGGGGATCTTAGAAGAAATGACTACCAGTCCCTGTGTCAAATTGTGGCATGACTTAGAGCAGATAAGAAAATGAAGAGTCAGGAGTCTTCCATAGACACATTTTTGCTCTGTTCATTACAGGTGCTTCCTGGGGGTTAGACTGTACTGGAGGGGTGGGGAGTGGGTTTAAAAGATCATCAGAAAACAACATCAGAAGTAAACAGGCTTGGGTGCTGCACCCATCAGTGTGACTGACAGCATCCCTGGGAATTCAGAGTGCTGTGGAAATTGCAGTATAGCAGGAGATAAGGAGCCTTTCAGAAACTAAATGGCATGAGGACTGCATGTTGTGACACAGCAGAGTGATCACTGGCATTACAAAACACTACCTCTGTGATGTGGATATGCTGAATGAAAGCCTACACATCATTTCACCATTAGAATTTAGTGTGAGGAAGATAAGCGTGTTTCTCAAGTGAATGCCTTGAAAAAAGGCATACGTATAAACGTGAAGGAAGCATAAAGGTATTATGGACACTGTTTCCATTTTGGAGAAAAACATCACATGTAAAATGTGACTGCCCACTCAGAGGAATTGCTATTTAGCTTCTGCCTACAAATGCTGACATATTAATTGAATTTCTCATCAGGAAGTTGTTCCAGCCTCCTCATTCACCTAGTTACAATCCATCTGATGCAGCAGTTGCTATGGTAACAGTTGTTTCAACATTTTAACCTATAAAAATATTGCTGGATATAGACTTCTTTGATAACACAGTTAACTTGTGTAACTGTTACTCCTCAGAAGAAAATTACTGTCAATATTAATAATCAGATCAAACAAATTTGCAAGGATTTTCTTGCGAGCCAGGGAGAGGCTGGTTGTACAAAGCAAGGCTGACACCTGCCGGCTCTTTTTCTCGGACACAGATGTATTTTCTGCATGCGGGACACGTCCAGCTTTATTTCAAATAGTCTTTTTAATTCTCCCTGCATCAGGAGAGTTTTGGTTTTCTAGCATCGTCCCCTATTTCTAATTTTATCCTTTTTTCTGCAGGTTGTGAACAATTCTTCTATAGGGCTTATAGCTCATATTACAAAGTATAAGCATATCCTTAGTAAAAACATGCTCAGAATTGGGGCTTCCAATTCTAACTTCCCAGATTGCTCATTCATAAAGTTTGACGGTTAGGACAAATTCAGTAGCGCAAATTGGCTAGTTAGGCATGCTGATGGGCTCTCTGATTTGAGGGTGAATAAGGCTTTTTATATTCCTTTTAAAATACCCTTTGTGATTTTTTGAGGCAGAGAATGAATGAATATGTAAAAAATAATCTCTTCCAGGCAAAGCTTGTGCCTTATTAAGCATCATGCATATGCTTAAAAATACCGTAAATAAATCCAGCAATAGGACATGCATAAATCCTGTATGATGCCTATTCTCCCGACACTAGCAAGGGCACAGCAAAATCATGGGGGAACTGCAGGTGCACTGCAGCGCTGGCAATTCCTGAAAGCGTTGTGCCTGTCAGCTCTCAAGGGCAGACAGAAAGTCTCAGTGTCATGGAAAGGATTTCTCCAATGACAAGTAGTTTGTACATCTCCTTTGTGGGGGTATAGCATAAACTCCCTCTGTTTAGTTTGGTAGCTAATGTGAGAGAAAGAGAGCAGAGCTTTAACTGCCCTCCCTTCTGCTCCACTTTCCTTTGAAAAGTGTTCTGCTGCTGGCATTATTAACTCTGAAACTCCCTATACAGCTGTGGACTGCAAGGACTGGCTCTCCTATGCAACTGTGGAAGAGGCACAAAGGTTTCCTTGTGACCACTCGTTCTTTTTGTGTGCCCACAAAAGGCCAGTCACAATGTAGTATGCTGTTAATAGCTGAAGCACAAGATGTGGTAATGTAAATGAAGCCTGAGCAGCTGAAGCTAAGGTTTGGGGGAAACTGGGGCCTAAATGACTGTGCTTTATCTTTCTTATTGAGTCACTGCCACATGACTCTTTTGGCTTAATCCCTTCATAGCATTTTATGCAGAGGCACTCTGTTCAGATGCTTAAACACAAATAAATTATTTGCCATGTATGCTCAGATGTCCTTGCATGTGAATATGGCTTTGTTATCACTCTGTCCTCAAGTATGTATTTCACCTGCCTATGTGAATACCAAGGTTTTTGGCGAAGTGCTTTGTTGCAGGGCTGTACCTCCCACTCCTTGAGCTAACATTATGCTTTTCTCATCAGCATGTATGAAACTGCACTTTTTAGTTGAATAAGGGGTTATTATGAATCTGTAAAATGTCAGTGTGGAAGCAAAGAAACTGAGCTTCACTGAAGCTGTGTGCGCAATAGAGATGCAGAGCTCCGGCTTTTCAAAGAGAGGAGAGTCGGGGCTGGGGTGAGGGGCTGAGAAGTGTGTGCATGCCATGAATGTCCCTTCTGTTTGTTACCTCTGCAGTGGTGTCAAAGAAGCTGCTATCTGTGACAGGCAGACCTGACAGACAGCATTGTTTTTGCTCTTTTTATTCCTGTCTCATCTTCCATTTCAGGTTCGTAGATCCCAGTGTCAGGATAAAGTAGGACTAAGTAAGTGGTCTCACGGGTCCTGCTCTTCTAGGGCTCAGGAGTCCAGGATGTGAGTAGTAAATGTAATTCATATTTTGCTGGCAGGGACTCTGAGATGAAAGTGAAAGGCAGGATTTTTTTGTTAGAATGGAGGCAAGCCACTGTGAAGATTTGAACGTATTTCTAGGTACAAAATATGTGGCCCTCCATTGAGTTCCTAATTTGTGTACTTTCCTGTGACAGCTTGCCAGGTGAGGGAACAGTAGTGTTACAGGCTGATGCTATAGACACGGTGAAAAAAGAAGGTAAGAAGAAAGTCAGTCTCGTTGGCACTGTCCCCGTAATTTCATCATCTGCCATTGCAGAACTGTACTGTTTTAGGATACCTGACAACCTCACCATATTGGTTATTATTTTCTGGCAGAGTTTCTGTTCCTTACCTGATACATGCTGCTAGCCTGGATGTCTGTGACTCCTGAAGTGGAGAGCTACTGGACAGAAGCATCTGGGGTGACAAGAACCGCAGTAGATTATTATTGTTGCAGTAGTGTGAGCATGTGAGGCATGATCTTACACCACTGAAATTGTAGATCTCATTGCAAGGAATCATACACAGTATGTGCTGCCCTTGAGAATCGGGCTAGAGCAAGCAGAAATACTAACTTTGAAGAAATTCATCCAGCACTGTGTTTGTCATTAGCAGTTCATAATTAATAGTTTTGAGTTACTTCTGTGTCCCAGAGCAGCTCATATTTGTGTTTTTCTGTTTGCAACTCCATGTCAGCACATCCTGTGTTCCTTCAGAGAAGCATATATTTTGAAGCAAGCATTTCAGATGCTGATACCTTTCAGTTACTCACAGTAAAGAAGCCATCAAGTTATTGTCTGGAAGGGTTCCTGAACTCACAGCATCAGAGTGGCTGAGGTTGGGAGGCAGCTATGGAGACTGTCTCGTCCAAGCCACTGCTCAAAGCAGGGTCAGCTGGAGCAGGTTGTTCGGGCCGTGTCCAGTCAGGTTTTGAGTATGTCCAAGGATGGAGACTTCACGACCTGTTCCAGTGTTTGACAACCTTCACCATAAAAAAAGCTTCTCCTTGTGTTAAAAATGCAATTTCTTGTATTTTGGTTTGTGCCCCATTGTCTCTTGTCCTGCCACTGGGCACCAGTGAGAAGAGTCTGACTGTCTTCTTTGCTCATCCCCATCAGGTATTTATGCACATTAATAGGGTCCCAATGAGCCATCTCTTCTCCAGGCTGAGCAGCCCCAGCTCTTACAGTGTAAAGCAGGCAGACTGGGAACTCAGAACATCTGAAATCAGTTCTGGAACTGGCGACTTTGAGCACATCAGAGTGAAATTTTGTGTCCTGTCTCTAGAGTAGAAGCATAGAAGTTATGACGCAGAAGGAAGATAGGCTAAAGTAACTTCGAGATACTTTTGTGCTCCTTTAACCTTGGATTGCCCTGGGGTCTAGTGAAAGCTCTAGCATAATCTGTTCAGCTCAAACTGTGGTTCCTCTGCAGTGTCCTATGGAGATGTGAAATAGGATTGCATGAAATAGAAATGTCATGGCTGAAATAGCCGTAATGCTGTTTCTCTTGTCCCCACTCCAAAATGTAGCATGATCCTTACATAAGACCTTGAGAAAGGATGTTAGGAACTATTGTGTCCTTTCATCGTGCCTCTCCTAAAGAAACCTTACTCAGTGTGAGGGATTTTTAGGGCCCCTTTAGGCTTCCACATGGCTTTTGCATGCATAAGAGTGAAAATGAGACTTTTCAGTTTAATCCCTCTAAGTCTCAGGTATAAGATGCCTGAGACTTATCCCTAAATTGTAAGATTTTTGGGTTGGGTTTGGACTCTATTCCATGCATTGGGCCTAGCAGAGAGGAGCCCATTTTTTTCTGGGGATTCCTACCAGTGCTGGAGAGTAACTAATGAGGAAAAATAATCCAAAACCACAACACCTGACTTTGTATTAGGTCATTTTACTTTTTGGGAGTGGAAAGGGCAGGGGGCCAGCAAATGACTCATTTTCTCTAGGATGACTTTTGGTTGCAAGGATAACTTCCAGAAATGTCACCGCAGTGGCAGCATAAGTCCAGACTTCTGGAAACTTTCCCTTAAGAGCTCTCTGCTCAGAGGCTGCCGTGACAGGCTGGTAACACTTTCCTCTCCAAACTCCTCATGCCAAGTTGGAGTTACATCTCATTGTCCTGGTAATTTTGATGCAGGTCATCTTGGCAGCTGCTGAGTTAAGGGAGTGATAAAAGAGTTACATAGTCTTTTAGCTTCTTCTTGTTGGGATACTTTTTGGTCTTTTTGCCAAATGACTATTACTTAAGTTGGTTTACTTTAAACAGAACAGCACAATACCAAAGACCTTCAAAACTTTTGTAAAGTGGTACACTTCAGCACGTAGAGTTTGCTTGTATGAGAACTAATTGAAGATCAGTATATAGGTAGTGGGAAAATGAGGATTTGTCCTTGACCTGGTGACATGTCTGTTCCCCTTCACTTTTTAACAATAATACAGCTACCATATTAAATATTACACTTTCACACAGTTACTCAACATTTGTCAATATTCCCGTTGTTATTCAAATCATATGTCCTACTCATGTATTCATGCAGCAGTTAAAATTGCAATTGCTGGATTATAGCAGCCTTTATCATCATAACTGAATTTTTTACCTTGATTTAACTCAAAAACTTTAATGCTCCATTAATGTATGGTACATTGGATATAAGACAGATGATGAGATTTGAATGAGCTTGTATCTCGTGATCTTTTCATCTCTATGCATATGCATGGAATAGAAATATGGTCTTGAGGGCAACAAAAGTTGGAAAGATAATGGAGAGTAAAAGAGTATTTGGAACTATTGATTTAAATATTGCGGAAGAAAAATATTTATAAATGTAGGTATCCTTGAAATCCAATGGTGTCAAAAAAACAATAAACAATGACAGCAAAAGAGAAATAATTTATAATACAACAATTTTGGAGTTGAGATTGTGATCTTGCAACAAATAATTTCATTCATTTCCAGTTTAATCAGAGGAAATAGTTTTCTTAAGTGACACTGCAGATAGGTCTTGGTTCTCCATCTATGAAGGTATTCTCTGTCTTCCCTGAAGATGGAGGAAAAATTCAAGGGGTAAGTTAGTATCCATGTGAACTAAGACCACTTTGGATTTTATTTTTTTTTAAGCCTAACAAATCCTGGACAGAATGGGAGAATCTCTAAGTATGGGTAAAAATATTTCAGCTCTGCAAATCAGAGATGACAAATGCTGTCTTATCTCTCCATGATGATTATGAGCTACACTAAAAATGATCAAACTGTAATTATATTACCTGTCTGAAAAATTGTCAGAATTATCATACAGGAAAATAATATTATTTTGCATCTTTCCTCGCTAAGATTTTTCACTAGCCTGTAAAAATTTGGAAGGCCAACTTTACCCATGTTCTCTCTCCTTTCTCAGATTTCATGTTTTAGCTTTTGTACCTGTAACTCTTGGGATGAAATCAAGTCACCCTCCTGCACTTTGACTAAGTCCTCATCTCCAGTGGACAGTGACTAGATCACTTCTGATCCAAGGTAGCAGTAAGAATACAACAGTTAGAGAAAAAGGTTTTAAAACAAATCGCTTAGTCTCCCTGAAATAATGTTTCCTTTTCCTAAAGGAACCTACCTTCTTCAACCCCCACCAGCCAATATCTGCTTAAACATACCTACTTATTTCTAGCTGCCTTTTCCTGGCAAAGAGATATTAACTTTTTATGCATGCAGAATTGCTTTATTTCTTGCATTCACGGAGGACAATTTGTGGGCCCACTAGCAGGCTGAGACAGTCCTCCTAGGGCTAGTGAACCTCCTGTCACCCAAGTGTTTACCAAGAGGTGCCTTGTCTTCTCACTGACTGTCCACCTTACTTGTTGCCCAAAGACGAGATTGTTTCAACCCTGCATAATCACAGTGGAAGTGTCTTATGTTTAATGGGCTTATTAAATGCGTACAGATCAGGGCACTATTAACAGTTTGTTGCATTGCATTGTCAATTTGGTCAATACAAATCATTCAAGTAAACCAGATTTTTCTAAAAGATCAGGCTTATCCACCGCTGAAGTCTACTGATTTTTTTCAAAACATGCCCTATGAATCTGTTTTAACATTCAAGGAGTGAAGATGACTCCTCATTTAATTTGTCCTCTCCCGGTGAGCTGGTGTGTAGTACACAGCTGGCAGACCTATGAGCAATTGCTTCAGTGCTCTCGTTCTCATTTTTTTAGGCTTTTCTCAGCGTTATTAGGACAGTCTTGGTTTCCAGTTTATTCTTTTGGGGTTTTGTATTGAGCTCATGACTAAAGCACCAGAGTGACATGCAGCAGAGCACGGAGCAGCACGAGGAACAGCTGGTGTATGTTTGTTCTCTCACCCTCTCCTCGGGGGGACGAGCGTGCGCAGCCAAATGTTTTCCTTTGGAATTATTTTTAATACTGTGCTAATAAGAGAGAAGCGAGGGTAAAAGCAATGTGCTTGGCGTTCAGAGTATGAGCAGGGAGACTGGTTATGTCCTTATTTTCTTGCTTACCCCAAGCATTGAACAAGCCTCCAGGAAATACCTGTCTACTTCACAGACAGGCTTTACTCTTTGTAGAGAATACACTATGGATATTATCTCTTTGCTGCTCTAGGGAGAAAAAGCTGTTGTTTGTTTGGGGTTTTTTTAGTAGAATAATCTGAAGGAAAGCTCAAAAAAATTGAATTTCTCTGTCTCCAGATCCATAGATGGCTATTTTTCCAAGGAAAGTGGATGATCCTAAATACGGAGAAATAGCGCTGCTGTTTCAGTGAAGCCAATGACAATTAGGCTTATCTATAGTACAATCTCTGTGTCTGGAACAAGATGAAAATTGGACAGGAAGCAGCAGTGAGGATTGTTCTTTTGGAAATGAACTTTGGAGCCATTACGTATTGTCCCTGGCATCCTGTTTGGAGCAGTAGAAATGAACCAGAATGAGATTACTGTCATTTTATTCTCAGATATTTCTTTCTGTCAAAGGATATTTTCTAAGCTAAACCTTGTCTTTAATCAGGCAAAATTTGATTCCATTGTCCTTATACTATATTGCTATGGCAACACAACATGAAATGGCGTTTTGGGCTGGCTATTGCAAACTGCTTCCCTCTTCACGTCCAGTGACCAGCCTCCGTTACGGACTCTGCACTCCCCCGAGTGCAGGGTCCGGTGCCTCCTGTTGCCTCTCGCAATGCTAGCTTAGCTCTGCGAAGGAGTCTGTGATGAGTCAGAATAATACCATGGACATTCTGACATGTTTATACTTCCACAGGTACTGAGGCACATCAAGGGACCCGTTAGTCTACAGTAACAGCATGCAACACAGAGCAAATGATCTCCAGCAGCTGTCTCACTCCTCACACCACGAAGGCTCCTGGCTCACGGGGGCCAGGGTGTTACACTAGCTAGCTTGGGGGTGAGGAATGGTCCCTCTACGGCAGCTGCGGCTTCACAGCTCAGCACTTACCTACAGTTCTAGGCAAGACGGTGTAGTCTGAGAGAAGCTGCGCCGCTGCAGACATGCTGGTGTCATTGCCAGGGATAGGCAGGTTATGCCTACCTGAGCTGTAGGCATGCCTCTGTGTTGACTTACCCCTCAAGACTTCAGTTTTCCCAATGTCCCCTATTGCCAGGGGAGGCTGGTGTGCACTCAGTGTGCAGCGCTGAGCCAACGCAGCCTGGCCTAATTTTACTTACTCCTTAAAGAATATGCTAGTACACTGATGTTTCTATTCTAGAAGGGTAATAACGATTCTTTCTGGAGTGAAACTTTATCTGTAGCAGAATAATTACAGTGAATTAGCTGGGGGTACTTTTCCAAGGCAGCAGTTCCCAAGCACTTGCTTTGAAGAATGTACCTCTGCAAATGTGAGAAGGACAATTTCTGACAATCCGCTATTGATTACAGAAAACTGTTGAGTTCTAGTTTCACCCTCAAACATTTGTCTCTCTGCTGCCTTGTTTTGGAAGATGAAGCTTCACAGAAACCGAACAGTAGGTCTTATTGATATCAACTCTATTTTACCTAAGAGCTCATTTACTCCCTTCCTCTCTGCCTGACTCCCTCTCTTTCCTTTCCTTGCTGCTGCTGGCAAGATAATTAGGCTGCTCCCTCAAGAAAAATTCATCCACGGCCATAATAGCCATGTCAGATGGAAGCTAGGATAAAACTCTCCACAGTATAGCCTTGTAAGTGCCTCTCAGCTTGTCATAATGTTTCCCTGCCTGCTTTCTTTTTATTCCTCACTTTGTAGGGAGAATTCTCTCATCCTGTGTTCTATGCAAGTATTAAGTAAATTAATTAAAAGAAATTGTGATGTGTGTTTCCTGAAACATGCTCTTTTATTTCCTTTTATCCCTCTTATTTATACATTTTAGGTGCCGAATCTCAAGCTTTGTCCAAAAAACCCACATTGTATGTTTCTATATCTTTCCTTTTGTAAATCCTTAACCTTCTGTTAGACTAATATATTAAGATTCTTCAGACACAGAGTAGCAATGTTCATAATCTCCAGTTCATTATCTTAATTAGATCTGTCTTATATTATCCGACAGTTTATTCTCATTACTTTAAAGGTGATCAGCCTTAGAAGGGAATGTGAGCAGAATTTAGTGAGTTCTATTGTGGCAACATTTCTCTGATCTGGCTTTGGATCTTTCAGGTGCAATAATGATAATGCTGCTGATGCAGTTAATTAAAAACTACATTTGAATGGTATGAATATTCATTTTGGGGAATGAACATAGGATTAAGTCAGGGGGGTAAAATGTCTGCAATGGCCCAAGGATGTGAAGTGAACCTGGATCCCCATTAAAACACAAATGAATCATTAAAAATGATGGAAACTCAAAATCCTCCCACCCTGCAAACTATTAGCAAAGTATTGCCCGGGTCGAGCCTGTCTCCTAAGGTGGCAACAGACCTTAATGTTCATCCTTCAGTAACAAATTATGAGACATATACTTGACGTACAGCTCTGCCCAGGAGCTAATACCCAGTGCTTAATCTTCATTAAATAATTAAGAAGGGCTACTGGTTTTTTAAAATTCTCAGGTTAAAGTGCTATATCTGTAAGATCCAGCTCACTTTTAATAGCTTTCTGTGGAAGATCAAAATTGCTTTCCCAGAAAGTGATTGTGACATCCAGGATGCTGTTGGGGAGGATACAGACAAGAACAACTGCTGAGACCTTTAATAATGAAGCTCTCTATACCCAAATCGTCTCTCTGGCAAAAGCCAGGTTTTTAATATTCTGGGCAAGAATGTTAAAAATGTATCTTTTCTTTGTCTTGTGAATAGCACCACTGAAAATAGCAAAGTGGTGTCTGGGTTTTTTTCCGCAAAATTTATTTGTTGTCGTTTTTTGTGAACAAAGGAAACATCAAATAATGAACAGCTTTTTTAAAAGCTTATCTGGTACTGCAGGATGCTTAAAAAAAATGAGACTACAAACTAGAGATAAAGCCTCTTTGGTGTAGGAACGTTATGTGAAGTTTAATGGGTATTTGCCAGAGAATATTTTGCCGGCTGTTAGCTAGTTGCCAAGGGGATTCACAGGATGCATGTTCTAGAATAAAATGATCTGTGAATAAACTGGGGTCAGTTAAGGTAATTTGCTTGGTGCTTTTGACTGGAGCACCGGGGTCCGGGCTTGCTGTGCAGTCAGAGGTAAGTGCACTGATGTGTGGATGTGTGTCTTCTCCTTCCTCACCCTGCATCTAAGTGCTTCTTATGCGAGACGCTTCTAGTTTCAGGTCTGCATTAGACATCTGCCTGGGAAGGCCCAAATCCACTCATCACTTATCCCATGCAACACAGAATTTGGCCTTCCTTGTGCAAGAGAGAAACAGAAACATTGTGTCTTAGAGGTCTAAGCTGTATCAGTAAATAAAGGAAAGGGTGCTTTTCACAGTGAGAACCCCTTCCTCCTATCCTCCTAAGTGAGGATAGATAAAAGTAGAAGGATTCTGCTGATTCCCATGTTTTCTTGCTTATGCTGAAGAGAAGATATGGTCAGCCTTTCTCTAGGGCAGGGACATGGATAGTCTTTGAATCAGATTCTTTTTATAGTGGGGATCTCCCAACTAAGCTGCTCCTCTTTCACCCAGTGGGGTAGGAGAAGGGAGTTCTGTCCTTGGCCTTGCAGTTGTTTGTATTCAAGAAGGGATCTTTTTGCTAGTCGCATGTGGGTCCTTTGGAATTGAGCTATAATTTGAAAATAGTATCATAAGAGTAAATAAAGGAAAGATTAAAAAGTAACAAAAAGCTATTATCAATATTTAATCTGATTTTTTAAGCAGCGTTATTTTTTGTGTATTAGGCTGAAGAAATGTGATAAATAACTCAGGGTTACTGTGTCTGGATACAGCATACATAAAAGCCAAAAATCTCTTCATTTGACGTATGGGTCACATTTAACATTCCTAAACACTGCTTTCTAGTGTCATTGAAGATGCTGTAGGGTATGTGTGCCTCGTAGCTCTGATACGGGGCCCACAGTGGATCCAGAGCTGCAACTAGTCGATTCACTTTGGATTGTCTTTGACATCTTAGTCCTTATATAGAGAAACTGTCTGGGTGTCAGGACACTCAGCCCTTTCTGAAGTCAGATTCCTCAACATCTAAATACTAGCAGAGATTCGCTTAAGAAAATCTCTACCATAGCACATTAGTGCAAATGTATGCCACATGCAAACTCCACTGAACAGAGTAACGAGGGCTTAATTTGGCCTGCTAATTAGACTTGAGAGGAGATTGTGGCCAGACAGCAGCTGTGGGAGGGAAGAATGAACAAACTCAGACTTTCTGTTCATCTGGTCATGCTTTTCATCCTTGTTTAACTATCTGGCAATTATGGTGCATATGCTTGTGTTGTTCTTTAAAATTTAGCCTGCAAGTGAAAGCAGATAGTGAGGAACTGCTGTTTCTTTCCTCCCCCGTGGTTTCGCCCCACTGTGAAGGACAGGCTTGAGGTGATAGGGTACCTGGCCTTAGCATTAGTGCCAACTGTTTTCCTTGGGCTTTCTTTGGAGGATTAATCACATTAATTTATTCAAGGAATGTCACAGTGCTCAGTTCTGAGGAGAAGCACGTGCTTGCCTTTTGTACCCTATTTCTGTTTTGTATATTTTTGTGGAGTCCATGTGTCTACTGCCTGATAGTTAATCCTACTGATAGTGTGATTTAATAAGAGGAAAGAATGATATGGCTGCATCCTGCCCATTATGCCCTTAGGAAGGAGATTTTTATTTGCTGTCAGATGTCACTGATGGAGCATTTGGCTTCCTTTCATCAAGTGACAATTGCAGTTTTAAGAGTACAGTACAGAGTGCCACTTTAAAGCCAAATATCTCAATTCACAAGTGAGGGAAGGATAAAGTTGTGCAGCTGGAGGATGCTATTTCTTCTCGGCAGCTGTCATTGAAAAGGCATGTGAATGCTCTAGATGTCAGGTGTCATAAATGCTCCATCCAGGGATTGTCACGTGCCTGGTAATACCATGTGAAGTGTTGGAAAGAAGTTTCTGTACACACTAAAATTCTCTAGACAAGCTTGCCCTGGAATTTGCTATACTGAAGTTTTAGGAAATGAGAAATTAATATAAGTGAGATCTGCAGCAGACTCTCGATGTTTTACCAGAGTCACAAAGCCTTTTTATGTCACTCAGATCAAAATGTGTGACTTTGGTAGGAGAAATTTCCGTGACAAGTCCTCTGCCCTTGCCCCAACTCCCCAAATCCTTAGATGTACCTACAAGGCAACACCTGCACCTTCTAAGGACAGATGCATGTATGCAGTGAGGGCCATGAATTCAAATGGGGAAAAACCAGTATTCCAATGTAAGACAAGACTTTACACTAGGAAAATGTTATACTGTGTGCCCTCTGTATACTCTACTAGCATTTCTCAAAGTTTTCCTTATACGCATCTTTCCCTTTTCTCCCCCTTCTTCACTGGGAGCAGACTCCATCACTGGGGTAGAAGAAGAGAAGAACAATTGAAGCCATGGAGAGCATCCAGGTCTTTTCACTTGATTCCCACTCCTGCCTTCTGCTACCAGGTCCTTTCTGGGAGGGCTGTAATGGTTGAGAGAGCTGATGTGTAGAGGTGAGTGGGAGCCCTGGCTCTGTGAAGGATCCCAAGTCTCAGGTGTGTGATTGGTATGTTAGGTACCCCAGATTGCCTGTGGAGTGGTTCCCAAGTTTGCATATAGTTTGGTTTCCAGAAAGTAGGCAGGTGCTGAGTTACACTGATTTTGCCCTCTCTCTTTCTAGAATGTGTGATCTGTGCTTGACAGCCACTGCCCTGTCCACATACAGGTGCACTACGAGTCAGTGAAGAAAAACATGAACATAACAATTGTTTAGGTCTGATGCCTGGTGACAGCTGGGGCCAGGAAATGGTGAGGTTTGAACCTTATTTAGTGATCTGTTTGGCCTTGGACTCTGGTGTTAACATACAGGTTCTCTGTAATGTCCTGTTTCTTTTCGGTTGGTACTGGTTGGCTTTCTCTGCATATCAGTTCTGTCAGCTGTTGAAATCAGAGTCTCTTTTCCTATTCCAGCTGGCAGTTGCCAAAGCTATGTGAAACAGAACTGGATATACAGAAGAACACTTTCATTTGTTGTTATGTCAAGTGAAGACACTAGAAACATAGGGATGTTTATTGATGCATGGGCCACCAGGCACCGAGTGCTGGAATTCTGCTTCAAGGTAGCAAGCCAGATGGGAAGAGAAAAGAAATCCCCAGCTGTCAAGTGTCACATCATTATAGGTGAGTCTAAAGAATAAGAAGTAGCATCTTCTTCCAGTCCATTAGTGCCTCTGCACAAGGAATCCTTTGATGACACGTGCCTGTGGTTCATTTAATCGATTTTTAGACAAAGATTATGAAAAAGTTACATACAGTGTGCCTCCCTGCATTGAGTTTATATCAGATTTTATGAGGTAAGGAGTATCGGGTCCCACTACGCTGGTCTCCCTTCTGTGCTCATGACCATAGGAGATTTAAAGAGTTTAGATCAAGGCCAACAAGGAGAGTGAGCTATGGAAGTACTGGTAACATCTTACTCATTTTGCATTGCAGATGGCAAGTCTGTGAATATTGTGGATGACTGGAGTAATCACCTACATGGAAGTCTCCTAAGGAAAACTCCTGATTTCATTTAGTGCCTCAACAGAATACAACTGGTTCATGGTGTGGTATAGCTGCCTTGGTTTAGATCAGAGAGGAATTCAGGACTGTAGCTTTTTATAATAATGATCTTTATATTCTAGTCAGTACAGAAAGACCAATCTGGATTATCATCAGAAAAGCTCAAGCTGTTCAATTTACCTGAGGTGATATGTGTTGCTGGTTCAGAATGAGACTGATGAAGAAGGAGGTTGACTGGACAAAACCCCTTTTGAATTCTCTGGCTTCAAAATCCAGTTTAACAGAATTTTACAGAAATTCATAAAAATAAATTGGAAAAAGTTACTGCTAACTGCAATAAAAATCTTTGCTCTTTTCTGCAGTTATGAAGCAATCACAATTCTATGCTTCCAAAAAATTTTTCTTATTCCTTTGGGCATCTTAGGTATTGTGAAGTATTTGTTTATGTAGCATGAAAACACTTGCTGAATTTTCTACTCTTGCCCCCATTGACTGCATTTCATTTTTTTAGGGGAACACTACATATAGTATTTGAAGTGATTTGGAATATGATTTGGAGTCATACAGGATGAAATTAATTATCACTACTTGATTTCTAGTGACAGCTGCCTTTGAGTTGATGTGTTTCCATTAATAGTAGTTGGGGTTTTTTGGAAGCTGGTCATAATTTTTTAAGATGTTCAGCTTTGGAGGTAAAGATTTCAGGACTAGGCTTTCATTGACATTGAATTGTCTTTGGAATATCTAAGGAGAAAAATGCCTTCTCTATTTTTAGATTAAGGTATAGTGGAATAACTAAGAACAATTAATTTATTGTACAAAAAGAATTTTAATGTTGTGCACAGTACATTTTAAGTGATAGCCGTTGAAACAGGCAGATCTGTGATAATTATAGCCTTATTCCCTGGGCAGATTGTTCTAAGTTCCTTTGTCAGTCCTTCTCTACTGAATTAATAAATTAACCTGTAAAGTATTTTTCTAGCAGAATGTATTGGGTTTTGTAGACTTTGAGAAACAGTATCTACTGCCATAGAAGACAATTTTCTTAGTGGTCCAAGAAGAAGTTGCCCATAGAGTCTTATTTTGGATATTTCCAAAGGCTGTTCTATACCTTATAAATCTTAATGTAGTTGTAATTAATGATAAATACTGCATTTAGATTTGAGCATAGGATTTGTTTCCCATTTTGTATGAACAGTAAATAAAGACTGACCACTTGACCGCATGTCTGGTCTTACAATTTTCTGAAATACGAATTGTATGTTGAGCAAAACGTGTCTTTTGAGATAAAAGCATGGTTTGATTTTCATATAAGAGTAACAATGATGGGAAGAAAGGGATACAGAAATGTCAATCTTTAGAATATAATAAGAACAGGCTACATTTGTATTATTTCCTGTGCTTAAGTTTCATTACAGTAATTTTCCCAATGAATACATTGCATAGTATGCTATTTCCTCTTTTCATTACCATCTTTGTCGTGGAGAGGAGGTTATAGAATCTTAATGATTCAGTTATTTAAACCTTTTTGATAGTCTCTGTGTTTTGAATGACCTCTCTGTTTCACCTCTTCCCTAAGGTTACTGAACTTGAGAATAGGAGTTGCTTTCAAATCAAATTACTCAACAAGGAAAAGAGCAAGGCAGTTCAGATTGCTATTATCACAATTACAGAGATTATAGCAAGGATGAGAAAAAAAAAGAAAGAAAAGCACAGTTTGAATCTTCACTAGCTTTCTACTACAAAGCAAAGAAAACAATAGTTTTTATTGTATGTGAGTCTGATGCAAAGCTTACTGGAAATCACAGATCCCCACATGCCAGTGCTAAGAGATTGCTCAGGCTTCAGGCAATATCATATTGGGTGGTGCTGGATTTGAGGTCAAAAATCACGGTCCAAAACACTGATAATCACTGACACAGTGATCTCTAAAAGTTTTTCCGGCTTGAAAAATATAGAAATGTGATTGGTTGTGTGCCTTTGAAATATTTCTCATAATTTATGAGACTTCTTTGTATTCAAATGAGAGGAGAAGAACAGATCCCTCTACATTAGGATTCAAGGTGCTGGCCAGTGATATGGATTGAAATGGGCTGCAGACTGCTTGGGGTTCATAGTCCCTGGGGGAAAATCAGTATGTGAAAAGTACTTAGTGAAAACCAAACATTTGTGTCAAGATGCAAAGTATGTTGCCACACAGTCTGATTGAATGGACTCTGCCAGCCAAATAACTCTCACCATTTAAAGGCATGACTGAGTAGTCTGTGATGCTTCACAGACATCTGAGATACTCAACCAAGAACATTAAATGATAAAATCTGAGATTAAGGATTCAGTATTTTCCAGTATCATTAAGACCCTGAATGTGCTCACTGACCATTCTAAATGGTAAATACACTTCACAGGCATATGCCCTGTACTTTCTATAAAGCTTGTTTGCCTACAGTGGGCAGGGAGATTGCATGAGACACTCATGGAAAGTGCACAAAGAACAAATATAGGCAAAGAATTTATCGGCAAAGAATTTTTAGAGTGCAGGGATGCTGTATTTACTCACATTCTCCATTCTTCATCTGAATAAATAAAGTAGTGTCATGGCACATGCTGCAATACTGATAATGAGTTTTATACTCATTCACCCTGAGAAGTTTCAACAGATATAGTTTGCCTATCAAATGGATTTAAAATTGTATTGTCACTGCCTTGCTTTCTGCACTGATTGCTTTTGTATTGCGGCTCCATGCCTCAATAGACACTTTGATTGTCTGTATCAGCCACATTGTTCACATGAGTTTCCCTATAATCTGTAATATGAAACCCTTCGTTTTAATACTAAATCTCGACATGTGCTCCTACAATGATTATTAACTTAGGGATATGGCAGTCAAAATGATATTTTGCTTTCCATTCTCTGTTTTTTTCTGTGTATGTTGCATGGTAGGTAACAACCCACTTAGTTCAACATCTCAGCTTAGTGAAGGAAGCATTTCGGAAGGGGTGTTGTGGGTACAGCTGCAGACATTTCCACGGGTTTGATTACCATGCCGCACACAGCTATAATAATAAACCTTGACTACCCTTGGCTTAGCTGTTATTTTAAATTTATAAGATCTGAATCCTACCTTTCAGCACAAACTAGGACTGCAATTTAACAAGTCTTTTAAGCATGTAGTCCATCTTAAACACGTTACCTTGAGAATGAATGTTAAATGTTTTGCAGGACTGAGGTTTTAAGACTTGGTCTAATACACTGTAGTCTGATTTCTATCAGAAGTGAATCAACCTCCCTACAATTCTGAATGTTTATTCTTCTTTTTCTTATACTATTTGAAATTATTTCAAACAGGTTCAGCTCAGCTTCCTAAAGAATGGACACTAATGAAATAATTGCTGGATTAATATGTGTGTGGATACATGTGTGTTTTACTGTTTCCTTCTCTCATCTCCTTATTACCACTGAATTTCTTGGCCTATTCCAACCACTCTGAGAGAAAAACAGTAATCTCAAAGATAAATTTCCAAATACTTTATGAAATACATAGCTGGGTGGAGACAGAAAGAAATGTCTTCCTCTTGGCCCGAGGAAGGACTGCAGTATGAGCATAGTCCTGATACCCGAAGAGATACCAGAGAATCCAATTGTAGGACCCAAATCCGTAGGAAATCATCTATACTGTTGCTTTTTTGTGTTGCTTAATTGGGATCCAGGGAGTTTCTTTTGGAAGGTGTTGAGGTGGTGATGGCAGGTGTTTTCCACTTGGAGTCTCCTAATAAAAACGAGACTGTTTGTTTGAAATTGTTTCAGTCCAGCATGAAGAAATATATCCGTGGACTGTGCCTATGATATTCTAATTTCTTGAAATAAATGCTTTGCCAGGGATGAGAAGTGGCAGGGACAAGGAATAAAAAGAAGCAAAGGTAAAATTTGGCTAGGAGAGTGAATTCACAGAATGAAGTTTGAATTTTGTTTCTTGGTGAGTGGGTTTGTTACTTAGTTCTTTTCATTTAAGAATTTCATAATACTTCTGAAGGTCAATTATACCTCATATCTTATGCCCCAATTCTGACTTCCATCCTGTCTTCCAGTCAGTCAATAAGAAAACTAAAGTATCGAGAGATTAAGCAGATGACTGAAGGCTCTGCTGCAGGTCTCTGGTTATATCTCCAGAGCACAGTGCTCTGAACAAACCTACTTGGGTACCAGAAGCACCACAGTCATTCTAATAAAATGGTCTTTCTAAGATTAAATTACCCTCAGCAAGTGACTTGAAACTGTGGTATATGCTATAGATACAGCCTCAGGCAGGATGAGGATAACAATCTCTGATTCCAGTGTTTATACCTTAGGTGACACACTGGAATTTTGCCATTTCTTTAAAAGAAGACCAAGTTTCACTTTTAATCTATTAGAACACACTGTTTTATTGTGCTAGCCCCTGGATATAGGCTTTTAAATATGTACAGTATAAGAAACCTAACACAACCCTAACTTTCTTTAGAGAAAGGTGATATGTAAAGAAAGAATTCCATACACTGAAATGGAGACATAAAACAACAACCATATATTTCACATTTTAATTCTTTTTGGGATATGCTAGCACCACAATAACGTAATAAAACTTTTAAAACTAATTAGAGCATTTCTGTTTATTTGTAGGTAGAAGAAAAACCATTCACATTTCTCTTTGAGGCCACTATGTCTTCTGAATTCAATATGCTTCTGAGCATCTACTGAAACACCAGAGAATTAAGTTTTATTATCAGGCAAGCATATTCATGTCCAGTAAAGCAAAATTGTGCACACTAGTCCTCTTTATGGGTTCCTTTAAAGTGGAAGCTTTAAAAATTCCCAACAAGAAGACTAGAAAACAAGAAGGATATCAAAGAATCACTTAGAAGAAAGATTTTCTTTTCCAAATTTATGTAATGAAGGAGCATTTATAATTTTTAATCCTTTATTTCCTCCTCCCCAACTAAATTCAGTCATCTATTTAACTCACACTTCAGGATTTGCATTTGAGCTTGATGGCAATAATAATCAAGTGAGATAAATGAAATTAATATCCTTGCAGATAAAATTAGTTTAATAACTTTGCCATTTCCATTCCTTTTTTATCTTCATTATCACAATTGGATAACATACTACAGTAAACCAATGCCTCAGTGAACTTGTCTCTGTGCCCAGCATGGAGAGATTAGGATTTCTTATTTTATTGCTTAGATTGTGATATCTTGCCTTATATAGCACCTTTTATTGCAAAAGGAAGACAGACACTTTGATGTAAAGAGGAATGACATTTCTCTGAGTTGATAGGTATGTACTTCTAGGGTGGAACAGAGACTTTTTTTCACAGCTACCAGCATCATCATACAACCATTAAAACAGAATGTCCAGAGAAACTGGATCGGGATGTAATAGTTTTGCTGGAATCTTGGGGCTCCAGGACACACAGGACATGTACACAAATACAGATACATGAATACTCATGTATATTCAGGAGTGTTGATACTTATACACCCATGCTGAAAGCTGCTCTGCTTTTATAGCCTGAGTATTTGGGCTTTAGGTGGATGGAATACGGATGGTCTGCAGAGGACAAATATGCTTTTTAACCTAGGGCCACTGAGCAGGACCATGAAGCTCCTATTGCAACCATTGCCAACAAACTGCAGCCTCCGTGCATTCTGCGTACTGGAGTTACTGGATTCAAGAAAGGACAAGTCCCATGCTCTTCAAGATGTTCTTCTGTATTAGGTGTCATGAAGAGCTTTTCTGTGATATTTTTGATATTTGCCAATGTGAACCAAATACCAATTATATACATACATATATACAGAAACACTCCCTTATTTTGTGTTTCTTTGTGTTTTCTTTCTCCCATGCATAACTGATTTCTGTCTTGCCCATCCAGTTTCTGCAGGATGTGAGGACCCAACTAGGATGTCCTTCTCAGCAGAAAGGACAGATATCTGTGGGAGTTGTGCAGTAGTAATTGTGTTGGGTCAGCAATCTATTAACACTGGCAGTTTAAGCCACCGTGTCCATAATTGTCCTCTGTATGTTTACAGAAAAGATTAATATATACACATACAAACCTTTCAAGCCCATGTGTGGGCTGGTTAATAGTTTACCAAGTGTTATCAGCTAGCTTAGTCCTCCCACTTGTCCTTGTTCCTGCTGCCGAGTGTCCCTGGAACAATTTTTAGTGGAAGGGTTATTCATTATATGAATAGCTAGTGCTTCCATCCTCAGGGCCATTCCAGGTGCACTAGAAGGGAACAAGCCATTTGAGGGAAAGAATTTCAGTCCCTCACTCCACCCCAGACTTCTACATGACCTTGGTCAAATCTTTTATACCTAGCTTTTCACATATAGTCAGGCTCAGATCTGAAACTGGACTGGCTCTGGGAGTGGAGTTGACAAATTTGAGTTAGGTGTCTAATGTATGGGGAAATTTAAGCCTCTCAGGCAGTGATTCCTTTTGTTTATGCCTCCATGTCAACTCATTAGAATAAATAATTAAATCCTTTTCTTCGTTGAAGGTACAGAGAAATGATAGGGAGTGCAATAGTGCCCATCTTACATATAGTGGTTGAGAGGTGAAAGCCTTCCGTCAGGGAGTAGAAGACCTAGGTAAATAGATTTTCTAGGTGTTTATAACTTTTTGTCTTGATAAAGCATAGCAAAGACCTGAATTAAGTGGGAAAGTAAAATTCGTATAGAAGGCTGAACACGTCGTGTGTTTCTTGTAATTAATTTCAATAGTTTTTCCCATGAGCACAACGTCACAATTTATTACTTCTGGTGTAAATAGGCTTTTTTTTTCAGCAATAAAGGGAACGGGGGATATAAAACTTACATACAAAAGCATTACTTTTTATACTAATATAATTCCAGAAACATTTGAATGTTGCTGTGCTCACATGCACTCTGCTGAAATAGTTTTGGTTTCATCAAGGCACAGAAGAGCAGCTCTCCTGAGGTAGCTCTGACAGGCTATTTAACTCTGCAGAGCTCTGTGACAGCTGAAGCTAAACACATTCAACCTTTGCAAAAGAGCTTAAGCATACCAATAATGAAAGAAATGGAAAACAAAGAAGATTTGTAGACCTAAAAAAAATATTCTGAACAAATGACACAAATTCCAGCCTTTAGGATTTTTTTTAAAGGGTGATTACTATCGTGGTTAAGGTTTCTCAGGACTTCTGGGTCTTTCTCTGTGAGACTCTCTTTCCTGTTTTAGGGTTTTTTTTTTTCTCCTTTTCTAAGAGTGTTGCTTGTAAAACCCAGTTTTAAATATCTCCTCCTCCTGTCCTTCCTCTGTGTTGTTTCCATTCTCCATCCCTTCTTTAAGTTGCTGCTTGAAATTATTAAGAGTTAATGGCTCAGGCAGTGATTTCCATTATCTTGGAAATCTGGCTGGGGGAGAAGCCATACAAGGCTCCGAGGACTCATTTCTGTCTCTCAGGCAGGGTCTCTTTTTGCATAAATTTATTCCATGTTGAAAATAACAGTCATAAACAGAGTTCATAAATTAATGAGAATTCATAAGTCTACTGAAAAATATTCTCCAGGCCATCACACAAGACCAAAAATTAGAATATGAAGAGTTTTCAAAACTCTCTGTAAATTGGTGATTGACCCTAGAATAAACCCCAGGAATCTCTATTACTGGATCCCTTCAAGACCAAATACCACACCTATTTGCTAAAATAAGTTCTATGAATACATCTTGACTTTGCATGTGTTTCAAAACTTTAAGAAATAAAAGTATTTGAGCTTGAGAGGAAAAAATAATATAAGAGAATTACGTTGGACACTGAGATTCTTTTGTCCTAACAGTGTGTGGCTTAGACAAGTTACACTGCTCCCAAAAGGTAATAATTTAATATATATCAGTTTCTTCACAAGGTGTGATCATTCAAGGTAATACTAGTTCACAAAATGAGGAATGGCTTGATTGGTAGCTCAAATTTTTCCCAAAGAGGTTTAAAGCCATATGCTCCTCTCATTTGACCCTGTGTGAACCTATTGATCTATATATAGCCTTCTTTGAGCCACAGTGGCCTGAGAACATCAACTGGGTCAATATGAAATTTATTTTGATTTGGATGACACTCTGTGGGGATTTAGCTAAATGAATTTCGTGTGCATTTGACATGGCCTAAGTGGAATGATATTTGGACACTTATTCTGGATCATCTAGTGCAAGGTAACTACTTACATTTTGTAACTTGTTTGTAGACCTGAGCTTTTTCATTTGGAAACAATCATAGACCTCACTGAAATTACTGAGCGTGACAATCACTGTTTCTTAAAGTAAATGAGAACAGTTAAGTGATAGTAGGTATTCAGCGGCAACTGACATAATGGAATTGCTACTATGAACACTGACAGCGAATCGCAGCAGCCCCAAATTTCTGGAAAGCAGTCTCAGAGCTTAAGGATCTAATGAACAGAGCAGAGAATCAGGACCCATGAGAAAAAAAAGCAGAAAGGACCAAAAAAAGGAGACAGAGAAATATGTGTGGCATGACTGAAGGAAAGCCAAAGGGAAAAAAAGCAGCTTTTGGGGCAGAATGATTGTTAAAAAGACAGATTTAGGGTGCTGAAAGAAAAAAAAAAAATTACATTCTATTGGTTGTTCCTGCTGTATCAGGGATTTATGCTTGTTCCTGGTAAAGAAAATGGGTTGTACCAGAGCAATCACAGATTCTCTCATCAATTTATACCCCTAACAAAACAATTGAGAAAACCCAAATATCTGGTTAACTACTTGGATAAGAATAATAAGGATATAGAAGAGAGAACAATATTTCCAGCTGTGGAATTTGCTAGATAGGCAGTGAAATGTGTTGTTCAACTGAGTTTTGCATAAGAAGTACATTCATGTTGCATTTCTAATGCAAATTGCTCGTATTTTACACGGACAGAATGAATCCTTGCTGGCTTGATCTTCAGCTTTTCAAATCAATAGAAAGACTCTAATGTATTTTGAAATGACTTTGGAGCAGGCCCTTCCTCCCATGCACTCAAAATGATTTACAATCAATTTATGGCAAGAATCCACTTCAGAAAGCCTGAAAACCACGAATATGCAGTTTCATGGTGAAGCTAGCATCAGTCTCCTAAAAATAGACTGAATTTCAATATACTGATCCAGATGCCCACCTGTGAAGAATTTACTCCTTCTGCCTATGCTATATAGCTTTTAGTGGTTTGAACAAAAGAGGCAGAAGACTATGTTTAAGGAAGAGATGACAAGTGCCGCTTTTTATCAAATGTTCTTTGCACCAAAATGGAAATACTCAAGGAGTTCATTTTGAAGACATGTTATTTCTTCCCCTCAGTAACTTGTCAGGTGACTGATATCAGAATTGTTACAGAGAAATGGATCAGCCACTTACTTACATTCATAAAAATGGGTCTGTCAAGAACTTCTTCTTATATGGTTTGTTCTAATGCAGTGGCTTTTTTTTTTTTTTTTTTTTTTTCATGGCTATATCTGTACCTTAGGATTTGGGAGTATTTTGCAGCTCCTGCCTGTGGAGGCGCACACCAGCAATGTCCTAGCTCCTTGTTGAGCTAAAACGTAGGAGAAATACCTCCCTTGCTTTGTGCTTCAGTGTCTATGCAAAAAAAAATATTCACATGCATTGGCTGGAAAGGGGAACACAGTTTACACCAAGAGGTCTGCCAGTCCGAACAATCAGGGGATGAGGAGATAAGATGTCTTGCAGAGTTCAGGTCCTCCGTAATACAGATATAGGCTCATAACACTAAATTGGGAAATACAGCATATATGCTAAAACCCGTAGCATTCCTGGTATTTATAAAGAGGGGAGGAGCTGAAAGAGTCAGTGAGCAGGGTGGACTAATAGAAAAAGAGGGACTGACAAATCCAAAAAGGCACAGAATATTTTGGAGTTCAAAAGTAGGATAAGAAAAGATGATTAGGAAAGGAGATGATGTATTGCTCTGAGGAGGCAGATGGGGGAGTAAAGAAAGAACAATGAGCAGTTCAGAGTAGAAAACTACCTGGAGCAATTTGTGAATAGAAGAGGAGAAAATGGGTAAGAATGAAGGATTAGTATTCTGTTTTAGGAGCTGATAACTTACTGTTGTGCATCTGACTCCTTGCAATGTGAAATGAGAGAGTTTGGGGAGTCCTGATTGGGGTTGAGAGGGGTCACAGGAGTCTTATGTTCCAATAATGCTTTTCTTTGCTGTATCAGTTAAAGCACATCACGTCAAATCCATACTATGAGCAGCCTGATGGAACAGCAGGAAAATTGGTAGAGATACTGATTAAAAAGTCCCTGGCAGACTTAACTATCCCGTATTTAGCATTGTAAGAAAGTTGCAATCAACCTCAATGCTTTGCAAAGATCCCAGCTCAGGGATGAACAGGCTAAAGGACAAAAGTCTTTGTGTTAGTCAGACAGTAAATCCTAAAGTAGTCATGAGACAGAGCAGTGCTGGGAATCCTAAACCAGAAAAACAGTGGACAGAGAGCCATCCCCACCATGAGTGTAAGAGAGAACAATGAATTTAATTGTGAAATGCCTGCCACAAGGACTTGGCACCACACGTACTTGACCAGATTCTTTAGTATCAGTCCTCTAGGAGACAACTCACCCCACCAAGGAAGATGTCCAGAGTGATGATGAGAAAGCTGTGAAGGTACCATACACTCACTCAGGTAGCTGACAGTGCAGCCAGCGAGGAAGCTGTACTCCGAAAGCTGATGCAGAGACCATTATATCTCTTGCAAAACATAGGAAGACACTTCTCCCCTCCTTTTGTTTAGCTAATATAAACCCAAGATTTCTTAAAAGTATCAACCCAACAAAAATAAAGCTGAAATATACCCAGGCATTTGTATACCACTGCAAAAAACTGCCAGCATCCTGCTGCTATAGACAGGGATTTCATCGAGTCAGTGGAGAACAGAGCCAGCACCTGGTGTGAACGCACCTGCTAGCAAGGGCTGCCTAGGATGACTTCCTTCCTTTTCTCTCCCTCTGTCTCTGTTTTTAAAACATTCCCCACCATCTCCACCAACTGTTGATGAAGAATTTTCACTGTTTACATCCTCATCACTCCAGACTGTGGGAGAGGTGCATGAAGAGATTGCTGCCAGCCCACAGACTGGGTGCTCCCTGCCATTTGCAAACTCGTGCTGTAGAATTGTAACCTGCAAAGGATAGAAAATGTTGCACCGAGCTGGGATTTTAGTGGGATTACATCAAAGTGGCAGCTTGGTCTGTGAAAGGAACAGAGACAATTAGATAAAAAATAAAATGTTGAGGAAATAACTATGCATTTGTACAAAGTGAGGCTTATTCTGAATATCCTTTCTTTCATCGGAATACAAGAATCGTAACAGCGCTGTTTTTAAGGCAGCAAGAACATAACTCCTAGAAAAGAAATACAGTGGAAAAGGAGTTTTCTCCCTATTATTTTTCATCTGATTTTTACATCCCATTTCATCCCTAAATCTGTTGCTTCTAGGCAGTGAATCCTGGCATATGCTGTCCCACAAATACATGCTTTGATGCTGATAGTTCAGCTCTGGACTCCTCTTTTCTTCCAGACCAGATGTTCTACTTCTCCCTGGTAATGGTTAACATGGCGCTACCTCATTATACACCTCTCTCTGGAAATTATGCCAGTGCTACTTCAGCATCAGCCAGGAGCCATGCTGAATCAATGAGACAGCTGGCGCCCTCCCTGGGGATGGAGTGCTTTACCTTTTGGATTCAGGCAGTCACTGTGAGCTGAGATCCAGGATGCCGTGAATGATTCTTCGTAGACAGGTGAGAACAAAAGAGCTTTGAAAACCGAATTCAATAGAATCTGGAGACATGGGGCTCTATTGATTAAAAAAAAAAATACACATACGCAGTCCAGTTGCATTTTCATCTTAATTGAATTTTGTATGAGATGGAGGCGTGAATTCTGTCGAACAAAAGGGTTCATAGAAGTCTTTTCTTTACATACCATTAAGTAAGTAGATTTCTGCATGCACAACAGCTGTGCTGTGTTTGCAAAAATCAAATAATTCCCTTAGAAAGCTCACAAACTGTAAATTGATCTCTTTGATCTTGTCCACAACATATGCTAATCCTCAAATATCCAGGGAAGAAGGGCATGAGATAATGCAAACAAAATAAACACCTGGCTAATATAAAACATTTGTCAATTAGGGTTTGAGGCCAGCCCATAGTTAGTATATTTACTTTTGGGGGAAAAAAAAGTTAAGGCTTTAAAAAGATAGTTTAAACAGGAAGAAGTTGGGTTTGTTCTGTGAAGTCTCATTAAACTGCAATTTGGAAAATTCTCCTGAAAATAAATGAGAATAGACTTCACTTACTTTTCTCCCTACAGTGTGTATACCTACTTTCACAGGAGGTATTTGACAAAACCTGTCAAGAGTAAAGCAGTCAGTTTCTACAAACACTGTATGACTAAAATAGACTGGAGGATTCTCAAGGTAATCCCTAACCTTACTTATAAGACTGCCTAGCTGATTTACAGCATCTAGTTCAGACCATCCCAAGGAGCACTCTGTACATCGTACTCCTTTCCCTTACCTCTAACACTGTATTTAATTTAGGACTATAAGGTTAGGGACTGCTCTTTGTTGCTACTTGAAAGTCTCTCAGTCATGTTGGATGTTGCCAGAAACAAAGATTAATAATAGCCATTATCCTTCCAAGGCAGATGATTCTCCAGTGTAATAAGTAGGGATGTTTCTGATGTCTCCCTCTGCCAGGACTTCATGGCATAACATCTAACCGTGCCCTGTCTGCTAAGTTTGTTGAAATCAATGTTAACACCCAATTTTAAGCACATTCCCTTGTTTCACCTCAAGGGGTTAATTTTTCTCAGATGGCAAGTCTCCAGATCTGCAAAACTCAACGAAATAGGAAAGAAAGTGCAAGGTACCAGTGAAAACCAGGCATCTGCCATCGTTTTCATCGGGAGTTGCACTGGCTGTGTGACTGCTGACAGAGATCTCTCTGTGTTTCTTCTTTTTTTTGCCTTTGGTATTCAAAGCAAGCACTAGTTTTGCTGAATAGAAAGAAATACAGCTGAGTCACATGTCTTCAAAGTGGCTGCAGGAAAAGACCTGAAAATACGTTAATATTACAGCCATCCTTCACAATAGTTTTTATGCATCCTATAGAGATCCTGCCTGGCAGAGAGAGCTATTTCCTTTAAAGAAAAGCACTGTGGTTGGTTTTTTGTTCCTGTCTGGATTACCTTTCAACTGCTTTTATTTTGTTTAATCAAAACCAATGTCCTCTTCTCAAAAAATGATGGAGGAAACTGAAATCTCAAAAAATTATGATCTTTATGAATTGCATTTGAAATTTGCCAATTCCTTGTAAATATGTGGGTCATCTGTGTACCCTTGGTGCTTTTTATCTCAATCCTCTTCAAAAAAAAAAAAGGCTTAAACTTCACAGCATTCTTGTGAGGCAGGTAAATCTTTTCATAAAAGGATTATTTCACCCTTTACTGAGAGATACAGGCACCTCCAGGGTGAAACACTGGTTGTTTAACTGCCTGTAGCCACACAACACAAGAGGCGAGGGGACAGGAAATGAAAACCATCCTATCCTATTTAATTTTAAGGAGAAAATAGATAGGCAGAATGTAAGGTTCACAGCTGGGATTTCACCAGAGTAGAGGAAATAACACACCTTGGAGAAAAGTGGCATAGTATCTTTTGTGTCTGCAAGTAGCAGACTCTCGGTTTTACACCTTATCTGGAAGACAGAACCCTCTGCAGGTCATTGCTTCTCACATCATCCTGCAATATCAACATGGGAATTAGTGTTAGAGGGGAAAATGCAAGCTACCAAATTACCATTTTCCCTTCCTGAGGAATCTAGATATTCCTTAGACGTTCACTGTGCAAATACCGCCCAGGCATCACTGATGAGTTATGACAGTGTCACGGTGCAAGGTGGCAGGATGCAGCAGATGTTTGAAAGTACCAGTGCAGAAAAATGCCAGAGGAAAGGTTATCTACCAAAAATGTTTATTCTCACAACCCATATCTGCCTGTTTATCTGCAGTTCTGTAGTGACTAGAAATGTTTAGATGTCTTACGATCATTTGGATAATTCTCCCCATCTGGGAATGGGCTTTTGCACTTGAGGTACCAGCTGAGAATGGAGAAATGAGAAATTACACTTTACAGCCACAAAGAGACCTGAAGGTGTATGCAAAAGTAAAAGTAGCAGCAACAGGGACAAAAATATATAGTTTGGTGATGTTTGATTGAAATGGAAGAAACTGGGAGGAAGGAAGATGAGGACAAAGAGTAAACGCTTGCTGCATTTAGTCTGCGCTTGTCTTTTTTGAGAGTTACTGTGAAGGTGCGGCCACAGAGCAATTACTTGGTGCAGCTAAAGAAATAGCTGCAGCTGCGAGCAGAGCCTGCCTGACAAGGAGGGCCTGACTGCTGGTAATGGGGTGGGATGGGGCAGGGCAGCAGAAACAACCAAAGAAATCCTGCCCCTATTACAGAGGTGTTTAATTTCAAGAAAATCAGCATTGTACTCAAGATGTATTTTTGTGCAGGGGAAATGAGGAGGCAGGATATTTTATTCTTATTTGTATACTTGTATCCTTTTCTTCCACTGGATAAGTGTGTGCCTTCATTAGCTGTGAATGGTATAGTCCTTTAATAAGTGGTCAAGGCAGTATTTTGGACACATAAAAAGAAGGATGAAACGAATTTATGGAAACTCTGCTTTGTACCCTTTCTTTATGGGAAAGTTTGAAGGGGAACCAAATGTCTTTTTCTGTGAAAGATTTGTCAGGAACCACAACAGCTATGTTCAGAGCTTGAACTACATCTTTTTCTGCATACGTCTTCCATAAATTGTGCATTTATTTCTGACTTCCCTGGATAAACCCAGGAAATCTGCTGTGCTGTTTACGGGTGGCCTTCGTGCCTCCCATGTCATGTTACAGCTGTTTCCAAGCCTGCCCAGGACATGAGCTTCTTAGGTTAGGAGGCTGCGGGGGATTGTGACGAGAAGGTGTGTGGTGTATCACAGGTGCAGCTTCTATGCATTGCCAGCAAGAGGAAATTATTTTAAACAGCTTAGTCTGCCTTGCTTTGTATGGGCATAAAGCCGTAAAATGTTCTGCAGTTTAAAGAGGATAACAGCACTAATAACTGTGGAGATTTCGAATAGATATTGATTTTGGAGTTACGTAGAGAAGAGCCAGTGTTATTTATTTCCTGATCAAAAGAAGTGGGAACTGAAATACCCATTAGGTGATGAAAATGAAGACCCCTGAGGATGCAGGCACAAAGACGTTGACCAAGTCAGTGTCTGCGCTGCGGAGGAACATTCGTCTGGCAGCCAGGGCAGTGGTGCACACTGCAACGCTGTCAGCTTCCCTAACCCAGGGTCAGTTCTGCAGCAACAGAAAATGGGGAGGACTAGATCTGACCCTGCTTCAGCAAAGCAAGCAGAGCTGGGAGAAGCAATGGCCAACTTGCCTTCCACTGGTCAGCAGTGAAGGCCTACACCTTGCCTACGAAGTAAGCGGATGGAGATGTGCCAAGAGAAGGGGAAGAAAGGGTATGGTTCTGCTAATGTCTGAACAGGAAGGAACAGAGATATGGCCCTGAAGCACAGAGGATACCGTGTTTAAAATGGTGGAGAGTCCAAGATGTACAGTTTTCACAGGACTGCCAAAAGATGAAAGCTAAAGATGTGGAAAATGACGTATGTTATCCATAATTCAATTTCAGTATTCTATAGTGGAAATTGTGATGATATAATAGCCATGGAAAGGTCCCCAGCAATCGGCAGTGTAAAAAAATTAACTTAGCTGTCTTTCCTTTTATTTCATAAATGCCAAGGTCTATCATACCATTCTCTAATAGATAGAATACTTCTTATGAGTCCATGATCTAATGCTCAGAGGGGATACTTGAGATCCAGCAGCTGAGACAGTGAGAAAGGAGTCAGTTTGCATGAGAAACCTAAAATGATTTCAATGGCGTTTTGCAGAATAGACCAAGCTGGTGTCTCTTACAGATTAGTCAAGTGATGCCTGGACCCAGCGTGAATCAAATCTTCTCACAATTTCTTTGATGTATAGTCCCATCTCCTCCTCTGCTTTCCTACTATGTGAGCTGCTTTATCTTCTACTCTGTCTGGTACTTTGTTTGCCTTCTCTTTAGAGAGAGAGAGAGAGAGAGAGGAAAATGGTCTGAGGACTCATTACTTTATACCCAAGGCAACACTGGAATGAAGACGAGGGACATCATTGTTGAAAGACAGTAAAATGATGGGATGTAATGAGAAATACACTCAGGGAATGCCAGCTAATGCTCACAGCCCTCTCAAGATAGTTGTAGCACAGAGCATCTTGCATTTGTCAGAACCAATCATCCTGAAATCATTATGGTACTTAACAAAAGAAGAGTTTATAGCAATGCATATTTTATTCTATGCTCAATGAAGAATGCAGAAAGAAGTGCTGCAAAGGCAAAAGAAATTTTTGATTAAGATCAATAAAAAATTTAGAAAGTTAAAATAGGACTGTGGATAACCTGTCATTTCATACAAGTGTCACTTACTTGAGATAACTAGGACTCCCTTCTAAAACAGGTCTTTTGAAGCATATTGACCAAATATTAGCTTATTTAGGAGTTTTGTAGGTCACTTGTTGCTACTTCATTGTTCCCAGGTAATCACACACCTACTCAGGGAAGACAAACAGGTGCTGTCATCAGAAGGTGTAATATGGAAGGATGCTGTGATGTGGTAGCCGGGACCCAAAGGGAAAAGACTAAGCAGGGGCACACTCAGTGTGCTCAGGACAGAACATCTTACATCTATGCAAAGATAACCAAGGGGTTTCAGATAATTTCTGAATTGGAAACACCATGGGAAGCTAGGTAAGGGATGAAAAGAAAAGCACAGAGGTTTCAATCCTATGAAGAACAGAGAGGGTCTCACCACCCTTTCCGTACAGCACAGAAGTAGCTAGCTGACACAATTAATGCATTTTCTATAAGGTGCAAATACTAGTGACATTTCTGTGTTTTCTTCCTATTATTATTCAGAGCCACACTACCCAGCAGCTGCAGCTTCCAGAGAGTCCAGCTGAGGCTCAGCACTATGAACTAATCTCACTGTACCTTCAGGCATCATTTTAGCTAGCATCTCTCATTCTTTTAGCTTAGCTAAGACAAAAGACTGTCTTCAGACTCTGGCTCCTCTGTTTTATGTGGGCAGGAACATGCAGGCAAACTTAGACTCATGAAGAGCTACATGACTAAGTGACAGGATTTGCACACAATGAAGGACCTGCTGTTCTGGCAGCCCCTCCTGTGGGATGAAAAAGGAGAGGGGGTGGTTTTCGTCAGACTTAGCAGCTCTGTGGTATGAGTAGAGGGAGGCAAGAGAAGAGGGCAATCAGCAGGGTCCCCTAGATGGTCTGTATATCCCCTCCCCCAGTCAACATTTTGCCTGCTGACAGTTCCTCTCCTGTGTCCCTTCCCCACTCATTTGCTCACACAGCTGCTTGATTGACCTTACTTGCCAATGCCTTACATTTTTACCACTGAGCTATCTAGGAGGCAGTAATGCCATTTGCACAACTTTGCTTATTCCAAAGACAATTGCAGTTTTTCTCTTACAACATTTTACTCTTTTTTACTCTCTTACTTTCTTGCTTTTGCTCTCTCACTGTTTACTACTCTTGCTCTTCTCCTTGATTAGGATTGAAGTGAAGTTCAGGCAGACACCTCAGTAGTAGCCCCTGTAACAAGATTTTGCACTACATCTGAACCCATGCAGTCACCTGCCAAATCCCTGAACCTTTCTTCAGTAGCCTGGCATACCTTCTTTCTATCGTTTCGCAGAATGACCAACTCCAAGCCAATGTCACTCCTCTCTACCAGCATCATTGGAGACATGCTGCAAACCCACCCACATCCTTTGCTAAGCCACAAACACTGTCTCACAGGTTGGCCTAACAGTAGTGGTGGATTGAATAACTTGTTTTCTTGGGAACATTGAACAAACTCTTGCCCCTTGATTTCTTGCAGCTCTTTCTTGATGGCTGCTTTTGAAGTGTGCTCTGATCTATAGGTAACATTTTTATAAGGGCATATAGTGGCAGACACTTTCCTACCACTCATTAGTTCTTTAAACAGTTTGGCAGCAATTCCATACATGGTCTAGTCTTTTCATTCACTTTTTCTTCTGTTTCCCCTTGAGTAATGTCACTTTCATACAGTCTTTCACTAGCAGCTTGTCTAGCATCATCTTATACACAGTAGTACAGTGTTTCCATTTTCAAGAACTTGTTGCTGTACATAATAGGAATCCTTTCATCACACAGCATTCTCTTTCATCTTCGTCAGTCACTGATTCCAGTCCAGTGACCTTTTCACTTTCCTTTAGTGAGTCTGTTTACAATCATAAACCATTTCCTGCTTTCATCTCACTTGCCGCATCCATTTCCAATCTTTTCCCTTGCAAAGACAGTGTTACATCACATCTCATCACTGAGTTGTTACCTCTTTATTTGGAACTGGTCTTGTATCTCTTTTTCCTTTTCCTTTCACCCCTCTGCAGTGGTCCCTACAGTAGGATCACTGGGAAATTCAGAATTTGGGCACTTCTCCTCCCAGTGGAATAAAGCACAAATTTAGGAAAAGTGAAGCTCAGCCAGCATCGTGCTACCACTGCAGATTATTATTACAGTATTTGATCCAGTACGATTCTTTCAAATTCTTTTGCAATGCCATCTTGAACATGCAAGTTCAATTTTATGTAAGTGCTAAATACAGCTGTGACTTCTTACTTCTCCTTTCAGTCATAAGCTGTATGTCACACATTCTTGTGCGGCAAAAAGGAGATTTCTGATTGAAAAGCAGCTCAGCATGTTGTTCCTGTAATTAATACAGAAGAAAACTCAAATCTTGGTTCAGAAATGCTCAAATGCCTTCAAAAACAGGGATGTTCTGACAGCTGGGTAGCCAGTGGGTATTTTGGAGAAGAAATAGGTACAAATGGAGTAATTTTTCTTCAGGCCTTTGCTAATGAGGACAATGGATGAGTGATGCGGGCAGTGTATAACTCAGCCAAATGGTACACAGGTCTTATATTTATAAGTTTGCTTATTGGCAGCAGTAAAACTTGGAGGGAACATTGCCAGCAGAGCTACACTGAATATTAATCTATTAATCTATTGATCTATTATTCCCCTTCTAGGAGAGGCCAAATGCTACATAAATTTGAGATGCTGCTCCACCACACTGATTTTTGCCATATTCAGACTGTTTGTCATGGCATCCATTTATTTTGGTGCCTACTAGTGCATCTCAGTCTAAGAGAGCAATGAAGGACCCAAGACAGAAATCCAGAAGTTGGGGACTTCCAGGTACAGGTTTGCTGCACAGTCAAAGGTGGCCTCTAGAGTAGGTGTGTGACTACACCGCTCATCCACTTAAATCTTTGTGTTAAACACTGAATGGGAAATTGTTTTGCCTGGAATTAGAATGGCAAAGGTATCCCTGAAGCCTCTGTGCATTGTATTATCAATTTATTTTTAACTGCGTGGCTGAGGTGGGCTTCTCAGCAGAATAGATCACTATCCCAGGGACCTTACAAAAAAGCTGCTTATTTACATCAAGCAGCATGTGAAAATTCCACTTCTGAAAGCACCTCAACTGTGCTTGAAAACAACTGCTTCTTCCTCGCAGTAAATGTTCCTGGTTGATTCCTTATATACATGTGGTGATATTATGTAGATGCCTGTATCTGAGCAAGAGCTTTACATTACTCCTTAGCTGGTGACTGCTTAACGTTCATATTGGAGAAAAAGTTTGCTTTGAAATTTGACCTTCAAGGTGATTTCAGATTGGTATCTCAGGCCGTTTTTTATTTTTTACAAAACAGCTTCTGATTTTGACCATTAAGTAATTTGGACTTTAAGGTTAGGATTTTAGTGTCTGGATGGTGTACGTGGAAACAAAGTAAGGCAAGGGGTTGCCTAGATATCATAATTTTAAATCCACAATTAATTATTCCAGCAAGTTAAAGGACACTAGAAATGGGTTTCATTCTCTCTCATTGTCTGAAAAATAGGATCTAATCTATGTTGGTCCTCCCTCTTCAGCCAATGGAGAAAGATGGCCTCTTCAAAAAGCAACATGCTCGGACTAAAGTAGGTGCCTAATTGGTGCCAAGAAGCTAAATCAAATGTCAAAGTGCTCTAAAGCTTCATGTCTGAGCTAGGCAAGATGAATTGCTCTCTGGAGTTTCCTGCCCTGGTCCTTTGACTGTGAAACCTAGACAGCTAGCTAATTTTTGATGGTTACACTTAAGTGTGATGAATCCCTATCAGAAATGACAGCTATGAAAATACTGCCCAAACTAGATCCGTTTTGTATATTTGGCTCTTCGTACTGATAACACTATTTAAGAGTGAGGGATCAGCTGAACAGTCCCTATGAAAGTAAATGTTCCTGGTTCATGCCCAAAGTGCACAAGGGGATGTGAAGAATATGAAGCATTTTGCTTTGTATCACAAGCTCAGCAAAACCTTTGGAAATTTGATCCACAGCAGCATCTGTTGGCATAATGATGCACCAGGTTAGTTGCTTTCAACAAGTACAAACCACAGTTTAACCCTGAGTCTGGAGCTAGTCATAGATTTATGTTGAATAAACTAGAGTTTGTTTTTCTATTGAGGTTAGAGTATATTCAAGCCCTTACATTTTCCAACTTGCAATTCCCTTGCATAACCAAACTTCTCTGCTTCAGTTATCATTGTAAGAATGAGTTGTTTAATATTTGTGAATCCCTGTACATGCTGAATATTAAAACATATGAACACCGTATCAACACAGTTGAGAGTGAAGCACTGTGCATTATATAACTCTGTATTTAAGGTCTGTTAAAGTACTGTCATATGACAGACATAAATACACTGAAAACTCTTGTCAGTCATGGCTGCAGCTACATCCTGAAGGCTATATTTTTCAGCAAATTACTTCTGCAGAGGATTCCATGTTTTCCATAAATAGGTAAATAAATAAAACCTACATGATACTATAGTTAATCGGAAGTGTAGATACAATTTTGTGCGTAGCACATTTGCCCAGTCAGCAGGGTTTTAGAAGGATGCCCAGCCTTCCTTTGGTGAGAAGACACCAGAGACAATCTGGGATATGCAAGATTTGCTTTGGGGCTTACAGAGTGGTCCATGCAGTGTCATGAAGAGATGAAAGTATTCTCTACAGAAACTACGGCAACTGGGTAGAGCAAATAGTATGAAATCAATTTTGGTTGGGAATCTTATGTTTTACAGCACCTCAGGAAACGATGATGCAATTTTTCCACACATGGACTGTTTTGTAGTAAAGACTTCTGCAGACACATGGTTTCTGTTATCAGTCATCTTACGTAGCTGTACACGACTATACCTGCAAGACACAGCTGGTCACATACCTGCAGGAATACAAGCTGTGACCCTGAAAACATTTTAAATGTGTGCCTAATTTAAAGAGTGCTAATAGTACCATTAGTGTATGGCACTGCTTAAGTGAACAGAATTAAAGCAGGTGCTTAAAGGCCCTAGGTTAAACAGACATCTACAAAATTTATCTCTTCACACATAGTTTTACTAAAGAATTGCATGTTCTGAGTGAGTCTGCAGAAATATCCCAGAACTGCCCACCAGCATTGCCCACAGGATCACAACAGTGAGCAACTTCTAGCTAGAAATCTTCAAAACCAAAGTGCTTCTATCAGCCTGTCTCCTCAGATAGATTACCACTAATTTTAAAATAAATTATATTACTTTCCTCGCTCTCTGTAAATGGACTGATATGGTTTTGGTACTGTGTGTCAGCTGTGTGCATTACTGAAGACTAATCACTGCACACAAAATTATAACACACAATTAAACTTTGAACACAGTAGTAAAATGATTAGGTTGGGTTTGGGTTTGTTTTTTTTCTTTTTTGGAAAGCTGTTTCATTTTCATAGTTCTCTCCTCTGCCCATGTATTTCTTCTTTTTTTCTTTGCAACAGTGGCTTTTGGGATGAGGCCTGAATCCTGCTGTAGTGGATCTCCTCTCATACACTTTGCATTAGCAATTTCCTGCTTCACTGCTCCTCCACTATGAGACAAGCTTTAAGATTTAGCAATCGTATAGCAGAGTTGAATAACAGCACCTCCATTTCCTTTTACAAAAATTGGCATCTCTGTTGCCTTTGGAGAGCCTTAGTCACCCAGATGTACCTAAACAAAAATTGCAACAGAGAAAGGAAAAAGTGGCATCAGACTTTTTAACAGTGGCTTTTAGGCATCTGTATTTTTAGGAATATAAGAACAAACAAGTTGATGCATTTGCATTCAAAGGGTGATTTTTTTCAGCCATAGTAGTTCAGCAAAAATCACTGGGGTTTTTTTGCCCTCCTCTGTGGGGTTGGTATCATCTGCTTTTTGCAGTGCTATTTTACTAGGGGAGGGATGAAGAAGAGCGGTGGTGCCCTTCATCTCTCCTGTTCGCTTCTGGTAATTCACTGCAGTTGTGTCTTTTTGCCTTTTACTTTAGGTTTTAAGCATGGAGAAGCTTTTTACGGCTCCTGGAGACTGCTGGTTCAACAGATCCTTTCTGAGCCAGGCAGCTGCTGTTGGAGGCCTGTCCCGAGGACTGGACTCAGTGATTCAAATGGTTTCTTCTAGTCATGTTTTGTGCACCTGTGCTACTATAATATAAGGATGGCTTGACAGATAAAAGATCTGTTTAGCACAAAAGTCTGCCTCTGACAGTAAATACTGAAGGAAGTTGCATAAGAACAAAGTTTCCTAGCTTCATGTAACCAGCAATTTAAACACTGATTGACCTAGAGGGTGCAGCTGGACTATTCTCACTATTTAATAGCACCTGATGGCTCTATCTTCCATAAAGTTGTCTCTTTTTCAGTCCTTTAAGATGTGCAACCTGCATGTCCTTTGGTCGTGAGCTCCAGAATTCACTTACATCTTGACCTTCACTTGCCTTTAAAAATACTACCTTCTCAGTTCACCGGGTGAGCAAAATCATTGCCTGCTTACCTTCTCCACATCATTTTGTTTCTTTGCCATTGGTTTTACTAGAAGAGGAGTCTGGTTTGTAGAGGCTTTCCTTAAGTGGAAGCTGTAACACAGGGGTGATTGCTTTTATTTTTCTTTGCAACTTTCTACTTCTCTGAAGTAGATAGATCTCATTTGCAGATACAGTGAGCAGACCTGTGCACAGTCAGCAATGGGGACCATTTGTGAGTGATGTACTCATGTTTTCTGACTTGTTTGCTCTTTGTTTTTAAAAAAAGGCTTAGGATCTATTTGTCTATATAATTTCCACTGACTGTTAAGCTGATAGTTTCACACAACTTTCCACACACCTCTTTCCTGAGAGGAAATAGCTAGTTTAGAGCACATTTTTAAATAAGGATCTGCCTTTTAGTTTACTGACTTTGAACATCACTTTACATTTTATTACTATTTTACATAGAAACCACTTTGTAAATGAGATCCCTTTGCAACTCTTCACTGCCATCTTCATTTTTTCCTACCTTGAATAATTCTGTATCATCATGGTGTGCAAATCTTGGCACATCACTATGATGAGCCTTCTAGACCATTTGCAAATCTGTTGAGCACCTAAAATGCCTGAACAGATCCCTATGAGACCCGTGGCTAAATCCCTCCATTATGAAAATTTGGAATTCATAGCAGGACCTTCACCTTCCTCCAGGCAAGCTTAGTGTTTTTAAAGCCCTTACAGAGAGACTTTGACAAAACTTTTTAAGAAATCCACATACTCCTACTACACTGCAGTATCCTTGTTTACATATTAATTGACTGTTCAAAGAAAGGTAGTAGATTTATGAAGCATGTCTCCCCTCCACAAAAGTCATACTGGCCCTTTTCCAACGTATCATGTTTATTTCTGAGTCTATAGATTCTGTTCTTCAATATAGTTTCTACCAATTTGTCCACGATGGAAAACAGATTTCCCAGGTTCATGTCGACAAGTATTTAGAAAAATTGGCATCATGCTTAACATCTCTGGCACTGAGGCCAGTGTATGTTTTAAGTCACGAAATGGAGTTGGCTCTTCAGCAGTTTCATACATGAATTCCTTTAGGACTCCTGAATGAATGTTACTTAGTCCTGGAACCTGATTTGTTACAACTTGTTTTATAAATTTTTCTGAAAGCTTTTCTTGTAATGTTTCAGGTTGAGACCTATCATCATATTCTTCCCCCCATATAAAGCACTCTGGTGCCTGAGCCTCCCTCAGATCCTCCACCATGAACAGTAGTGGAAAAATTCATTAAACGTTTTCAGCCTTATCTTCCATGAGCACTCCTTTTACATCTTGATCATATATCTGCCTTACTAACTAGCTGGCAGGCTTCCTACTTCTGAGGTGTTTAGAAAGAGTTTTTATGAAACATTTCTATGCCTTCAACAAATTGCTCCTAAAAATATTTTGGGTTTCCTTCTTTAAACTTGCCAGTTTTTATGGTCGTCTTCTCTTTTCCTCACTTGGATGAAACTTCTTTTTTTGTTGTTTTCAATTTTAAAGTCTTTCTTCACCTGTTGTTTACTATAACTGACTTGTGATTTTGTTCCTTTTAAAGTTTTTTGTTAGTTATTACTGGCTTACTAAGAGCCTCTAACATGACATCTTAAAACAATTTCCTCACCATACAAATTTTTTTACCCTTTTGGCTGTTACATTTACATTCCTCTTACCTAGCTTTCTCTTTTTTAGGCAGTTCCCTTTTTGAAGTCAAACAGGGTTCATGTTAATTCTTTAAACTCTTTTGCTCCTGTGGGCATAGTCACTGTGCAAGTAATATAAGGATATATTACATCCCTTTTGCAAGCTGCTTTGAAGCAGGCCACTGCTTGGAGCTGAGTCAATAATGGCTTTTTCTTGTGTAGGGTCTCCAAGCCGTTATGCTATGGAATCATAAGTGGGCAATATCTACACTGTTTTCTAAGGCAGTCCTGATGATAGGACACAGCAGGCACCTCTGACACCCTGCTGTACAACAACAGTCCCCCAGGACCTTTGAGCACCTCTCTAGGAGGGCTCTTCTGACACTTATCAACTCCCTGACCTGACTTATCACGCACACTATATGATCCCATCCTGCCACTGTATTGCAAGGAACCTGCTTGATTTATCCACAGTATCTTGTAGCAGAAAGAGGGAATGTCTGAAGTGAATGGAAATTCAAGAGCAGAAGTCTTTCCTCAGGTTATTTAGTCCAATGAGAAGAGAGTTGTCATCGGATGCCACACATTTATTCCTTATGAATCCTTAGTAACAAGGAATCCTTGTTTTTTATTTCCCTAGCTATGGGCCATGAGCAAAGAAGAGACCCTCCCAGTTATTCCTCAAGAGCACTGTGCTTTCAGGCTTTGTCTTTATCAAGAACGTCCCAAAGCCTTGGATGCTCCAGGTCCCAGCCCATCTCAGGATACTTTGAAACTGGGCACGTAGCAGTTTGCTCTGTGCTGACAGTTCTGGAGCTGGGCCTCATGTCAAGGACAGTGGTATGTGCTGCCTGTGAAAGGACTGGGAAATCACAGGTACTCTGGGTATTTGAATCACCTTGGCATGTCATCATGGAGGTGAGGCAACTCTGCCTCCAGTGGTTGTCATGCATGTAGGTCTTTCTTAATGAGAATTTATGAATCCTCTGAGGGATAGAGGGGAGAGAGCATCCCTTCACATAGCATGGCAGTCAGATACCCTGCACAGCGAGACACTCAGGTGCCTTGCCAGAGCTGTGGACTTGGTGAAGAGGAATGCCGTTTGTTTGGATAGAAAGAGAAGTATAACAATACAGAGGGTTGGAAAGTGTATGTGCTGTTTCACAAGTGTTGACTTTCCTTGAGTTTTATGTTAAAAGTTCCCCGCAACTGTTTAGGTGGATCAATGACTTGGATCTAGTTTGGTTTTGCTTTTCTTCTTATATAGATTTCAGCTATTCCAAAGATTTAAAAAAATTAACCTTTTTGCCTTTGCTTGTTTTCTCAACCATGCTTTTAAGTGTATAATTCCTCTGATTCTGAGCATGGTACTGGGGATGTTTCAGAGTATACTTTAGCCCCATGACTAAAAGACAACTTTTTGTCTCTTTTGCTTCTCCCTTTGACATTGATACTATCGTTGTCCACAACTACCATATCCTCTTTGATGTTGTGTAAGAAACTCTCTAGAAGCCTTCAGAGGTCCAACACTGTGACACGTGGCATACAAATCACTGGCCAGTTTTCCATGGCACTGGAAACTGGATTATCTGTGTGCCTGACAATTGAATCTTTCTGTCGTGTATCTTCTTTACAACATAAGCTAGATTCCTTGCCCTCTGACTCATAACCTTGATGCAAAAGAATATGTAAGCACCCTAAGATTCAGGGAACCCATTTACCAGAGATGTTCACTCCTCTTCAGATGGATGCTGCCCTGCCGTAAGACTATTTATGAGCACAGGTGCTGCTAGCCCACGGCTGAGACCGCACTGTGATGCCTCCGTGAGTACTGGTAGTGCTATTCTGTCTCCTCAAGTTCCTTCCATTTGTCACATTCACCAGGGTCAGGAGCTTGGTTGCTGTGAAGGCACCCCATCTGTTCAGAGGGCAGATAATGGTACAGATGATACCTGTGCATTAAATGAGTCAAGTAGCTTCCACTCTCCTTCTGGTCTCATTAGATAGTTTGCTCAAAGCTTCTACAAAGGAGATAGATAGTTAATTAAGGGCAATTAATCTACTGTTGCAGTGCCCAGCACTTAAATGGAAAACAAACAGCTACCTATTTATCATTCTCTCACACCAGCTTTATACTGGATCCAGTTAAACATTGTTAAATCTGTGGATTTAATTCAAACTAGGATTTTAAACTACCATGCTCAAGGATTTACTAAATTTTAGTCAGCGAGGGCTGAAACTGAACTGAAACTGTAAGTCTGTTCTGCCTAAGTACACTCTACCATGCTGGCAATGTTTTAAATTTAGCTGAACTTAAAACCTAATTGAACTATGCAATCCCCACCCCGCCTTAAATTTAAATGTTATGCCCCCTTAAGACTAGCTGATCTCTAGAATCCAGATTTACTCAATGTATGTTACTGCAGTGTTTGAAACTAGTCAGCTCAGAAAAGCAGATTTTATGCTAAACAGTCTGTTGTTATTGCAGAATATATGCTATATACAGATATTGCAGAATATATGCTATATACACTATATATCTGAATCTGGAAATATCCAAACTTGAAAAAAATAGTGCATCCAAGTTCTGATGTGTACATAGATGCCTATTTAGTTAGCATGTGCTTGGCTAAGAAGAGTATCGTCATTCATCTTGAGACTGTCCTCCAGATCTGTAAAGACAAAATGAGATCTGCAAGCCTCAATTTTCCTGGGGAGTTGGAGTGATCACGGCCACCTTGTTAGATTTAAACACCATTGCTGTTTAAATCAGGCCTCTGTCAGCATCTGATAGTATCCTTAAATCTATGTGTGGATATAAAACCATGGACACATCTTAGGTCCTCAAGAGGAAGATGAATCTTCTGAAAATGTGCTTCTTACAATTATGTTTTATGATCCTATTACCTTATGAGTGGTACACTACACAAGCTCAGCACCTTTGAAAACGGCATAATATATACTATTGACAGATGACATGGAACAACAGATTTGTCAGCACAGGTCTGTAAGGAGTATAGGATGAAAAGTAAAAGATGGATCTGTCAGTAGGGTAAACAGTTGATTCTTCAAAAAAGGAGTCCCAATTTAAGGCCTGCTGTATAATGCTTGACTGGCACTGCACGATCATCTGAGAAGTAATTATTCAGGATTGATTTTGATCTGGAGATTATTTTCATACACTTGTCTTTTGTGAGTTTCATGGATTTTCAGACTCATGGAAATCAAGCCACTTGATTCCCTTTGGTTTAATTTTTGATGTCCTCCAAATGTCTTTACCATCACAGCAAGTTCTGTATAGCTGAGACTGGCAGTTTCACCGTAGGATGTGGGGTGAGCCAGCCTGGGGAACTGGACTATCCCATCCATGGATGACAGTTCACAGTACCAGTCTGTGTGTGAGCTGGTCTGCAGCTATTGGCGGTGTCACTGCCATTGCTGCTGACATCCCTTTGCCTTGTACACTTTTCCTTCTCAAAGATATGCCTTTCCTGTTCAAAAAGGTTATGTCCTCTGGGATATGTGTCAATGAAATGGATCAATTTTATTGCTGGATAATGTATATCTCTTCACTTCCAGCTTTAAGAAGTCCACTTATCTGTTGGTGGAAAGCGCTTACCACCATGGTACTATGTGTATGTGTGCGAGGTGTTGTTCTTGTAGCAACGTGGAAGGGCTCTGCTCAGGATCCATGATCCTGTTGCTGTGAGTGTGATATGATAACATAGCCTCAGATTGCAGCAAGGGAAATCCTGGTAGGCTTAGGAAGACAATCTTCACAGTGAGAGTCGTCAAGCACTGGAACAGGTGCCCGCATGTGGTGATCCCTGCATATGGTGACGCACTCAGTTACATTATGAAATAAGAACAGTGGTTTGAACAACAAAGTATATCCTTGGTGCTAAATTACATGGTGTAGACATAGACCAATGCTAATGGAATTTGACATGGCCTCTTGCAAAGCCTCCCTGGGAGTCTTTCTGCATACTGCTTTGGGGCACATCTTTTGATTAACACCCAAACATTAGCATCAGGTGCGATGGGTGCAACTCTGTACTAGCAAAAGCTGGCATTTTGTTGTGGCAGGGGAAGAAGGTTGTTCAATATATAAGATGAAAAACTCTTTTCCTGCTCTCAGTTTGTTATCTTAACTTTATGGACTGCTGCATGCATAATTGGCTGCGTATGCTTGGCGAATGTGAAGTTTAATGTTGGATGTATTTTGCAGTATTATGCTAAGCCACAAGGTGGCACTGGAAGATTGTAATACTCCAGTGTAATTAAGGCCCTCCCCCCCCCCCCCCCCCCTTGTAATTCTTTGACAGAAAAAGCACGAATTTTTACATTAAATGATATAAACCTTGGGAATTGGTTATTTCTCTTTCTTCTGATTTTTGGCTTCACTTCCCAGCAATTTTTAGTAACGTTTTCTCAAGAGTAAAATGGAAATGCATCTGTGTGCAGTATAGTTATTGCAACAGCACAACAAAGTAACTTGACGAATCAACATCCCTTTGTTTTTAAACATGTATTCATTAATACTGGTGCTCCTGACAGCTGTCTCTCTTTTTGTAGCCAAGTATTCATACCTCAGCAGCAACTGCATGCAAAAGTAGGAATTTCATTTCCTCTGTAATTTCTTTGATATGTTGCCTGAAGCTTTCTCTTCCCTTGTAAAGTAAAGATGAAACCTATTTCAGGTTTTCATCAAAGGTGAAAGTTCTTCCAAGATTTGACCATTTCTAACAAAGATTTCAAAATATTCTGGTCCAAAATATCTCACTTTGTTTTAATACCAAATGCAGGCTTGGGTAAGAAAAAGCAGTTAACTATTGTATTGCTATTACAGGTGAAATTTGACACATTTTTCACATAGTTTTACAAAGTACATAGCTCCTTCCCATATTCTCACATTTCTTTTTTATCCTCTAAATACTGAAAATATTGGAGCTGGTTCATAGTTGAGTAAAATAACAAGATGCCATCCACTTGAGTAGGCTGATTTCTGACTGAAGATTGTCCTTTACACGTATGAATGTCTGAAACACATGAAACAGTAACAAAGAAGTCTGAGGGAATTCTGCTTTTACTTTTGCATACAACAAAAAAGTCCTAATTACTGTAGCTGCAATGTAAAATCCTGATCCTGAAGTACAAACAGCCTTGAATGGTTTTTAAGATATTCCTTGCTGACCTTAACACCTGGCCACACAAAATAATTTACTAGATGAGGGGCTTAGACAAAACCTGTCTTTAAAAATTCTTGTCATTGCAAGAGATATCCAAACAAGACTTCTCACAAAGGCTCAACTCCACCTCATTTGAAGGAAGTCTCAAAACTTTCATTTATCTGAAGAGGAACAGGCCAGCCGCCCAAATTTAAGGGTCTAAAAAAAGAAAGGCAGAGTTGTTTCTGAGTTGTTTCCTGATAGCTCATTTTGCCTTGTAGGAAAAATGATACTAAGTTACATCATTATGAAAGGTAAAATATCCCACTCACTCAAGTTCTGGTACTTGTTGAGCTCCTAGCAAAATCAGTGGGGTAGGTAGCTTACAAGCTCACCACAAAGTAACAGTGATCTGAAAGGGTGCAGAGCTCCACATATTGCACTGAAGAGTCGCCCAGGAGCCCATTTCTTCTAAGTTACACTCAGTGGCAACAGCCTTTGGCATGAAGAGTTCAGAGTCTGAGCTCAGCTCTTAGGCTGTTCTAACACAGACCATTTATCCCTTTATCAGCTGGTTCCTTAAAAGAGAATAAGCTTCCTTTTGGACACCAGCAATTCTAATCATTCACCACCTGTCCTTCCCTTCTTGATGTCAGCAGAGCTCTGAGGCTCTTTAGTGCAGTGTGTAAAAGCTGTAGCCCCAGCCCAGCTCCCTGTGGACGGGTGAGTGTGTAGCAGGAGACCCCGCACCACTGCCTGTTGGCCTTGCTCTAACATGCTTGACAGAGGGAAAGACACTAGGAGAGCTCCCTTCAGCAACAGTAACGCTGTGTCAGGGAGTTTATTCCTGCTTACAATATGGAACACTTGACTATGCTGCTTCAGAAGGTGTAGCTACACGGTGTCATTTTGGCACATGTGATGTAGAGCCAGGATGACCTACCCTGTCAGGCTATTGGGGAGAAGTTTTGCCATTCTTCCTCATTCTCTGTAGAGTGGCCTTCTGCCCTGAACTCAGGGTTTGTGCAGCTTTCTGGCCAAAGCCTTAAAGAGCGATGTGCTCCCAAGAGCCCAAGAGCAGCTGCTTCCACGGTGCCCTGGGCTGCCAGTACCCCTCCTTCCTCTGGCCCTACAGGCAATCCAAGGAGTCTTTGGGGACTTTCCTGCTTCCTTCCTCACCATCACAAAGAAAATGAAGACAACTGGCCTTGCAGACTCTCTCCCACACCAATTCCTACTTCAAGTCAACTTAGCTCTCATATTTTAGCTCTCTTGTATGAAGCCTTCCCAGTTGACATTATATACATTGTGTTATTTTGCAATTGAAAACCATACACATACACACACACACAGAGATTTTAATAAAACTTTTGTTATCAAGTTTTATTATTTCAACAAGTGTTGCTGTCAGCTAATAATCCCTAGGGTAGCCATCATGAAGTATTCCAATAATTGGATTTTAATTAAGAAATTCACTTACTCTTACACTATTTTTGAAATCTAATTATGTCTTCAGGAAACTCACTCAAGTTGTGGTATTTTCTGGGCAATGTACAGACTCAGTACAGACTTCTTCCATTACTTTAAGGTTTTTTTCTTTTCTTTTCTTTTCTTTTCTTTTCTTTTCTTTTCTTTTCTTTTCTTTTCTTTTCTTTTCTTTTCTTTTCTTTTCTTTTCTTTTCTTTTCTTTTCTTTTCTTTTCTTTTCTTTTCTTTTCTTTTCTTTTCTTTTCTCTTTTATCTTTTTTCCTCTTCTTTTCTTTTCTCTTCTTTTCTCTTCTTTTCTCTTCTTTTCTCTTCTTTTCTTTTCTCTTCTTTTCTTTTCTCTTCTCTTCTCTTCCCTTCTTTTCTCTTCTCTTCTTTTCTCTTCTTTTCTTTTCTTATGGGTATTATTAAAACTCATCTATTTCCTGTATTGCCACTGTAGAAAATTGTCAAGATCTAATGGATGAAATAAATGTGCAATGCAAATACAAATCTCTATTATACACATTATGTTAGAAAAGAAGGTCCCTATGCAAAGAACGTTAGAAAGCTTTTTTATACTCATTATATTAATGATCTTGAGATTTTTTTTCCTCTCTTGGGTTTAAAGGCATTATTAATGAGCAAATTCTGTAGATAAACTTGGCTGTAAATTTTATTCATATAGACAATAATTTAAGTCTCACCTCATCTCAAGTATTTTGAGAAAACTCCCAAGTATATATGTGCACACTAAGTGTCACCTGGAGTAAGTGTAGTGAAGCCTGTAGGCTTGCTTATATTTGTATCACAGAAGCACTGAGTGATCCAAACACTGCTCTTTGTACATTACGTTTTAGTCTTCTTTGATGCTGAACATCACATCTCACTCCAACATTGTGTGAATTCTCATGATGTAGTGACAGGTGAAATAATTAAGAACATCATGAATTCAAGGCATTTCTCTTGAAGTGGTTGGAGTATTCCTGTATTTTTCCATATGGAATACAGAGTAACACCACTTTGTGGTACATCTTTGACTGTAAGTAGGCAGAAATCAATGTAATAAAAATAAAAGTCTCTCAGAGATATTTTTATATTTAGAAATATGAATGGTACATACAGTCATCTTCTGACCTTGAAAGAATGGAAATATAATATGACATGGGACTCTGTAGTATTTATACTAACCATAAAAATACAAACATGATTTCCTTGAAACAAAAGAAATCTATTTAAAATGTGAAGAGGGGAAGGGATGAGAAGAGAAGGTCTGATGAATTAATGGCTGGCAATATGAAGAACATTTCAGAAAGATTGTTTACATGAGTGATATGAGGCATCTGGCCTGTACACTGTATAGTACAAATATAGAAAAGCTGTGGAGGCCATAATCTGTCATTGTAGTGCATATGCAACTCCCGTTGAATTCGATAGTACTTTAACATGCATATAGATGAGATATTTGCTTATAGCACAGGCTGATTTTTTTTTTTTTATTTCAAGGCAGTCATTGTTAACATTTTAATACATCCTTTAAAGAGATGGGACAAAACTTCCATTGACTTTAACAGAGCCAAAATTCCCAACCGAGGCATTGGCTGTAACCCTGAAACACTGAAACACTAAGAAAAAATCTAGTTAAGAGCAGACCGAAAAATGGTGGTTAAGCTGCATCGTTTTTTCATCTTGTATTTACTTCAGCCCTTAGTACTCTGACCCACCTTTACCTTCCTTGCTTTACTTGCTTTTTTCCAAGCAGTATTTCCAAAATAAGACACGTAGCCTATATGAATAGTATAAATAGTATCTATTTACTATTTTTATTTCATATGTAACTGTTTAGGCAGGTTAGGTACATTGCGCAGTAAGTTTAGCACAGTCATTTGATATTTATCATTACAGCATTGTATTTTCTTCTAGTGCCTCAAGCAATTAAACCATGTGCCCATCTTCCGTTGGAACCTGTAGCAATTATTAATCACTTGCCATTGTCTTTGGATTTTCTGCTTGTGACCCTTTCAGTTCTGCAAGCCAGGAAGCTATTTTTGCAGTAACAGGGAAGATGTCTAAAGGTTAGAATATATTTCAAAGCTGTAAAAATAGTCCAATTGCATTTTAAAGTCTAATTGGACTTTTTTAAAGTCCGTTAGTAAACCTGGAATTTGTGATTCTTTAAAACCTCACTAGCTGACACTATCTTGCCAGAGACCTTATTGCTAAGATTACAAACAGCATCCAAATGGTTGACATTAAAATTCACTTAAAAAAATTGAGTATTCCACTTAAGCTGCTGTACTAATATTACAGAATCAGATAAAAGTCAGAAGACTGTGTCCAAAAATCCTAAATGTCAGATTTTCATAAGCATTGCATTCCCTTTGAAAAGGTATCACATGTTCACAGCTGGAATACTTTGGAGCCTGCTTTTTTATTTTTTTAAAAATGAAAAAGATCAATCAGGACACCCACATGCTCTATGCTCCTTTCTTCTGGAGTGACAATGGAGGGAAGGAGCTGTCCAAACAGCCTTTCTGAAGGGAAAGCTCAGTTCCACTGTAGTTAAAGAGTTTGTCCCAGTGGCCTTCGGCTGAGGATGTCAGCTGAAGAGTGAAGAAACCCTCAGTGAAGCCAATGGGACCTTGGATCAGTCCCAACCTGACAGAAAACAGGTTCATCTGTTGTTAAGAACTTTGCTTCAAGAGCTTCCTGACAACTCAAGTAGATACCATACAGACTGGGCTGTTCATAGAAGACCTTGAGGCCTTCTGTGAAAATTCACAGAGGGAGGAAATTTTAGTGGGCTGAAGTAAAGAGGAGCCATGCTTGTGATTCCAACAGAGTGAGGAGTTTCTCCACAGTGTTCCCCTAAATGAGATATAAGGATCTGAATTAGAAAGACTGGGAGGACCTTCTTCTATTTGACCAGCTGAAGGAATAATTCTTCTCCAAGGACTACTTCCTTGTCACTTTCAATCTAAAGACATGAATGATCAGACCTTGGAGAAACTGAATCAAGTTACACAGACCATAGAGTTGAATCATTCCTTCTTGAAGAGGGGATTGTTCCTTTTTGATGAAATGATGTCTTCCTCAGGAACATGACGTACTGAAATCTGGCAGACTTTGTGTTTGCTTTTCCTGCTCCATATTAACCTGGCAATCTCATATCTAAGGTAAGAGTAACCATGCTGGGTCTAAATATGTAACAGCAGCTTATTGCAAAGATCAGCAGTATGCTCCATGCAGCTTATGGCAAATTTGTTCTATACGAAGAGAGCAACATCTATCTATCTATCTATCTATCTATCTATCTATCTATCTGTCTGTCTGTCTGTCTGTCTGTCCCTAGATTTATTACTAACTGTAGACAAAGCCCCTCATTCCCTTCTGAAGCAAGAAGTCCCTAGGCAGCTTTAGCCTGCTCTGTAATGCAGAGGCTGTCTGGAGGGGCAGGATGACAGTATGATTCCTCGCAGGCTGCATGCTTCTGTTCAAAGCTGTGATGTGAGCATCCCACATGTCTAGCAGAGTGATGGTGCTGGAGACATATGGAGGTGTATGGAGCAGAAATGGCCATGGGGGAGGCTCTGGTGCAGCTCTTTCAAAGAGTACTCATTACCTTCCCCCTCCTTTCCCCACTCCCCTTTTATTACAGTGTTCCAAACTCAGACCCCCAAATTAAAACAGTATTTTATAGCTTGGTACTGAAGCCTCAGATTGCAGGTATTAATTACGAGGATGTGCTCTGAGGGAAGCAAGGATTTGGCAGGACAACTGAAGTCCTCTTTTTCTCTCTCATTTCCCACTCTGTACAGCATGCTGGCTTGCTTCTTGGTTCTCCTTTGGGAGGTGATAAATCTGAGCTTTGCTACCGAGGCTGGGCATCTGGTACGACTACCCTGTGCTGTTGGTATCCTCCCCTTCACCCTGTCCCAATGTCACGTCGGTAATGATATGGTTTGGGGGATGGAAGAGGGCAGGAAAAAAACCCATAGGACTGCTTGTAAAGAAGAAGGAAAACAAGGTCGATGAGACCTTTCCCTTTGCATGAGAGCTGGTGGGATTAGCCACAGCACCGGGCAGGGATGAGCTTTCCAGCTTCGCTCCGAGGAGCTGTCCAGCTACAGGTCCCTGCTTGCGGGGGAAAAGCAATCCTTCAATCCCAGGGCTTGGCTCCCGCAGCCGTCACCCAGCTCTGCTCCAAGATCCCGCCACATCAGTGCCTGGTTTGCGGGCGCCCGCTGCCTTCACAGGCTCAGCAGCACTGTCGTTGCACGGGACACCCCTGAGGGAGGTGGAAAAACTAAAATGAAAGGAAGGAAAGAGGAAAGAGATGCTCTCCCAGGCTCCTTCCAGGCGCTGGGCAGACAGCCGGCTCCCGCGGGCTGGCGGAGAGGGAAAGGGGCTGTGCCCCAGGCGGCAGCGCGGGCAGCAGGGCAGGCAGCGCGGGCAGCGCCGGCACCCCGGCAGAGGCAGGCAGCAGCGCGGGCAGGGCGGGCAGGACGAGCAGCGCGGGCAGGGAGGGCAGGACGAGCAGCCCGGGCAGGGCGGGCAGGACAGGCAGGGCAGGCAGCCCGGGCAGGGAAGGCAGCACAGACAGGGCAGGCAACAAGGCAGGCAGCGCGGGCAGGGCAGGCAGGGAGGGCAAGGCAGGCAGGGCGGGCAGCGCAAAGCAGCTCGCGCCGCCCGGGGAGGGCTCTGATTCATCACCCCGTTCAGAGGAGAGGATGGGACGCCGCTGAACTCCCCTTTCTCCCTCCTCCCTTCCCTCCTCGCCAAGCAAGCCCCCCCTCTCCTCCCCCCTCCGCTGCTCTTTCTCTCTCCCCAAGCAGTGAGGCTCGGACAGTGCTCGGCTCCAGCGCTTTATTTTAAGATGATCGGCCAAGGTCTTTGCAGATAGATTTTATCTGAAGTTAAATAGCAGGCGCTCGCCGCTCCCTCGCCAATAAGTCATTTTTAATAGAGACAAATCGCCCTGGACGCCCCGGAGCGCCGGTGCCGCCGCTCCTGCCCGCGCCCCCCACCGAAAGGCGAGCGGGCAGCCCGGGCAGCTCCCTCCTCCCGTAAGTGTCCTGCTCGGCGGAGCCGGAGCGCGGCCGTGTGCGGAGAAGGGGAGGCGAGGGGGGGAGAGCCTGCCAGCGCCCCGCCGCCCTGACAGTGCCTGCGCCGGATGCACAGCGGCCGCGGGACACCTCGGTGCGGAGCGCGGCGAGGAGATGCGCAGGGGCGGCGGGCTGCGCCGCGGCGCTCAGCCCCTCTAGGCTCGCCCATGGAGCGCCCCGCGGAGCCCCGGCCGCCGTCGGACCCCCCACGCCGTACGTATCCCCGCCGCGGCCCCCCCCGCGGCGGCGGGGCTGTCCGCGGGGCGCGGGGGCGGAGGAGGGCTGGGGCTGGGGCTGGGGATCCGCGCCCGTCGGGGCGCTCCGGGGCGCGGCCCTGGCCCGGGGCAAGGCACGGCGCGCCTTAGGAGCGGCAGAGGGAGGTGGGCGCTTGTGGGGGTAGGCAGAGCCTGCTCGGGGGTCCCAGAGGCGAAGCTCTTCGCCTCGGCTTTAAGCGCCCAGGAGCATCCGGAGCCCCGATCCCAGCGTCTCCTGCCCCTTCTCCCCGCTCCAGCGCCGCTCCGCTCTCCAGCGCGCTGCTGGGGGCCCGCGGCCAAGTGGCGGGCGGCTGCCGGCCGGTGCCCGCCGAGGGCGCCCAGGCAGGCAGGCAGGCAGGGCAGGGCTGGCGGTGGCACCCCCGGGCCGTCCCAGCCCACACCACGGGGCTCTCCCGCCCAGTGAAAGGACTGAGCGCCGGGGAGCGCTGCCTACAGGCGCTCTGCAGCCAGCCCGGACCGTGCGATCACTTTGCTCCGACGCTGGATTAACTCCATTTTAATCGTTTTTTGTTTCCCCCACCCCCATCCACACACCCCATCTCCTCCTTCTCTCCCGCCCCCCCTTCCCTACACACCCCTCTTCTCCCCTTGTCTCAAGCCTAACCTTGTCTTGTGGTCATGGGGTCTATAATTTCATTTTTGTCTAGGCTGGTGAGAGCTCTGCTTGTTCTGTAAAGTGGATGTCAGGTGGATCTATGTTCTGGAAGGAACAAAGAGGCAGCGAAGGCAGCGCGGGGGAAGTTTGAGCGGCGAGGATGCAGGCTGTGTACTGGTACGCGGTCCTTCTGCTGCAGCCCACCCTCTACCTGGTGAGTGCCCCCGGCCCCTCGCACGGGCCGGGGAGGAGGGAGCTCGGCGGGGAGGGGGGCACCAGCCTGGCGGAGAACGAACAAACTCACGGCCACTACCGGCGGCCCGCAGCCAGCCCTGCCTCGTCCTCCCGGGGTCTGGCCGAGGCCGGGGCGGGGAGGCGCGGGGCTCGGCCGGGAGCTCTCGGCGGGGCGCCGGGGGGGCAGACCTGTAACTTCTCCTCCGCGGGGAAGGGGCGCGCCGCCGGGCCAGAGCAGGGTCGGGGGCTCCCCGGTGCCGCCTCCCGGGCCGGGTCCCCCGCTGCCACCGCCCGGGCCGGTCCCCCGGTGCCTGCGGGGGCACCGGAGCGCCGTTGCGGGTGCGGCCGCCCAGGCTGTGGGCTGGAGGCAACTTCTTGCCCTCTGCTCCCTCCTGAGGGTGGGAGCCCCTCCTGAAGGGGACCCCCCCCCCAGCGTGCCACTACGGGCGGCGCGGCACAGGCGTGCAGGCACTCAGTGACGACCGCAGCTAGTATTTTCCGCGTGAAGTGTCATTGACTTTCGTAGCAAATCTCCTTCAGGATTACCGGGAGAGCACGAGTAAACAGCGGCGTTACCTCCTTTAACACTCACTTTATTCCCTCTACGATCGCAAGGAACAAAAACAAGGCAGGCTGCTCCTTTGTAGCCCGCACCTTCGCTCGTCTGCGCTGCCTTAAGCAGGCAAACGCTTGGCGGGAGCTCGTCCCCGTGGCGGCGGAGGAAGGAAAAGCCCCTTTTCCAGGAGGGCGACCGGGAGAAGCACCCCGGCGTCCGTGACGGGGGAGGCTCCGGCCCCGCGGCCGCCGGGCGCTGCCGCCGCCGCCGCTCCCTGCGCTGGCGCGGACGCGCCGCCTGGGGGCGCTGCGGGGCAGCGCGGCGCGGCTGAGCGCGACCGAGCGCGACCGAGCGCGGGGCGGCCGACCCCCAGCAGGCCGGGCGGCGCGCTCCTCCCGCGGCCGCGCAGCGCCCAGCGCGGCCGCGCAGCGCCGGGGGTCGCGCCCGTCCCGTCCCGCGCCCCCCCGACGTGGGTCCCGCCTGGGGGCCCCTGCCCTCGCCGGGCCGTACCACGTCTGCCGCGGGCGTCTCTCCTCCCCGCGAATTTTATGGCCGGGGGTGGGGGGATGGGGGGGACGCGGGGAGAAAAGTGCGTGGCAAATAATCTGTCAAAAAGCCGGAGTGAGATCGATACGTCGTGTTAAATTTTAAATGTGTTTGCTGGCAGTTAAACTGCTCTCGACTCATTACAACAACAGTGCTGGATTTATTCTAATGCGCTGCAGTCTGAACAACAAGCGCATTAATTCTCCTTTAATTGTAAACTGGGAGCATTTGAAAACCATTCAGTGTGCAAATTATGCTGATTCAATTACCGTTTAGTTACAGACTTCATTACCTGAATGCCTTTTTTTTTTTTTTTTTTTTTTTTTTTCCGAGGGCTTGGCATTTCAGGATAAAGGAGATGATTTTCCAGTTTCCCTCGAAACAATGCGAAATCTCATAAAAAAATAAAAACGGGAATAAAAGACAGGCTGGGGGAGACGCGCCCTTCGGCTGGCCTGTGTCTTCTGCCAAAACACTCGGGGTGATCCAAAGGATTTCCCTGTCTAACCCGATTCTTCTTTCTGAGTCAGTACTCCCAGGTTTATGCCAATCTCTCCCTATTCTCTGTATTTAGGGAGTGACTCTGAAAGTTTGCATTAGGCCATCGCGTGATAATAAACTGTTTATTAGCACCGAAGCATGAAGTTTTGATTAAAGCTTTAATGCGGTGCCACAAACAAGCAAGGTGCAGCACTTTGTTGTGCCCATCCGTGTGTGCACGTCGCGCTGTGAGGACTAGAGCAGTTTCAATTAGGAATTAAATTTTCAGTACCCAACCTGTTAGGAAGTGTAAATGAAATGGCAGCACAACCAGCTTCCTATTGAGTTTTTTAAAAAGTCCTTTCTGAGAGGGGTTAATAATATAGGGGAGAGGGAAAATAGCCTGTTTCCCCTCCGCCTGAACTAGGCGGTATTCAGTGATAGTGAACAGCAGCAGCGAGGCTGGGCTGCCTCGAAGTTACTCATTTACAGACACTCGCTGGCTTGTAACGTCTCTTCACCCAGCAAACCACAGCGCTCTTTTTTTTTTTTTTTTTTACCGTTAAACCTCTTCCTAATGAAATCTTGGGAAAAAAAAAGTGCTTCTGCTTTTCTCCTCACTTTTAACAGAGCTATATGCCATCCAGCCTTATTGCCTGAAATTTATAGAGGTCACGGCCGACCAGAAGGAGTAGGAATTTTGCTGGGGTAGAGATGGTTCGCCGTATTATGTTTATTGATAAGAACATTGGTTAGCGTCTAAGAGACATGCATTTTCTCCTTGTTTCGAGATGTGCAGTGTATTGAAAATGTTATATTTGATTTGCAGTGGAAGTGCATTTCCTTTGGCCTAAACGGATAACTTAGTACTTATTTGGTAGAATTAGGAGTTAACCTTTAACGGCTTGCAGTTGTTTTGTTTCTTCAGATTTAGAGAGCTGCAGAAAGTGTTCAAACAGCTACACTCGGTCTTATTTACCACGAGACTCCACTTCACCGCTGTTCTTTTGAAAGCATCTTAGTCCTATTCTAATGGATAATGTTTTCTTAACTAACAGTGCTGTGCCGAGCTCAAAATCGTCATTAAGGAGGCACGTAAATATTAAGAAAGAAAAAACCACCCGGGGATCGTAAAGTCTTTTAGGTTTGAGGTCTGTCTGTTTATAAGGACATCGGGGTTTTACACCACTCCCTTGATGGAAACCTCCTCGTTTAATTGCTCCTTAGTTGACGGTGAATATCCAGTCCGACACCACAGGACAATAAAACGCCAGGCTGTTTCTTTTCACTTCTTTCTTTTTTCCTGGGTGGAAGCAACATGCTGTAGAAGCGACTACAAAATGCGCGAGCTGCTGGCAAAGACCGCAAAGAACCTAACTATTATTTCTCAGTGGGACAGGTCAAGAATGTCCCAAAAGGAGGAGGCAAACCGTTTCCGTACCGGCTGCTAAGGAGTCCCTTCGTGCGGGTGGGGACCGGCGGGCTGCTGGCCGGCAGCGGCCGGCGGCGGCGGGCGCTCGCCCCGTCCTGCCGCTCCCCGGCCGCCAGCCAGATCCTGCGCACCCCTCCGGCAAATCCAGGGCGCCGGGCGGCAAAATACCTCGCAGGTTGCAGGATTGTACCCCCCAACATGTTCACAGGCTCTGCCTCCACATGCTCTAGAGGGAACTGCCCGCACGGTACAAGCAAGGAATGGTAACATGCACCTGTTTTGCTGGGATCACCCTGGCTTGAAGAGACTTCAGCTCACTACTTAGGTACTCCTTACCCGGAGTAGCGGGTACGGAACTAAAACCAGTCGGAGTTTTGCGTTGCATGCTGCTAGGGTAGGGATCCCTCCCCCCTCAGCCCCCCCGACTCGTCGTCTTTTCCCAGCAAAGCGTTTCTTTCACCGGTGGGTTTGTAAATTAGGATATACACCAGAGCTGACTGGCAGAGCGTTTTAACTTCGTGCGGAATTTAAGCAGAGCAAGAGCAAGTGGAGGGGTGATTTTTCACCCCCCAACGAGGGCTGCGAGCAGGCTGTTTCCCCGGGGGAGCTTCTCAGCGCGGCGCTTTGTCAGGGAAGTAGAACTGCGGGGCTCCCGGGGCACCTTGTTTTACAGGGCGATGGCATTGGCAGCGGGTCTTGGAAACAGCCTGCTAACCTCCTCCCCGTGCCCGGCTGGGATCTTAAGGTCTGTTCCACACCGTCACTGTAGTTTGGAGGCCTTCCGACAGCCGAGCGGAGCTTTCCTGCAAAAATGTTGTGGAGAGTACAGGTTTATAATTGTCCTCAGCGGTGGCACACTTGGCACGGTATTTGCTGAGGGGGTAAAAAGGGGGTTAGTGGCTCCAGAGTTTGTGTACATTTAATTTCTCTCTGTGTCGCACTGTTTGCGGTCATTTGACCCTGGTTAATGAAAGCTATGGAGAACGTGAAGAGATATCACGTGCCGGCGATGATAAGCTGATTTTTTCTTTCTTCTATCTGTTTTTAAAGACAGTTGCTGATTGTGTCCTACTTTGTCGTGGGAGGAAAAAAAAACAACCCTCTATAGGCAGCGAAGGTGAAAGAAAACAAAAAACAAAAGAGAGAGAAGGCATTGTCCTATCATAATCACCACCCACAGTGTTTTCTCAGAGGCATTTGGTGCTGAAAGCATTCGGGTATTGCCTTTTTCCCCCCAAATAAGCGATTTCTTGCAATTTTCAATTTGACGTAGAAGGCGGGGGGGGGGGGGGGGAGAGCGCTTGGTGCGGAGAGAGAGAAGTGGCTTTTTGTGCGAGAGAGTTTACGTAGCTTTGAGACGATCCCGCTCCCTGTTTCTAAAGGAGTTTGAGAGACGCTTTCGCGGTGGTGTAGAGGGAATAATTACCCTTTCGGAAGGTAAGGCACGGGAATAGTAACCGGACTCAGATCTCGTGTAGGCGAAACAAACTTCTCTGCGTTCTGGTTTGTGGGGTTTTTTTGCGTGGGTTTTTTTTTTTGTTTTTTTTTTTTTTTTTGTTTTGTTTTGTTTTGTTACGTGGAGGATGGCGCATTCTTTTCTGGGCTTCCTTCCTTCCTAACCACCAGGGACTTGTGCTAGGAGTTTAAGAAGGGGCTTCCCCGCACTGAAATTTCTTTTTCCTGGTGCTTAGTACACACTATTTTCATTTCTTAAATTGCCGGAGAAAGCAGTTTGGAATAGATTCACCTTTTAGGAAGGCACCCTAATATAATCCAATATCCCCCGCCTCTCTTTGACTAGCCAAATCTTCCAAGTCGGTACCTAGAGGTATCCATTTTAAGCTGTTTAATATTTCCCTGCATCTCTAAACCGCCATTTTAATTAACAAAAAGCCAATTTCCCAGTCGTCTTGGAAAGTGCGGTGAAGCAGGTTAAGGAACCAATTGCTCGGAATAGCCAGCACTTGGAGAAAAAGAATGTGTGAGCCATCCTTCCCTCCCTAGGGTTGGCTTCTGTTCTCCTGATTGGGCTTGGGTGAAGTTATGCTGTGATTTATCAGATAGTTTAACTCCCAACTCGCTCTTCTTGTAAGTCAGCATTAAACCACCTCCTGGGTGCTTTGTAAATACAGCTTTAGCATTTTTTTCATGCAGCAGATTGACATGTTGACGATTCTGCTTTAAGGAATGTGACAATAAAGTGGAAAACCAAAGGCTGGCAAGCACTTCATCAAGGATAAAAAGGTTCTGCTGTAAGGATGTCACTCAATTTATTGTGAAAGTCGAATGAATTACGTTTAATGAAAGTGCTCCCCAGATGAATATTACCAGCAATTTCCTGAGTTGGCTCTGTCAGATTGATATGAGGAAATGCCAACCCATATCAAAAAAGATCTCCAATCTCAATTACTATGCAAGCTTTCGAAGAGCTCCTTTTTATTGATATGATATATATTGGCGGGTTCTCAATGCTGTGGAAACTGCTCTCTGTTCAACAGGACAGCATATTTCCTAGTTTATTGCTTAACCCTAGGTTTGTGTGGCTGTTGTTTAAACTTCTGCGAGTGCCCTTCTTTTGGAGGGGAAACCGCCTCTCATCCTCTTTCCCTTTCCGTGACCTAGAGAGACCAAAGCTGTGTGTCTGGCAGAGAGCAGGGACGATGCTCATTGCAGGAAGTTTTTCAGCCTGGATGGACAAAGCCGAAGGTCAAGAGGAATAACTCGGCTGCGACAATGGCATTGGATCCCCTCATTTTCAGTTTATTTCTAGGCGACAATCCAGAGCACGGTAGTATTTGTTATGACTAGCAATCCTAATATTCCCGCCCTTTCTTCCTCATTCCTCTGGGGCTTCTTTGGGCAAATTAGAAATTCACTAAGCCCGCGAAGAGAGAGAAAATCTCTTATTTCGCCTCATCTGCATAATAATTGAGTTTGTGAGAGGCTTTTCTGTTCTATTTTTAACTACTATGACACCGGTCGCTGCTCAGGAATACAGCTTCTTTTCCCAGAATCCATCTTGCTGGGCTTGTTTGTGATGAAAAGAAGGATTCAGTCAGCTTTTTTTATACCACTTCCCCCTTCTCTTTCAATTTTTAAACCGAAGAGGAGAAAGAGACAGTATTGAAGGACAACTGGGAGGTGCTTGGTACTCTGCAGCAGGACGGGGACATGGGCACCTTCACACGTGGAGCTGCGCTCCCTGCATGCAGCATTAAAGAGGAAGCAGAAAGAGCTTGTCCTTATCACATGTCGGGTTAGTTTGCGTTCCCATTTTCCTCTTCGCTACTGGATCCACGTCTAAAACTTTCTTCAGTGCATGATTAGTCCACGTGATTTTTAAATTTTTTTTAAAGTGTGTTTTTTCCCCCTCTATCGGAGATGCTGAGTGTTTCGAGCTGCGGAAGGCTAGTGCAAGCGCCGCGGGAGAGAGAGGACAAGGGCTTGCAGACGGACTGGGACAAGGCTGACTTTGAGGTGCCCTGCTCCGCGGATGCCACGCCACGCCCAGCCGCCCCGGCCCAGGGCCGGCGCTCCCCCTTCGGCCGCCCCCGGCAGCGCCTGCCCCGCGCCAGCGCCGTGCAGCACCTTGGAGAGCTCCCGGGACGGGCGGGCAGCGGCGCCAGTACCGCGGACAGCGCCCGGCCCCGCACCGCCCCGCTCCCCGCCCCGGCCGGAAGCTCCGCCGGCGCTGTTCGCTATGCGCTGCCGGGGTCCACCCCGGCCGTTGGGAACGCCTCTTTCACAGGCGCCCTGTCCCGGGCTAGTCAACGTTTCGGGCCACTGCTGCTCAGACCTCACCCGAAACCCGCTGTGGACTTGGGATTTGGCTGCCTGCGTTAGTTTACCTGAAGGAAGAACTAGACGGGTGGACAAGCAGATCGATGTATTTAGTGTTGCTGCTGACTGGCTTTCTTTTAATGGCGAAGCAGCCGCTTTATTTTCTGGGGAAAAGCTGACCAGAGGGGCAATACGTGAGTGTGGAAGGCAACAGGGATGGGATCTTGCATTTAATCATCTAAGATCCCGGCAGGATGAGTTTGGGGATCAGGAAAGCTGTTCTGGGATGCTCGGGTTTGTCTCATTCCATGCCAGGACCACAGCGTCCTCTCCTTTTGGAGAGAGACCAGAGACATCCAAGAGCATTGGAGTCAAAATGGGCTGTGGGACACGGCTGACACTGAGGCGTGAGAGCAGGGAGTGATTAATTAATAATGACAATTCCCATGCCCTGGGTCATGGCAGGAGTGGCTCTCATACACAGTTGATGTCATTTTTGGAGTAGTGGCACTCTGAGATACCTGTGAGGGGCAGCCAGATCTCGCTTCCTTCACTTGCTTGTGTCCCGACAGCCAGGGCTCAGGTATCTCCCAGGTCCCTCCTCCCTCCTTGCTTTCAAGAGGAGATAATGGCAGGCAAGTGCCTCCACCTCTGTAAATCCCCACTCACTATCGACAGAGCTGTCCTCTAGAGGTCTGCTGCCTGAAAAGCCCTTGTCAATGAAACACTGACTTTTGAGAAAGCAGGTGTAAGCGGATGACTGATGGAGAGTCCTTCAACAAAGGAATGTGATGGGAATTGACTTGGCTGAGAGGAAAAACAACCCACAATCCCCACCAACCCTCCAGACAAAACCATAAGCCATTTATTCCTTATCCATATTCTCCCATGAATATCAGTAGCGGTTGTGATGCTTTTGCTGGACGTGAACATTTTCCAGTCCCTTTTGATTATACCATGTCCCCATGCATGGTGCCTGGAAACTGTATTGTCTGCTTCAGAGATATTGCTTTTATCTTCCAAATGCCACCCTCATTAATGTCAATGTCTCGCAGTCCAACTAGTGACAAATGTCTCAGGGACGTTCATCTGCCTTGCACACTGCATCCATCTTTTCAGGTGCCCTGTCTTTTCCTCTGCAAGGGGTAGTTTAGTAATCTTTTCTTCCTTGCCCTCTGTGTCTGCTGTGAAATGATTTCTCCACTAGCTGGTCTCTGTCCTGTCCATTTACATGTTAGTTTTGCCAGTGCCCTCTGGGTATCATGTCTTCTGTTAATTTCTGTCATCACTTTGATGACAGGTTGACCAGTGCGTGGAAAGATAATCTGCTCTTTCCACATCTGCAGGTTGTTGAAGGGGGAGAAATTAGGCATTTTTGCTTTCTGGGAGCCTACCAAATGATAATGATACTAGTGCCCTATTTTCCTCAAATTTCATTTTCTAATCCAGATTTATACAAAAACTAAAGAACAAAGAGTCTGATTGTTTCTCTGTGTGTGTAGCTTGGTTGTTTCTTATTGTTTGTGCTTGTGATTGTTCTGGTTTTTTTGCAGAACTTCTGAAAAACTAATAAGTAAAATACACCTATGTTATTTCTTTGTATATTTCCTTAAACTTTGGTGATTGCTGTACAGGATCCCTAGGCTCAGGAGATTCCTTCTAGCAGAGCTGACAGCCAAAATAATACCAGGAAAGAAGTGATCTAGTAGCCTCTGTTCTTGGAAGCATCTGTAATTAAAATATGATGTATATACAGATTAGATACATTCAATTTTTCTAAATTATTTAGGAAGAAAAGTAAAGAGTCACTTAAAATCTAACCAATACAGCATCCTTGGTTGAAAACCAAAAGATGCTACTTACCTTCCTAGTTAGAACAGATGATGCTTTGATCCAGAAATCTTTGAACTCAGTGGTGATTTCTGACAATTCCAGTAGTTTTGGATCTGACCCCATGAGTATAGTGCTTCTGCCTGATACTGCACACCTATGTCAGAAATAACGTAAGTAACATTACAAATGATTAGTGACTAGTATGCATTATGCCCCTGCCCCTCCTGCACCCCCCCCCCCCCCCCCCCCGCCCCCCCAGCCCCAGTCATGTCAGCCCTGCATTATGTCGGAGTTATTTTTCAGCTGGCACAGTATTTCCTGCATTTGTCTTAGAGGTAAAAGGAAAAAGAAAAAAGAAGACACACTCTAGCCATATATTGAGAGCACTATTGAAAAACAAAGGGTCCTATACAGCAGATCCTATGGCCTGATCCTGCAGTGTTATACAAGATAGGATTCCTATGTAAATCAATGGTTTACTTGTGTGAGGAGGACAGATTCTGTCTCCTGTCAAAGATTAAGTAGACTATTTCTATCACTGAGAATTGCTTGTCATTATTCAGATGCCACTTCAAATTGAAAGTGTAATTGGCAGCTCTTAAAAAATTTTAACTAATGGAATTTCTGTTATAGATGGTTCAGACTACCTGTACCATAATATTTACCTGCACAGTCATTTTTACAAGCCAGTCTTGATTGAACTTTAGAAAAACAATTCTTCTGCTAGGCAATTTTGTCAAGAAATGTTGTCATAGGACTTTGGGTATATAAAACTGCTTATATAAAATTAATAGACTACTTTTTATATTTACAATCTCATCTATAGCATTTGAGGTCTTACAAAAGAAGGCATGGACTTAAAATAGGAATAACATTAAAGCTGTCTCCTCATGGTTGTTGCACAGTCAATAGCAATATTGTAAAATATTGGTCTGTTTAAAATTAGAATGTTAGTCCATAATTTGACTAATTTAGACTAATTTCTATTGTCACTTTCTGCAGCTACTCTGTATTGCATACAGAGTTTTTTCTTATTGTTTACATGGGGAATACTTTGCACCTTGAGAAGATTTTGTAAGCAATATTGCTAGGTAAAACATAGCAATAATACTGTAGCTTTATGGAGGACAATTGCTGAGTGAACAGATCTTTAAAGAGCAGGGAAATAAGAAGGAGTACAAATACAGAGATGTGACATAAAAGATGTGCATAATAAATAGTACATCAAAATCTTCACCATTAAAAAAGATGGGGTCTATCCTGCTGCCTTCATCTGTAATGTTTATTACCTTAACAAGGCCCACAATTTTATATTCCTACTTATTTCTTTTCCCTGCTTCCACAAACAATCCCATTTGCTTAACTGGCTTGCTTGTAGTAGATGGTAGTGTAGTACATGTTGCAAACAGAGATGCAAGAGCATGACCCTTTCATAACTCTACTTGCTAATACTTGAATTATAAAATGGGATTTTGGGTAGTTACTTGCACGAAGGATATTCTTAACTTCAGTGGAGCCGCTTCTGTGAGTGGTCACTTCGAGTGAGTAGGGAATGACATCATCTGGCCCTTGATAAGACACTGCTTTGTGTGAATCATCTGCTGTATCTTCAGCTTCTTTCTACTGAATCAAATGGTGGTATCTTTTGCTGTGTACCTCCTTCCTCTGTGTGCAGCTCTGCTGGCTCTACTAGCACTAGTCATTGCAATATGATACTATCCCACAGAATTATAAATGTATCAGAATGTAGTTTGTGTTTGCATCTTAGATGCACAGAGTATTTGCTAGCTAGAGCGCAGTGTGAGTCTTGGGAAAGTTACTGGGTGGATTAGCAGATTGTAATGATATGGTTTGGTCTTTCAGTGTAATGCAATCCAAATGAATATGGAAATGTGTGACTAAGTACCTTAGAGGAGGTGTGAGTGCTGCTTTTATTTTTCACAATTTATGGAATATTCTGAAATGCTGGGGTTGTAGCAGACACTTCAGAGTAGATGCCAATGCTTTGTAACTACTTCTTAGAAGCAAACCACAAGCTTAACTGAAGTCAGGAGACTTGCTCACACATGCTTCAGTGCTTTACTGAACTAGGACCATAAGAAAGTGAATGCAGTGTGGTTTTTGCATTTCTATTTTTAGGATATAAAATTTTCTCCTTCCATGTCAGAAAAGTTCATGCATCTATGTCTTTATGAATGTTACAAAGTAATATTTTTGCCAAGAACTTACTGAATTTACCTCTGGGCTACTTAGGATCTATTACACTATGCTTATAAGCAAGCATTACACTACCTTTCATCCCTTATCTTAAACATGTTTTCTTTATTATTTTCACAATACTTATTGGATAATAAAAATTATCCATTAATTATTGGATAACAATTTTTTTTTTTTTTTGCTTAATTCTGAATATTTGGAATCATGATTTGTGATTTATTCTGACTAGTGATTCAGCTTCTGAAGAAATAATCTGTAAAATATCTTTATCTTTGAAATGAAACCAAAGCTAAGCTTTTGAAATAGATCATTCATTTGTCTTTGTTTTTTTTTTTTTTTTTTGGTAAACGTGTTTTTGAAGATTCAGGCATGACCACTTACTGTTTTCTAGAATTACAAAGAGATGCAAATGGTGGCATATCGGAGAAAGCCATGTGTGGCCTGTATGCAGTATTATAACTCTAGATTTGAAGTGTAACTGCTACTGATGTACATTTTTTGCAGACCACTGCAGATTTTTTTTCCTTTCAGAAGAAAAATGTACTTGAATGATGACCATGTAAGGCAAAAACCATACCCTTATTTATTATTCCACAAGAAACTTGCATGTTGATTCAAGACCATTCAGACTCATGAGAACTTTGCCACGGATTTTTCTGGTCATAAAATGGTGTTCTTAGCTTGATAAATATTTCAGTTTTTATAAGGTGGTTGGGAATCATATTTCATTACATTTTATCTTGAGTGGCTTTGTGTGAATTGGCTATTCATAGCTAGCACAGGAAGGAAGAAGTAAGCATTTCTAATAAATGGGAAAGAATATCTGTGTATGGGTATGTGGTATTCATTGCCTTTGGTCTGAGCAACTTGGTTTCCTGTCAAGTTAAAGAGAGCTGAGTCGACTCTATACGCTTTCATTTCTAGCATTTTCTGTCATTGTGGTATGCTTTAGTAAATTTACCCAGAAGAATGTCATCCTGTCTTTGGTCTGCCATGAGACCCTTCCTTTAGATCCAAGTCCTTTTGTTCTCTGGCAGAATGGCTCAATGGTTACAGTACTCCTTCACCTAGAGTAATGACTACATGATGTGTCCCTAAACTTTAATGTTTTGTTTTATCCAGGTGGCACAGTGTTAGTCATCTATGTCTGGCAAAAAAATGAATCTGTGCTGCCAGCTGTTATAGGTGGATGATTTGCTTTAGCTCAACAGGTGGAGCTGTGACTTCGCTAGCCTGTTGATTCAGGCTAAAATGCAGCTAACTGGACAGGTCCCTGACTCAATTTTGCTCACGTATTTTACATTCCCTGAATTTGCACCTACACTTCCATTGTTCATGGAAAGTTTTTAACCTCCTGACCTGTGAAACACTTCAGGTAATGAGAGGCGTATGTGCTCACGTATTCATCAGGAAAAGTTGTTCATTGGTGGGAATGTGATGGTTCTAGGGGGCTGCTATGGAATTTTTTTTCTACTCCAGCTTTACATATTAATGGAGAAATTAGATTAAGTCTAAGACAGTATTTCCACTTAGCCCTCTTTGAGTATGGCCCACCTTGCATAATTGATTTAAGATTAATCCCTGAATTCTAGGAATTTTGTTAGGACCTCAAAGACTGTAGAAATGTTTGGAATAATTCTCTCTTCAGCATGTTTAGAAAAGACTAGTTAGAGTGGATTTATGTTAATAACTTATGTAAAAACAACAAACTGATTGCTTGTATATCCCATAATTCTCTTTTCATAGACTACTTGCATCTCCTATGGGCCATGGTCCATGTTGCCTTTTTTTCCTTGTTTTAGCTGCAGCTGATCATGTGGTGGTTGGAGTAACAGATGAAGGCTTGAAATGAGTCAGGATAATAGCATGAGGATCCACCTATAAAAGTTCTCGCTCCTCAGAAGCTTTCAATTCTCCTGTATTTTCATCCTTTTATGTTCATTATTCAACATACACCTGTGTAAACCTGTTTTGTCTGATGAATGTTTAGAGAAGGATTGTTTCCATATGGATTTGTGCATCCCTTGGTAAGTCAGTGATTCAGACATAATACTAGATGTTCACTAATCACATCAGAAGTGTGCTTGATACTACACTTACAGTGGCAAAGTCTATTAGGGGAACAAAGACAATACTAACTGAAGATTTCAAGTCACACCATCTCCAGTAAAGAAATAATCATTGTGACTAGATGAAGCAAAGAGCTCCCAAACAAACTCCAGACTAAAATATACTGAAAACATTCACTGAATGCTTATGAATAAAAAAAGAAGAAATCAAAATGGGAGAGGCTATTTCATGAAGAGAAATGTAGGGTAAATTAATCAAATAAATTGTTTGCTATTAATAATGTGACCAGCTACAGTCAGATTCCAATAAATATGCTCAGTAGGGATAGAAAATCTACCCAACTGAAATCACATTGATAAATTTATCCTAGTTTCCAATACCTTCTGAGTATGTATTTAGGAAACAAAAGCTGTCACAAAGATAATGGACTGACAGAAAATGGACTCAACTATTTTTCTTAAATGAGATAGTTCTCTTTGACAATGGAAGTAATTTTCAGGTTACTTAAGGATATTAAATGTATCACTGCTTAGGTAGAGAATTCTTAGCAGAAACGTCTGCATAAAAGTGACCTCCAATGGTTATAAAAATAAACTTGAGGTTATGCTCTTTTGTTTGTTTTCATGATAGGTAAACATGATGCAGGAGCTACCTTTTTTAAAAATCACATGGTTTGACCTGTTTAGTACCTAAGGAATGTTTGCTATGGTCACCTCTACTTTTCCTAGAGGACTTGTTGGGAATGGTAGGGAATACATGTTATTAGCTCTCATGCCTGAAGACAACAGGAGGTTCATCTTTAATGAAATCCTGTTGGTTCTAAAATATGAATGAGTCACTGAAGTTGCATACAAATAAGTACAGTAATCAAAAGGCAATCCCAGTGCAAATTCCTTCTTAGAAATCAAAACAAAATCTCAAAGAAAACAGCAGAATCTGAATAAAGATTCATCCTGCCCCAATCGCTTAGCTTTCACAGTCTTTTCACCTTTGATGTCTGTTTCTATGAGAGTCTGTCTCCTCTAAGCCTGGACCTCTATTTCATTCTTGGCTACTTAAGAGTCATTTACAAAGCATCTGGCATTATTAGTGACTGAGTCAGTGTTACCCACAAACCTAAGACTCTGACTTCAGTCACAGGCTTGCTTCAAGGCTGAACTCTTCACTTAGGGGTTTTTTTTGCTCATACAGTATTACTGCCATTGAGCACAGTAAAGAAACATTGCAAATGTCCAACGAAATGACTGTGCAGAAAGTTTCTCTTCCATGCAATATTCTTTATTCTTCATCTTGTTGTCTTCTATCACAGCTTCTAGCTTTAATTGGTAAACTACTTCATATTCAATTACTTCATAATTACTTCACAGCAGCCATGCACCCAAGCTCTGGCTTCCCTTAGTGTGGTGATTTCAGTTCATGACACCCTGAATATCATCGCTGGACATTTTTCAGTGTGTGTGTCCTCACTGTACAGTACCTTTTCCATGGCTGATATAAGTCAGACCATAGCAATCCTGGGCTCAGCTGTCAGCTTCAGTCACACATTCAAACACCCTATTAGTCAGTTGTAAGAAGCTAACAACATGCAGCTAAGCTCTGCTCCCAGATAAATGGCTGCACCTCACATTCAGCTGTCACTTACAGCAGAATTACTATCACCTGTGATAGTTAGACTTCTGGGTTATTTTTGAGCTTAAATGCTACCACTGCAGCCTAGAATACCATAACTTCTCTAGTAATCATAGTCTTGACTCACAGAGGCATATGAAAGCAAAAAATAGGTCAGTGCTGGCTATTGGGAAGTAGCTCCAGCTGGGTCTGTGACACCCTAGACTTACAAAAAATACGGTAGGGTCACAGGCCTTTTCCACTCTCCATCCTTTATCCCTTATCCATGTTTTTCTCATTAGACCAGTAGCTGAAGCCCTTGCTATGGATTTAAGTAATTCAATTTCTTCCTCTCCTTCAGGAAGTGTGAACCCCAAACTCACAATTCGGAGGTAATTTCTTTAACCACTGCCTAGTGAATAATCTGGGGGTTTTTCTTGATTTTGCTTGTTCATTTTATTCTGCTTGATTTAATATATCAGGTACTCCTTCACTCAGGAAACAGGATCTCCTTGCAGGTAAGTTCTGAGATATTTGTGGTATTAAGTCTTTCTCTTTTGCTCTTTGGCCCTATGTGTATAAGTTCAATCATAGTGGAAGAACTTCAGATTTTGAGAACCCTATATAAGAAAACAGCTTTATTCTGATGTGAAAGAAATACTTGAATCAGGAAGCTGAAATTATGTTGCCTTGCCAACTCTATCCATTGGCAATATTAGCAACAGTAGAATAAGGTGCCTAATTCTAGGAGCAGTTTATGCCGTGGAAATGTCAGAAAGTGTTTAAGTTAATTCCTTTTCCTCCTTTGGTTGCTTAGTTTGGACTGTTTAGTAGCTTCTGTGAGTTACGCTTTCAGAAAAATTCTCCCAGCAGGGACTTGTGGCTATCTAATTCTAGCTTATGAACTCTAATAGGTCCTGGGACCGAGAGAGTGAGCACTTCGCTGCAGTGATTATAGGCACCTTCTGGACCTAGCCTGGAGGAGCTTCCAAAATTGCTAATGCTAAGGATAAGCAGTCTTGTGTTTTCCTGTTTTTAATCTGCTGGCTGGACCTCCTTTATCTTCACGGCTACATCCAAGACCAATTCTTTTCCTTACATTTTAAAAAAGCCACTGTCAGTCTGTCATAGCACAGTTAATTAATTACTTCTAGAAAGCTGTTTTTGTGCCCAAGATCCCAAAGACTTTTATTTTTCCCTAAGAGCAATACTCATGGTTAGCCGTGTGTGTATATTGTTAACTTGAAACAAGTTGCCAATTTGCAGGCCACTACCCTCACTCCCCATCCATTACTTTTAAGCTTATAATTGGCTTTGTTTAATGATTTGTATCTATCACTCCCCATAAAAATCTATCAACAAAATACTGCATGCTCTCTTTATGTCTAGCTGCCTCTTAATCCTCAGTGCACCAGCAGGAACTATCAGTAAAAAGACAGGAGAACTTGGCTCCAGCATCTTATTTTATTGGTCTAGGACATCAGGAGCAAGGATTGCAGGGATGTTCTACCTTGGTGCATCTAGCTCTAAGGGCTAAAGAAAGTGAACTCTGTTTTGCAGAGCTGAAACATGTATGGGTTATTTCACACAAATAGCTCTGAGGGCTGAAGCATGTAAAGAATATTAGTGATTTTTGGCTGTAAAAGCCGTGGTGCTTCTGGGAAGACATATTAAGACTCGAGATTAAAAACACTCAACAAACTAGACTGGCTTTTTGAATGGGCATTTCAGGAATTGTAAAAATTATATACCTGACAGAAAGGCCATGCCCTACCACATTTCAAAGGTTTTTCTTTCTCCAAAAAGACAACATTAGGGCTTCTCAAAGAAGAACTATTTTTTTTTTCAAAGCAAGGTATATTTTCCTGTAATCTTGTTCTCTAAACCATTTTGTGTTAAACTTTCCACAAATACTAAACAAATATTGAGGCAGATACCTTGCAGGGAAAATCTTATTCCAAGTGGCTAGAGTTCAGCAAACTTATAAGCAACTGAAAAAAGGTCTTATTATGGGAAGTTTCAGACAACCTTAATCATAGCCATTGCTACCAGAACCACCTATAATTTATAGATGCATGTACCCTCCTAGGTGCTCTGTGTGACAGTACTTTCCAAAATGGTGTTATCCTATAAATACCTTTTTCTTTTTTTTTAATGTTGTACTTTGGAGAAGCTCAAAGTGTTAAACAGAATGGTTAGAAGAATGCAGTTATTGTTATTATTTATAATTTCTTTATAACACTGCCAAGTCTATAGCAGTTACAGACCAGACATCCAGTAATAACTTTTTCATCATGAGGCCTTTAGAAAGGGCAGAGGAAATGCTGGGATGTAATGGATAGATTTTCTTTAATTTATTTTTTTAAATTAAGAGTGGCATATAGCCACATTTGATATGCATTGAATGAGAAACGCTGTTCTTTAAATACTTAAATGAGCAGATTGGATCAAATTATACATAGCTTTAATTATTTTCTAAATATACTGTTCCAGAAGTATAGACATTATAGTGCTGTAGGTTCAGAGGAGTGTGATATATTTCTTTTTGAATAAGGCTTTTTCATGCTGCTATCTCTTTATGGTTAGACCTTTTTAATCTGTACAGCTGAAACATGTAGCTTGTTACAGCAGCTCAAACATAATTAGTGATCAGTTTGTGCAGAAACAGCTAAAGGACAAAAGAAACAGCCTCTTCGTATTTCTTATTTCTCTGTCTTAAAATAAGGAGATTTTTCAACTGGTAAATGAAAATAGATCACAAGTGCCACCAGATCTGGGTAAAGTGTAGTGGTAGCACAATTAAGAAAGTCTTGCTTCATTTCAGGCTACATGTGACCTTGGGAGAACTCGGTTATGCCTTGGGACAAAAAAATTTAATGTTTCATTTTGTAGTGGTACTATCTTTCACCTTTATGTGGTTTTAAAAATGTAAATAAAATTGCTTTCTGTCAATGGTATATGTGAAGGTCATAGTCCTATTCAGCACGAGAATTCAAACTGCCATTTGACCCATCATTGGTTCAGTAGATAACAATGCATTCTATTCACTTCCAGTAACCTAATTTGTAAGCATTTTATAGCCCAATATTTTATGCCTAGTTACTAAAAAGTAAGAAATAAACTTTTAAGCACTTCATTCCAGATTTATTTACAAAATAACAGTGTGTCAAATAAAGAAGTTTTTGAGAATGCCAGGACATCTTGTATTACAGTCTTACTTGGAAAAATGGCAAGACTGAGTACTATAAAAGATAGTAGGAATGACTAATAAAAGAGTTCAAGGGCGCTCTGTTAGTTTAACTTCTGTGTGCTTATCTCATGTAATTCTCTCACAGATCATCTTTGTGGCAGCTTTGGCATAAGTTGTATTCTTCTAAAATTGAAAACAAGCAAAAGGCACTGTGCCTGCCGTTTAGAGGTGGGGATAGATAAAAACAGTTTGAATTTATATGATATGGTAAACTGGGATTTTTCTAGTTTGGCAATGCAAGCCCTGGGAATAAGCGTGAGGTTTGTTTGCCACAATGCAGGCTACCCAGGTGCCTGCAGATTTCTCTCTGGCTATCTGGAACATTTGTTGGCCAGAGCTTCAGCTAGTATTAAGTCTGGATGGTTCCCTTGATCTGGCCATATGTGACTATACATACCTTCTGCTGTTGTTTCCTCTCTTGGCTAGCAGACCAATTGTTCTGAAAGTGTGTAAGCTGTCATGCTTTGAGACAGAAACAAACCCTTAAATACAAAATGCTAGCTTTTTGCTAGCTAGACTTTCCTACATGCAACTGATTCTGCATTTGCTCAGTATAAAGTATAGATATTCTTTTCACTGGAATGTGAACGGTATCTTAAATATTTCTGTGCTGTGTTATTTAGAGCTTCCTTAGAAACACCTGAATTTGGCCATAGGTAGAATCAGGACACTAGATTAGGTGAACTGATTTGGCCATTACTTTGTTTCTGTATCAAGTGAAACACACTGAATACCTGTTGCCATGAGTTTATCTCCACCTATTTGAGAGTAACTGGTGAAAGCTAACCACTGTTAGACTCTACAAATGCATTCTGGCAACAGAATTGTAATGGAAACCACTTCCCAACCCCCGCCCTGGATAGCTGTGGGTCTCTAACAAGATCTCACTTGTAGTATTGGGGGACTTGTAGACATTGGGGACTGAATTGTTACAAAAATATTCCTTAGTCTTCTGTGGTGGGATTTCATATAGCTTCTTATATTAGGAAGAGAAGGAGTTGTCATTATGGCTGGTAGTGGGGAACTTGTCACCTTTCATAAAGTAGAAGAGATATCTGTAAAGAGTTACTGCAGAGAACATGCTTGTGGCTCTTAAAACACAAGTGCATAGCCAGGTGCAGACAGCTATGTGCTTGGTTAGCCTATCCTTTGAGCTAGGGGATCAGGAAGCACCCCTAATCCTGAACATATGTAGTTGACTTAAGAATGTCAGTATTTGAGCAAAGAAGTCTGCCTCTTAGATGGACTACTAGTATGGGTGTAGCTGTACACAAATGTAAATGGTTTTATCTTGGAAATTGCTCATGTACAGGCAAAGAAATGCACTGTATTTGACCACACAGATACATTCTTGGTGAATTTTGTCCTGAACCTCAGCAAAAATGAAGATTAATATTGTATCTGAGACACAGGAGTAGAATATCCATCTTCCTGAAATTGTCTCATCCTTCCTCTTGTCAACTACTTCTCTTGATCTTTGCTCACAAAGGCATTTCTAGGTTCAATAAGGGATATGAGGGCAGTGTTTGTGGTATTCACAGTAAGTCTCAGCTTGAAAGAAAATATGTGAAAGCAAGCCCATGAGTCTAAAGGAAATGGTTCTTGTGTTTATTAACCAAGAGGGAATATTTTTCAGAATGGTTGTGTTTAAAAGGAGTCTCCTGTTAAGCTCAATGAGATCTAAGAATATGTGCTGACTATAACTAAGATTACTACATGGCTTGGAGAAGTAAAGCTTGTTTTGATTTTTTTTTTTCCTTTTTATGTCAGCCCTTTGAGGAAAAGTACAAGCAGAAGAGAGCCCTAAGGGTTATAAATTGTACTCTCAACATATTGTAAAAAGTAGTAAACGTGGGAAGAGAAGTATAGTAGTTGCCTGTGCTAGACATAGTCTGATCTAAAGCCCATCAATGAAATAACTGGGCATTTTTCCCATTGCCTCCAGACAAGCTTAACAAAGTCTTCCACCCAAAGATTTTGGAGCTTTGTAAAAAGTAAAAAACCACTCCCCTCTCTTCCCCCCCCCTCCCTCCAACAAAAAAAAAAACACCCAACAAACAAACAAATCAAAGTGCAGGGGAGTAAAAGATGCTACCCATTTTGGTCACCTCTAGTTTTAGATGTTCAACTCCAAACACCTACACCACTTGTCTGACTGACTAACCACAAGGGCACCGGTGGTAAAGTTGGAGGTGGAAAGCAGTTCTCTGCAAGTCACACTCTAACCACAGCCGCTCAACATAAACAATGCTGGATACTGAGTGGGACATCATGCTACTGCATCTCTGTGTAAGGCAATTGTCCTATCTGCCGTAAACAATGACATTCGTACATAACTAGGAATATTCCACCAACTCAGAACAATTAATGGTATGATTATAGAATCAGAACGGTTTGGGTTGGAAGGAACCTTAAAGATCACCTAGTTCCAACCTCCCTGCCATAGGCAGGGACACCTGATAGCTCAACACATTTGATCTTTGCAACACAGGTTGCAGTGAGACACTTCACATGTTTAAACATTTCCTTCCATCCTCTACTGGATTGAGGCATATGTCCTACAGGAGCATCTCTGAGCACTGTAAAAATGGACTTAAGGCTAAATTCTTGTACTATGAGTGAATTAATATCCAAATTAAAATTTTGTATCTGAAAGATTACATTGTAATACATCTCTTAATATAGCACTGCCTCATTTTTCTCTACTGTGAATTAAGAGTTAAACACCTGAGTGGTGCCAAAGTTCACATGACAAACCACTACCTGAACTGTGTACAGCTCTTGAGGCAATAGCCCAAGGATTTAAATTAGAAAATAGAACTAACAAAGATAACTGTTTATTAATTAATATTGTGTCTTATGTCTTTGTTAGCTAGCTTACTGATGTGTATTTGATTGATGAGGGATAATGATGATTTCGTATGGTATAAAAGCAAGGCCCACAGAAGATTTAGGTACTATCCAAAGCAAGGTTTAAGTAGGATAAATGAATGGTTAGGGGTTGGCTTTCTAGCTAGTCTTCACTTACACTGGACACTGAGAAATAATTCAGCCCTCAGGTGCTTGGAAGTAAATACTTGTCTGGTACCAGTAAAACCAGCTGTAATATACTTTTAATGCTAAGCCTATTGTAAATTTTAAGCTATTGAAATAGCAGAGAAAATGGTGGAATGACCTTGGGTTACACGTTGGTGAAAGTAAGAGGTGTATTTCACTTTCTTTTTGGTCATAGTTCTGTTTGGCTATTGTTTTTCTAATGTAAATTCTGGTTTGTATTACAAAATAACTCTGCTCAGTGCTGGAGAAAGCTGATTGCCCACTGCTTGGCAGGAGATTATGAGGAGACTCCTTGGTTACAGCACCCAGGCTCTCATCAGAGACTGCTGCAGCTATAGCCTACCTCATCCCCACAGTTAGACAAGATGTGTCTGGGGTTCTTGGTTTAGACAGAAACATGTCTTTCTGCCTTACATGCTTTTGCTGATGATGCTGGCCAAGTGTTGAGAAAAATGTAGCCCAGATTTGCCTACCAGCTCTGTTGCAAACCCTTGACATCAGACAGTTACCGTGGCTTTTGGTGGTCAGCGCAACATGCGTAGGTATGTGTGGCATCACTTTGCCTTCCCACAGTTACAATACAGGCTGTGGCTGCTTCTGCTTGGTCCTGCCTCTGCTTACCTCACATGTCAAACAGTGGAACCAGTCCTAGCTTTATTTATGCATATACCAGTATTGTCCATTGCCAGTCTGCATCCACACTTAACCAAAGAAAAATCAATCAGAAGCTTGGCTGCACCTCCCTGCAGTGAATCCTTCCCAGCTCCCTCCACATGGCTCCTCTCCTCCCTTCCTAGGACTTTAAGAAATACATATACAGCGTGGTTTAGTTTGGTATGGTAGAGGACACTTGTGTAGGGAATGAATACATTCCACATATGCATATTTGTACAAATTCCCATATTAGTCTGTTATTTTTAGCATAAATACTCCTGCAGAAGACAAAATGTGAGTGACACATGGAAAGATACATGACCTACTCGGTCTATTAGTAATGATTTCCCTTGTTACACAGAAAGTTCATTGTGGTGATGGCTGCCACATCTCTGCTTCTGTGATTATCCTGGTCTCAGTTACTCTTGCACGTTCTCTGAATCAGCATCCTGGGCTATGGCTACGCATCCGGCAGCTGAAGGGACTAAAAAAATCAAGAGTGTAATCTGTGAAATATTATCAGGTATGCACGTATTTGGTTTGGCCTCGCTCCTCCCTTGTTCCAGGTTCTGTTCTCTGACCCTCTCCCCTGCTCGCTCTTTTTGGAGAACCATCTAATGCTAATCTATGTGGCCATAGTCCTTGCTTTGGGATGCCTTAGATTTATACTCTCTTTCATTGTTGTGTGTGGGAGGAAGAACCCTGCCCATAACTGAAGCCATCCAAATGAATCCTACCAAGTCAGGTGATTGCTGTCCTGGGAACAGGCATGTGAGAAAAGGACTGCCTGTGAAGGTGGCTCAAGCACCGGGCCAGACTTGAAATGGCTCAGCTGTTGAGTGTTGGGAGGACTTGGTGGGCAAGTGCAGAGGCTGGTAATGAAGGATGTATAGCTTAAAGAATGTGTTTTCATGTGCTGTTTTTTACTGGGGATTTTCCTATCAGAAAGTGGGCTGCCTTGTATTTTTTTATCCAGATTACTGTGCATGATTTCTTGGTCAGATGGTAACCAGTTTTGATTCAGAGATATGCCAGGGAGGACAGAGGGTAGCCTTCTGTGAGTAAAGATCTGTGCTTCTTTGGATCAAAATTAAGTATAAAGAGCATATACATGCACACATATGAATGCATATATTTATATGTATAAGTGACAATTAACTTGGCCTGGTTTTGTCAAGTCCATACCAGGAGAGGATTCTTAGTGCTGCCTGCCTTTGACAGAGCCTTCAGGTTAAGGCATGGACAGCTGAGGTGTAGCTCCCCATGAGACTCCATGCTTCAAAATATTACAGAGTGGGCTAAGGACAGGGTCCTTTGTAACAAGTGCCATACTTGCCTTCCAGATGAACTAAGAACACAGAAAAGCAGTCAGGGTGCTGCTCTTTGAGGCAGGACAGTCAGAATTCATTCTTTGTGAAGAGAGCAAAATGTGGAGGGAGGTGAATAAAGGTCTTTTTGTCTTGGACAACAATAAAGGTTTTTGGAGGAATCATAATGGTGTGATTTGTTGACATGGGGTTATCTCCTGCCTATATGACTTGGGAAAACAACCTTGGCCTTGGTAGTATCTCTTCTCCTACTGTCTCCCTATCTGTTTGTGTGGACCCAAGAAAGTTGAATCCAATCTTTTCCTGTGTGCTATTTTTTAAAATCTTTGATGATGGGATTTTCACAGTGGGGAAGACTGCTCTGGTACATCCCAGCATGAGTTATATCCAGGAAAACTATTTAAGCGGGTCACAGTGCCTGCTGGACTGCTCTGGCCTGGGTCCTTGGGAAAACAGGTGCCTGTTTGCTACCTGGCCCTCTTGAGCTGCCAGCTACAATGTGCACATATGCCTGATGAAAGGCTGATAGCCAAGTCCACTTGCTGGTCTCCTTTTCCTTTGGCTATAAGTTAATGAAGTGGTGAGACTCAGGCAGGGCCAGTTAAGTTGTGTAGTTGGTTCTGTGATGCAGTTGTCAAAGACATGGAGAAATCTAGGTAGGGACTTGTGGGAAGACAGCTGAAGGCCTGAGAGGATGTCAGGACATGTGTAGTGTGAGCTCATACAGGGTGGACAGGAATGTGGATACCTGCCTACAGGGCTGTAGTATGTGTTGCCCTTGGTGGGAAAAAGCTAAGCAAGTGATGCAAGTGGCATTGTGACGTTCAGTTCCAAGGCTGTGGGCTACTGATTTTAATGGATTTTGTGCTGCATGACACACAGGGTTTCACTATGGAATATGAAGATAATTACATAAAGGTAATTAATTTGCATGTGGTCCCATCGGCTGGAGGAGCTTAATGCCTGTTGGAAAGCACATCTCATTATACTCCTTTTAACATGATCCACATCAATACACTAACTCTTATCTGTGAAATGTTTCTGTGGTTTTTGTGGCCTTTGGTTCATGGCAGTAAAATTCATTAGATAATAAATAACAGCAATAAAAAAAAATCTCTTTTAATCATAATTTTACAACACCTACACTTTAAGCAGAACTTGTATTCTACATTTTAAAAGGCTGAAAGGCCCCATCTCACTCTTTTTAAAGTCAAAGGGAGATGCATAATCTGCAGTTACATCCATTTTCTATCTGATGTTATTTAAAAAGTAAATGAATGGCGAGATCATAACTATGAAGGAGTTAAAGCTTTACCCTAGACTGGTGTGTTATCTGCCTACCGGGCTGCCATGGCTTACAATAAAATGAAGCTTTTCTTCTTACGCAAACAATTTTAACAATTTGGAAACCTTTGTAGGCCAAGCTGTACAGGGATGCAAGCATTGCCAGGCAGAAATCTTAATTTCAATCATATGCAAGACCTACTCTGTTAACATTCATAAGGCGTTTATGAGTAGGAATCAAGAGGAAATTACCTACTTCTTATCAATAGTCACTATTTCCTCTGTGTGCCGAGAGGGTTGGGGGAGAATATTTGGCATCTTTATTACTAAAATGTTAAGTTATTTCTTTTGCAGACTTTTGGAGTGCATGTATTGTGTTACAGCACAAAGAGTGCCTGTCCTCTGTGCACAGGGAACGCAAAGTCTTTTATACTTTTTAATACTACTGTTACGTGGTACATGGAACAGAAATAACCAGCATTCTTGGCTTTCTGCATATAGGATTGCTCAGCTGTCCCTAGTCCTATGGAGGAGGATCAGGGAGTGAAATACAAGGTTTGCAAAGGAGAGGTTTGTAGGAACCCTGTGACTGCCTACCCATAAATGCTGGCTACTCTATAATGGCAAAAGGAGAGCATGGGCCCTGGACTTTCCTTGTTCCCTGCAGTGATCACTGAGAAGGGTTGGTAGCTAGGCCTGATTTGCCTTCCACAGTCATTTTAGAAGGATGCAACATGCATAGGGTAACTCATGACTTACACCAGTGGAAAGCAAAGGAGGTTTTGGCCCCTTATGCCTTCTTGAGATCATGTGTGTTCAGGATTTTCACACCATTTCTTGCCAAGCCTAGTGAATTTAGGACACAAATGAGCCCGTTCATGATTTTTATGAAATAGGTGTAGCTCTTGGTTTTCTCTACCTTAAATTGCCTGAGGTGAGACAATGGCAGTGTTTTCCAGAAACAGTATGTTCTGGCTCAAGGAGATCTCTGAGCCACAAATGGTTAGAGGTTGGAAGGATATTCTGAGGAAATGACATTACGGACTTGCCTTGTTCTTAAGCTCTTCCCTAAGCACCTTTTGTTTCCTGGTGTTGAAAGTAGACCTTTGGTCTCGCCTATCTGCTTGTTCTTGTGTGCTTATGTGAGTGGTGGTCAATTTGCTTCCTGTAATGTTAGTCTCTTCTGACTGGTGGAGGAAGGAAAATAATTTTCTGTGCCACATTCTGAGACGGAGTACAGCTACTGAGTCTGAGTCTTCTGATGTCTGCATCCATCCCTTGAAGCAGTAACAAGTATATCTGAGCTGCTGCAAGCTAAGTATAATCTACCCTTTGCAGACAATTATCTTTTCTGCAGCTAAAATATGCTCATGCAGGTGGATAATCTAATGCAATTTGACTATATTTTCCAACTTAAAGGGAGCAGGTGTCTTATCTAAAAGACATCTGCCTCTACTCCTGAGATGAAATATTCTGGTTCAGCTGATAGAAAATAACATTGGCAAGCTCTAAAAAAATTAACATTTTTCTATGACAAACTTGAGCTTGAGATTGACCACCTGAAAAATAAGAAGCTCATTGGGACTTAATTTTCATTTACCTTGTTCTTTTGCCGTTCACTCAGCTTCCTTTCCTTAAAAATATTTTAAACATGTGTTTTGCTGAATACTCACTGAGTCACAAATTAAAATTATGTACTCTATTTTCATACTGCTTCTAGTTCTGATATGATATGTTGTTCATCTAGCAGATCTGCATGGTATTTACAACATCTGTGGGTTTCTAAAACACTGTGGGAATTCTGAAATACACAAAGATCCATTTAAAAAAAAAAAATACATAGTATCTGTATTTCAAAGCTTGAATGGAAGTTTCAGCTGACTTCCTATATAAAGAAGTTCCAGTGTGTAACTGTAGTCATGGCACTTTCCCTGTTCTCATGTTCAGAGGATGACATATCACAGAGGAAATTCAACAAAATAAAAAATATACCTATCTAAAAAAATAATTCAAATTCATTTTTCCATGCAGTGCATTATAAATTTCTTTGAAATTTAATTACGTTAGAATAGATGGATCTGATTTTCTACTGTTTAACACCAATGCTGACTTATTCCTTTGACCAGAACAACAATTAGAAAAACACCAGTGTATTACACTTACTTGTGTGAGCATATATGACTATCTGAAGCCCAGAATGATAAATCAAGGTCAGTGTTTATTTGCAAATAGAAGACTAAGGAACAGCTGGTCACCATGATTGAGCCTAAAATGGGATTCCTCAGTCTGCGTTTTAACAGTTCAAGTTGTAAGAGGTGGCGAGAATCCAGTATCTCCCATTTTCTACGAGAGATACTTATGGGTGTTTAGTGCTTTTGAAATGAAAATCAATTATCTAAGTACCTTTTAAAATCTAGGACTCTCTAAGGATGTCTAACTTTATACTCTATTTTGGTATTTTAGTACTCCTTGCAAATAGAAGATAGCCCTAGAGTCTATTTTTTGATTTAAAAGAGAAAAAAAGCTTGCTTTTCATAGTATGGAATTCAAGTTGTTTCTGTATACTGTTTTTGAACACATCAAGAACACAAACAATAAAAACTTTAGATTTCGGGAATGATCTTGTCTGCGTGTGGATATGGCACTTCTACTGCAGCATATATTTGCATTTTTATGCATTTAAAGATCTGTACTGGGAAAGATGTTGAAAATAGTAATGACAAGGTACACAATCGCTGTAAAAGTGATCAGAAAAATATCTTAGGACATGATTGTTTTTGCAGTGTTCACAATTTATGAATATAAGTATCTATTGCAGCTATTTGATCCCTTTTTCTTCCTTCACTTCCATTTATTAAAGGGAACTTTAAAATCATGAACAGTGTATCTGTAAAATTCTTAAGACTTGATATCAGGACATGTTGAGTGATCACAGTATTCATGTGCACAAGACTACAGAGGTGAAAACAGAACTATACTAATGTGTGTGGGAAACTGATGCAGCAAACTAACTTCAGGTTGAAGAATTTATACATTTTCAATGTTGGGTGCCTCAATAAATGTTGCTCCCCTTTCATTGTCCCAGGTGAAGAAACCGAAGTGGAAAAGACTTTTCTCCTCTCTCCCTCTCTCTCTCTGTGTCTTTTTGTCTCTCTCTCTGTCAATGAAAAGGTATGAGAAGCGAAATATTGATTTTCTTTTTTCGTGTGTACAAATTATATTTTCACAAATTAAAGTAAAAACACTTCATGAAAATTATTGAAGATGTGACAATCATATTTATACTCCATTAATTTAACTCCATCAGGATGAATCACAGATCTTGAGTAATAAAACATAGAATCAACTAGATTGTTCTTCAATAGTGTAACTACATCTTGATCACCAGTGATAAAAAATCACAGTCCTGGTTTTTCACAGGGTGTTGGAAACACAGCTGTGAATTTTGGGGCCAAATCTAGCTATTTCTTGTTGTTCATGACGAGAAGGAGACCAGTTCTCATTGCAGCAGTTGGAAAGGACAGGGAAAGGGAGGTCTAGTTTTGGGTGATCAGTGGGTTTGTGAATGGGATTGTTTATAGTGAAGAAGAGCTCTGGAAGGGAAGTGATTTTTTTCTTGAATGTGTAGCATCCAACCATACATTCTAGACATCTACAGTGAATGTGACAGACTGTTTTGAAGAGTGTATTATGGTGCATATAACATATCTTTGTGCTGACCTGATTGCTGAGTGAATTGATACAAAGATGTGTCAAGGAGGAGTAGAAAATATATGCAGCAAAGGACAAGATTATTTGCTGAACAAGGGCAAATGGTCTGAAGTGTTCATGGAAATGTATGCCAACATTTTCTTCTTGTATAGGTTGTATTAAATGTGTGGAACCTAAGAATGATTCCTCAGCTTCTGGATTCGTGTGCGTGAACCTGGCCATTTCCTGATGCGTCTTGCACCAGTTTTATTCTTCCTCTCCATTCCTATGCCTTCACTTTCCTAGGAAAAAGGGCACATGAGCTTTGGGGGAACTTTAATCAGCTTTGGGTAGGTCCCCAGCTGACTAATTTTGAACAGAGACTATAAACTACATCCTGGAGTGCATTCATTTCAGTCTGTGTATAGTCTTTGGGTGGAAGCCCTTGCTTTTCACCTGTGTCGCTGGGATGAACAGCACAACTCAAGAGGAAAGGGAGGTTGTTTTAAAGCACTTCTGATCTCCTGTGATTTTTGTGTTTGCAAGTTCCCTTGACTTCCTTGTCCATCTCCACAAGGTGCCCAAAAGCTATTGTTTAGTTTAGCGATGACCTTTTATCCTGGTCTTTATCCCATTAATTTCCTTTACTCAGGCTATGAGGATAGGCTAGATGCTTTCCTTTGTGTTTCTGGAAGTTCCCCATTTTGAGCAGTTGCCACAGGAGAAGGCTGTGTTGTCTTTAGGCATGCTTTGCACTGATGGAGTGGCAAATGCTGTTCAAGTACAACTAAGGATCGGGGCCATATGCTAACTGTCAGACATGATTGTTTTTCAGAACTATACTCACAGAAGTGAGTCCTTTGATCATATCCCAAAGGCAAGAGCAAGAGGTTCTCTCTGGTCATGTTAATATCATGCTGGTTTTCAAATTTTTTTGAACCATGTTTTTTCCTTACTGTGGTGAAAATCCTCATAAATAAATCATGGACCATTAAACGATTCAGTATGCACTTGCTATTGAAAGTATTTGCCTTTTAATTTTAGAATGTTTTAAAATGTATTTTAGATGACTGCTGGTATTATATCAAGTGTTCGGTGTTCAACAGCTGTGGCATTTCTGCTGGTTGCTTGCTTCTGCTGAGGAGATGCCTGAAACAACACCTTCCTAGAGAATTAATTTCCATAAAGAAGGTTGCTTACTCATTAATACCTTCTTCTAGGTCATGGTGTAACTAATCGGTAAATCAGAAGGGGAGAACTTGTACTTTAGCTACCTGAAGTGCTGTTGACACCAAGATAGATGGTATCTAATTTTGGGTATTATACTGTAAGCCCCCCATGACTGAGGTTTCCACTTCAGAAGTTTCTCTTGTGACAGATACAGAAGGAAAATACTTCTATCGGTGAAAACATGGTGCTGCATTTAACAGATGTCCTGTGATTGCCCCAAAGTCAATGTAACTAGCAATTTTGGATTAAAATGATGACGTTATGAGTAAAATATACCCAGTTAGTGTGCTTTCTTAGTGTGAAATCTGGAAATATGGGAGAACTCTCCATCTACTCATGCAAAGCCTTTTTTCTCCTTGGAAAAGAGAAATGTATAGTCTGAAGGTAGTAATGAGTAAATAATACACATATATGGCTGCTGAACAAAATAAACTCTTGGTGTCTGTATTTTGAAATGGCTACCAGCAAGTTAGTTGGAGCAAGTTCAAAACCTATATGCAGATGAAGTAGTGTGTTGTGACTGTCTACGTAGCTTTGTTGGATAAATACAGCTGGATGAAATGTTTTCTATGTAATTCGGATGGGTTTGTCACCAAGAAGGCTTCCAGAAAATGATGACACTCTGGGGTGGAGTGACGGGTGTCACAGCAATGTAGGCTGGATCACAGGTGTTGAGTTTTTAGGTTTTTGTGCTGGGTAAGAAAGAATTAGAACAATCACATCACCAGAAATGATGCTTCCACATGAATATGGCCCATCAAATACTGAAGGAAATTGATACTTTAGTCTTGCAAATATCTGTAACTACCTGCACATGCTACCAAAATCAATGGCATAGCATATAAAAGGTGTATGCTCATGAATTTCTGTGAAATAAACCAACTGTGATGGGTAGCATGAGCCTCTTACAGATTAGAAATCAGTAAGACAACAATGTGTTACTGTTATGGCTTTTTATTTATCTTTTTTTTTTTTTCCCCCTTTTGTTTCACCCATTTTCATTTGGAATTTGACTATTTTTCCCAAGGACTTTTACCAGTGTTTTATATTCTGTTAGGCTAATTTATCTTATTTCTTTCGTCTCCAATCTCATTTTCTTCCTCTAAAACTCTTTCCCAAGGCTTCTTCTCCTAATTTCATCTTTTTTTTTCTACCATTTCTCTCTTCAAGGTTTATTTTTGCTCTTTTTCCTGGTGTTCCTGTTTCACATCTATGTATTTGTCTTGGTTTTCTACTGCTGTTTAACCCTTTCCAGTCTATTTCTTTTACTCCCACTTTCTCAGTCTTATGCCATTCTATTGTCTATGGCTTTTGTCCCAGGTTTCATTACAGGTGTATGGGGAAATCACAGAAAAGCACTGTATAGCAATTACTGAATACAATCAAATACTTTTTTAATGAAAGTCCATATATTTCAAGAGTACAAGTAAGAGATTTCTTACATTGCAGTGATGAGAAAACGAATAAAGATAGATATGGTTTGGAATTTTTATTCTGTTTAACAAAATAAATTTTTCATAATTTATAGCTGTTAGTCCATAGAAAGTATAGTAATTGTGTACGAAGCATCTAATAAATAGGATTAGCTTGAGCCACTTGTTTAGGTTTACAAATTGCATCAACATAAAGGAGAGTGAGACATTTTTCAAGCTTAAGGAAGAATTGCTAAAGAAAGCCCTTTAATGAGGTTTGAAATATACATTCTTCTGATTTGCTTTACTCTTGCGCATTTTTTTCAAGGCTGGTTAGGTGTGAACTACATCATTAGTCTTTAAGAAATGGTCAATTACTGGGAACTGCAAATTAGCTCTACCTGTCAGTGTCCCCAAAGGGAAAGCTTTGCTCATCTGCAATATGGGAAACAAGAGGGGAACTGAATGTCATGGGAATCTCTAAATCATCTGTGACAACATGCAAATCTGTCTTCAAAGAAGATCAAGCCAATAGCCTTTCCTGTCAGAATGAGGATTTTAAAGGAAAAATGGGCAAGTTCAGAATGTGGGATAGGGCTTTAATGATATTATAATAATATTAACAGGTCAAAGGATATTAACTATTAGGAAACAGATGAAGTAGACAAACTAGGAGAACAGCCTACCTCATAAACTTAAGCTGAACCGCAGGCTGTATTCCTAAACTTATTTTGTCTGCCCTTTCGCTAGCCACTCTCCCAAACATCCTTCAAGGGTCCATGCCCTTGTCTTCCCTAAACTGTTGCAGAGTGGCCCATGCAGTACAGTGGCTCTACCTCATGTTTGGTATCATCTGGAGGCAGAGACAGGAGGCACTAGGAAAATCCTAGCGTCGTCTTTCATTTTGGCAACCTAAAATAGTCTAACAACAGAATGTATCTGCATGGGGTAGGAAATATTAGGGTTTTGTCTTCTAGAGTTTTGGCTAAAGCAATTAGCGCAGCCCAGATAATTGTAGGTGTCTATTTCAGTTTGCGAAGAATTTCCTGAGGCTCCACTGATCTTATAGGCTAAATCTCTGTCAACCACAATGAAATCTTAGACACTTGGTTCACATGCAGAGACCTAGATGTAGCCACCTACATTTAGTTCAACATCATCCTCATTCTGAAAGATTCTTGTGAACATTTCTTATGTCACTTAATTTGGCCATTGCTGGTATAGGAGGAATGCTTTTCTTGTTTTGTTACCTGTTGGTGATTTCCTCTAGGCTTTAAGGCAAGGTGAACAACTGGGGAGGTTTGCCTTGGGTGTGATGTCACACCAGAACAAGTGATGCAATATTTCATGTTCACCTTGCTATTGTGGCAGGCAAAATCAGATAAGGCTAGTTTTCCAGCTGAAGTACACTGACTTAATTAAGTTAACTGAGCAATACCACTTCACACTTGCTGAGGAACTGACACAGAGAATAGCAAGATTTTCAGCAAGTCTTATTGTGGTTCCAAAATTTTTAAGAACTGTGACCTGAAGGATGTTCAGCCCTTAGCCTGGAATAAATTTTCTCTAGGGAATCCTGAATTTCCTCGCTGGAAGGGTGCTAGAGTAATAGAAGTTTATTTATTTGTTTCTCCGTTGAAACAAAGGCACTTTTTCATGACTGTGTCTCAGGAGATGCTGCAAGATGCTTCTTCTTGCATTAGTCAAATATTTAGGAAATATTCATGTTCCATACTTGGAAATTATGCTGAGGAGTATAATGAAGAGTTTGTTTTATATGACTGAAAAAAGGATGTGGCTTTTGTAGGGCTGTGGAGAACGTCATGGAGGAGTTTAAAAAATAACAAAATCCTGCTATTATTTGCCACAATATGGTCTACTAGAAGAACAACAGATTTGCACTCCCAAAAAACCATAAGAATGTTTCATTTCTGTACTGGATCTGGTTGGGATCGAGTTAATTTTCTTCATAGCAGCCTGTACGGTACTGTGTTTTAGATTTGTGATGTAAACAGTGTTGATAACACACCAGTGTTTTAGCTATTGCTGAACAGTGCTTGCACAGTGTCAAAGCCATCTATGTTTCTCGCTCTGTACCTCAGTGAGTAGGCTGGAGGTGGGAAAAAGTTTGTGAGGAGACACAGCTAGGACAGTGGACCCTGTCTGACCAAAGGGATATTTCTTACTATGTAAGAGATACTCCATACCATATAAAGTCATGCTCAGCAATAAAACTGAAAGGTAATTTTTCCAAAGTAGTCATTGCTCAAAAACTAGCTGGACATTGGTCTGTTGGTGGGAGGTGGTGAGAGATTGCCTTTGCATCACTTGATTGATTTTTTTCTTCTTTTTTTCCTTCAATTAACAAACTGTCTTTACTGTGACCCATGAGGTTTTTCTTGCTTTTGCCCTTCTGATTCTGTCCTCCATCCTTCTGGAGAAGAGGAGGCTGAGGGGAGACGTTATTGCTCTCTACAATTACCCGAAAGGGGGTTGCAGAGAGATGGGTGTTGATCTCTTCTCCCAAGTGACGAGTGACAGGACAAGAGGAAACAGCCTCAAGTTGCACCAGGGGAGGTTTAGGCTGGATATTAGGAAAAATTTCTTTACTGGGAGAGTGGTGAAGCACTGGAACAGGCTGCCCAGGGAAGTGGTGGAGTCACCATCACTGGAGGTGTTCAAGGAATGTGCGGACGTGGCATTGCGGGACATGGTTTAGTGGGCATGGTGGTGTTGGGTTGATGGTTGGACTTGATGATCTTACAGGTCTTTTCCAACCTTAGTGATACTGTGAAAGTGAGTGGCTGGCTGGGTGGGGACTTAGCTACTGGGCAGGGTCAACCCACCACAATTTCTCATCAGGTCGTGATTGCTGATCAATATTGAATGGGGTGTGAGCACTATTATCTTAATTTTTTTTTTTAAAGTGCTGTTTTTTAGCTTGGGTATGTTGCAGCAGATCACTTCCTCAACCACAAGTAATGCTGAAGAGAAGAACTAGGAACCCCAAATACTGGAAAAACAAGATCTGTCAGCTGTAATATTTTCATTTGCCTAAGAGAGGGGGTCCAGCAGAGTCCCACTGTAGAATGGTTCAGGAAATGATCCACAACATAAGCCTAGCAGCATGCTGGAGAAATGCTGAAGTTGTATGCAGTAAACTGTGGGTGAATATAGAGTGTAGCTAATGGTATCTTTTTTATGAAAAAAATAAAAATCTGCCTTTCCCTTCACTATTTTCATCACTAGAATTCACAGACATCACTGTTATTATGGTAATGGTAGCAGCCACTAATTTGCGGTTGTTTCTAGAAACTGTTTTGGCACCTCAATAGGATTGAAAAGAGAAGGTAGGTGAAGAGATGCTCTCTTTTTGCTGACAGCTTAGAGTGAGGCTAGGCTTGGATTCAACAGGCAAACATAAGTATCTGAAAAAATAATAGGCAAAAAAAGTTAATATACTCAATAGTATTCCTTTTCCTCAGGACAGAGAGACTGGAAAGTTCCCTGAACAGTTCCTACACATGTAAAGGAATGTTTTTATATAGGAATGTTGGGAAATTGCTTCATTATAGTAGCTTGTCGTATATACATTTCTGAAGTGTTGCGTGTCTTTTAGGTCACCATTTTACAGCATCGTGCTTACAGGGATCCCATGGCTGCTAACTTGCCGTAGGAATGGAGGGACTAGGCACCATATTAGGAAACTTAAATTTCCTAAACGGGAAATTTGCATGCCGTTTTTTGTCCTGTGACACCAATAATTTCTATTTAATAGATATGGAAAATGAGGCTAGAAAGCTAAATATCATGGCCAAGGTCAAACAGAAAAGAATGGTGGAGCTGGGATTTAAACCCACTTCTCTCCCAGGTGTCTTAACCACAGATCTAGTCTGCTATTTTTTGTCTTAAAGGTAATTTATTTTTCTAAGTCAAATTCTCGGTATATTACTCCTAAGATGTAGCAGGGTAATAAAAATAATTAAGCAGATGTTCAAATCACTAAATGAGTGTCATTTTTTGTTTGAAGGCTATCCCAACATGAACTCAAATTTCAGTCTCCAGTGAAAATGTCTGATATAATGTTGGGTTTTAACATATTACCAGAGAGGCTGATATTTAGCTACCTTCAATGTATTCAGCTATTTGATTAATTGAAAGGCTCAGCAGTCAACGGACATCTCATTAGCCAATTCACGTAGGCATGCTGTGACTATTTTGGATCACATATCCACAATTCAAATTGATGGTAAAAGTCCAATTAAAAAACAAATGTATTTTCATACATTGTAGCAGTGGTGTTGTCATGTAGCTTGGGTTTTTTCCTTCTATTTCATTCCCAATTATGCATTTTAATGATGTGCTCCTGAATGTGAGAAACTAATGTTCTTATTTTGAGCTCTGCTTGGAGAAATTGTCAGGCAACCTTTCCCATACTGTTCTGCTCAGCTGCTGCAAAGTTGTGTACTTTGACTACATGTGCAGAGGTTATTGTGCCAGATGGTGTGGTTGTTTCTGGGATGTGAAGAACCACAGAGAGACCCCAGAAATATATCCCTTATGTCATAAAACATCACTTTAACTGGCTTTTCAGAGATGAGACTTATAGGTAAATTAAGGTGCAGAGAGCCAAATTATATCTAACACTGAATATCAAAAAGGTCAGCTGATACATTTCCAAAGGCATTACATTTATCTCCAGTATTAGACTACTTTTTAGCAAAATGTTCTTTGCTGACATCAGTTTCTTGCTTTAGTCTATTTTAAAAAAGACAGAATGTTAATTTATCTATCAAGATAGTAGATTAAGTCTCTAAATGCTATATTTTGTTATTCATTATTCACAAGTGGAGATTATAGAATGTATTTGCTGGTACTTCAAACTAGGTAGAATTATACACTTCTACTGAAGTAGCGCAGTGCAAAACTACTGCAAATCATAGTTTTGTCCCAAAACTTGGATTTGGTTACCCAGTGTACAAGACACCAATTCACACACAGAGCAGAGGTATTTTATTTCACCTTTCCGCAAAGGTGCGTGCTAGGTGGTAACTCCACAAAGCTAGCACACCCAGTTGAAATCATGACAAGTATTTAAAACCGTTAACAAAGTTAGTTACACCTACTGGCCCCACCCCTTATCTAACTATTGGTTAGTACCTTTCTTACTTCATCTTAAAGATACAGTTCTCTTTTAATTCACTGTGCATGCCCAGAGAGTAGGGGCTTATTTGGGTTGGGGATTTTTCTAGTTAGGAGGTGTGGTTTTCACATTATAATAAGGCACGTGAGCCTTAGGATAATATTTTGGCACTCTATTCTATTTTTCTAGAATTCATCCTTGTGTTAATCTTCATTGTTAGCTAGTGGAGACAGCTTTTATCTTTAATATGCCTAAATACCGAGTGCCTTTGTTACAAAGTGTGTTCTTTACATTCTTTCCACTTATTTTTGTCCTTGTGTTTCAGGATGTTCTATAACAATAGGTTTAATCTAAATTATATCAGGGCCAAAGCAGAGAACTAGGGAGCTGTGACTGGTTTCCTATCTACCTTCCCACTCCCACCCCCCTCCTCCCTCCCAAGAAAACAAATTTAAAAAAAAAAGTTTTCTAACCGTTTTGCTCCTTAAACAGCCCTTGTGTTATATGGACCAAAAGTCAGTGCTGGAATAAAGGAGTGGGCAGGGGAGGGAACTCTTTCAAAAGTAATCATCAGTTCTGTTGATTGAACACTATTGTGAATCTGCCACCACCCCACCTCAGTAAGGACGTGCAGAGGAGGGTACAATATGCTCCCATGGCCTGTGAACCATGGCTAGCTGGTGTAGGTTGGGTAAATTTTGGATTCTGCAAGTCCCTTTCTGCTTATTCCAAGGGTAGCATCTGAGCTTGCTCGAGGACCTGCAGATGAGTTCTCGGTCATCCTGAAGGGGCTTTGTGAGCCATGCGCGAGATCCCTTTTCTCCATGGGTGCCTGTGTTCCACCACATAGCAGCGGAGCTCCAGGATACCAGTGAATGCAGTTTTGTGTAGGAACCCCTCTTGCTCCAACTGACCAAGAACAATGCTTGTGAATATGCATATCCTACATATTTTTTTCATATACATATAATTCCCTTTTCTGAAAGGTTCTTGGAACAGTATCTAGCCATGCCTGTTTATTGGGCTCTGAGAATATCCACAACACTTGAGTGTCAGGGAGGTGGGCAATGAATCTGAGTGGGCTAAATCACAGCCCTATGTGGCATATACATTCCTTAGATTTCGGTGAATTTCAGCTAACATCTGATGTAAACTGCAGTTCCTGGAAACTGTTGTAGATCTTCATTTACTCTACCTGCTCAGTGGGTGAACTTGCAGCCTGTGTATTATACCCAAGGAACAGAAAAGACTTGCCAGTGACTGTAGAATTACAAGTGCAAGCTTTTTCCAACCTGTTCTGGAAATTAAAGCTTTTTTTCCTGTGGCAGTTTATAAGTGTGTGTAATTCAAGATCCTCACATTTAGATGTTGGCAACATGGTTGCTACTTCAATATTTTTGATGTTTCATGGTCAGCTTCTTTCATCTTCAGCATACTTCAATTACTGACAAAAACGGCACATAAGTGCTTTGAGTAGTAAAGTTGCATTTGTAAATCCCAACACAATGAGGAGATGAATATGGGTACTGTGACCGGAGTTTAATGAGAAGCAGTAGACGGATCTATTCACATTGATGCCAACTTTTGAAGTTCATCATTCAGTGACTAAAACAAGAATTTTACTAACGAACATGCTATATAGATTAAATTAAAAGGTTATTTTGATTAACTTTTGTCATTTGTCATTTTGTCAGGTGAACTAAGAAAATATAATTTAAATTCTACAGAAGTTTGTCTTTATTAACATCTCAAAACTTACCAGAGGGTTATTTTATTTTTCTATGCCACATAATAATACCTTGCTGCTTTGAGGTGCACTGACTAGTCAGTCTTTTGTGTCCACCCAGTATTAATTTAAGTATCACTTATTCATTGTGATTAGTAATCAGATCTGGGTAAGAGAGATAAAACAAATGTAAAAATATTCCTCTGTCTCTGAATTATTTCTTGCTTTTAAGGCAGAGGAAAAGTAAAACAGGTCATCAAGAAATTAGATACATAAAGATCAGAGGTGAGATAATGAGCTCATTTGCATTGCATTCAGGGTTTGTTTTGAACTTCAAAACATGAGATCATAAACCAGTCAACATTTAAATACTGCCAGCTTTATGAAAGACAAAATAAAACTGGGCTTTTTTTTTATCCTCTAACAATTATTGTCTCACTGGATGTTTTCAATCTTTCGTTTGGTGGTCTTTGAATGTGAAGTTCTGACATCTATTCTTTATTTTATTAAAAAAAACCCCCACAAGCAGAAATAACCTCAAAAGTCTACTGTAAATAGCAATTAGTGGAAAACAGAAGCATAGAAGAGATATCGGGCAGGGAACAGAATTGCAAGTGTTGGGTTGTTCAAGAAGCTGCTTTAAAAACATTTTTCCACTGGTGCAGTTCAGGGCTTGACTTTGGGCAAATGAGACTTGTGCTATGTCACAGAAAATCAGACCTGAAGTGACTGACCCCAAATTCAGTTTTCCTGTCCATTAGAAGAAATTTTATAGGCCTTTCACACTACTGTTTCTATCTAGTGATTTTACGGACGTAATAGTCTATTAAGACTTCTGTGAGGGCTGAAGGAAAAAAACCTTATTTTTTCCTAGATTGTGGCTTTACAGTCTGCCACAGAATGGTGGAAAATACACAGGACAGCTGTACTTGCCCTACTCCAAGAACAGACCAAAGGACAATCTGAGCCTGGGGTTAAGATGGTAGAGTGTATGTTGGCATGTATGTTAGGATGTTGCCAGTAAGATTTCCATCTTTGCCCTTTTATTCCTTCCCCATTTAATTTCTTTGTAGAGGATAAGATGATTTACAATGTTTTACTGACCAGATTATTCCTCATAGCCTTCTGGTGAGGCTGGAGATGGGTTGTACATCTCTTAATTCCCCTTTCTCAATTGGTTGAATCAAGCCTTCTTGCTCTTCTCACAACAGAGACATTTATATTCTGAGCAGGGCTAGGCAAGGCCCTATGGCTGTGTCAGGACTTCCCTTTCCTCTGTTTCCCTGAACAGTCGACCAAGGCTGTGACAATTTTAGCCTGCTGTGATAAATGATAGCTCAGCCGGCTCATGACTATAGGGGAGGAGGGAGCTTAAAGATATAACAGGATAACCTTTCAGGGATGAACAAATTTGCTCAAATAAATAAAATCAGGAAAGGGCACCGTATTTTTCCTTGTTTTTTGCAATGTCTGAAACTAACCCATGCCCCAACTACCGCATTACTGTAAAGTCATTTGATTTTCCATTATCTAGGTCATTGGTTCAAATTCGGTCCAAGATGTCACTTGGCCCAATCTTCTGTAAATTAGACGCGCTTGACTAGGGGTACCGTCAGATACTCAGTGACCATAAGTAGACACGCAAAATTACATCTTTGCTCTGCCAGTATAAAAATGGAGATAGAGACAAAAAAATAGAGTGACATGAGTAAAAAGCAGCTCAGGTGACTTTTTGCAGAAAACCTAATGGAGTCTCCAGTCAGCCCCACTGATAAAGCTGCTATTCCTGCTTGCAATCTATTTTCCACTGAAAATAATCAGCCAAACAAACACAAAATAATCTTGTTTGGTACAGACTGCTGTGTTGGCACCTGAACAGCACCTAATGTGCCAGCTGCTGCTTTGTTTGTTTTGTTTGTTTGTTTGTTTCTTGCTGTATTAATGGATTTTACATCACTTTTATTACCCAGTGAAAATATAATAAAGACCATTCAGGATATGTGGATGCCAAGGTGGTTTTGTGGAAAAATCTGGATGCGTAGCATCTATTTTTGGAATAGGTGATATTTGTGTGTTTTCACTTGATTACACCTGTACAAAATGTGTGGCCTGTTTACTGCTTTGAGTGGACACTAGGGATCCACTATGGATTTCTTAAGGGTGCCTGTACGCTATACACCACATTGGTTTACAGCAGGCGCTCTGCCGAATTGCTATCATCACCCTAAAGAATCATTCTATGCCTCTCGCTATCCTCTGTTCCTTTTCCCAAGAAAGCTTGATTTCAAGCATGCTAAAATTTTTCGTGATAAGGTGAAAGAAGGAGGGAGGTTTGAGTTTTTAATTGCATCAGCATTTCAGAGAATTTCTTTTTTTTATTTGCTTTCACCTTCTCAATGGGCTATCTCAGATGTATCAGTACCTTCTATTCCTGGGTAGCGAAAATAGTGTGAAAAAATAAAATATTTTATTATTTTGACCCATAAGAGACTAATCAGAAAAAATATTCATAAATGTGAAAGCCAAGATATTTAGGGTTCTGTTAAATTTAGTTGGACAGGCTTGGTTAACAGATCATTTACTTTCCCAGGTGAAATTAGTGCTAATTTCTGAAGCAGGTAAGGGATGAATTTTAGGACTTTTAAGAATTTTTGAATAGTTATGGAGGGAAATATCTGAGAAAATCTCAGGTAGCTAAGCACTAGTTATGGCCTTTTGTGCACAAAATGACTATTACTTATCAAATAATTATCATAACTTTTTTGCATTTATAATAAGCATAGATCTTCACATACCTTTCAATGTTTACAGTGTCTGTGGGGATTTTAAAACTCATACTCTAGTGATTTAGATGGGAAAATTTGGTTTATCTTGATTTTTCTGTATTGCCCAGAGACCTTCCCTCAACTAATAATCAATTTCATACTTCTGATAAAAGCTTCATGCAATATTTATGGGCTTTAGAGAGTTTTAGACTGGAAGTGTTTATAGAATACTTTGGAAAAATCCTTGTTTAAAAATGTTGGGATAACAGCTGTCCATAAAAACACTGACGGTATTAAAACAGCAACATAACATTCAGACTATTTTTAGGTCTGGTAGCCTATAGCCTAAGCCATGTAACTTAATCACAGCTACCCCAACCCCTCATTCTTTAAATTTGTGAAGTAAAACACATTTCAGAAATAAAATAGATAAGTGGTTTATGGTATGTGATTAAACATGATCAGTAATATGAAGTACATAAAGTGTATAGAGCATGAAAGTATATACCATGGTCTGTCAACATAGGCAAACAAATAGGCATTTGAGAGCATATGCATACATAGCTTTTTGATATATCAGGATACGGAGCTTTAAAAATCATTATTACCACTGTTTACCATTTACTGCCTTTCCAGTCTGCATGGCTTATTGCATATTATAATTTGAAAAGATTATCTTACTAGGGTAATGAACAATAAAAAATTTGTAATTCATCCTAATAAGCTTGAATGGTAACCCACATGCCTTGGACATTTCTAGCCAGGCATAATTTATCCACATCTTTGGCTGTGAAACAGTGTGGATCTTCTTAACTGAGTCCCTGACAGATGGTTTAAGCTTTTTCAGGACTACATTTCCAATCATTTTGCCCATATTGCAAAATTGGCCTTGAAAAAGGGTAAAGAGTTGTTATGCTGCATTAACGTCCCTTCTGAATTGGTTGCTGTGAAGGACATGAAAAAAGAAAGAAATCAGAAGAAGAGGAATGTTTTAAAAATACACTTTTGAAAGTTACAAATGTTAGACATGATGATCCTAAATTATATCCCTCACCCCAATACCTCAATTTGAATGTGAATGTGGTCATGCTACGTGTGATAATGAAAACACATCTTCCAGTTACCTTGTTTAATAAAAGATTCAAACGGCATTCATCGTATAAGAAGTGTGAAAAATGCTGTAATTAGAAAGACTTCCTATAGTCTTAAACCCTGCTGATGGATAGCACAATTGACTGCTATTAGATGAACGGGCATTTCTGTGGCACATTTCAAGATTTTTGCTACTCTGAATGGAAAGGCTCAAATATCTGCATTCATTTCTGCGTGAAACATGAATTGATCACACGTACTATGCCAAATTTTCATTTTCTTTTGCTGCTTCAGCTGACTGGCTTCTTCATATAAAGTGCTGTTCTTTTCTTCTTGCCACCTTTTAGTTTATGATAAAAATCAATGAAAGCTGAAGCCTTCCACAGTCATCTATAAAATGCAATTACTGTATACAACACACAGTAAAACTCCTGTGGTGTATATGTTGAGACATAATTTATGCCACTTACCTCCAGAGAGGTATCGATCCTACTCTGTGAATATCTTACAAAAGGGCTGTTGAATGCAAGCTCAAGGAAATATGTGGTTATTGGTTCTGATCTATAATTTGATTAATAATGACCTATTTCTTGAACTCTGCTCCTTACTGCACTGGTTTTTGTGGCTGAATCTTTTATCTTTGAATATTGCCCCTGCTGATCTTCAGAGGCCCACCCCACCTTGCTGTCCCTCAGGCTCACCGTAGTCTCTGTGATCCCCACCAAAGGAGCTGTAGGAGAAGGCTGAAATGAGCTGACAGATTTGGTTATGATTTTTCAAATGTCTGGCAAATTTTGCTAACCCTGAAAATGGTGGTTGCCCAGCACAGCCTGCACCCATTCTGTGATGGGATCCAGTTCTTAAAGTATTTTCCTGCTGCTTATAGGAAGAAAAAGGAATTCTGAATAAATAGTCCAGCAAGGATTCTCCAAGATACATGGTAAAAACTCCATCAATTAGTTTAGTTCATGGTATTAAGAGCTGCAATCTAGCATATTAAACATCAGGAAAACCCCTCAAGAATGATATAAAACAGAAAGTGGGTGGATTTTATGCAAAACTTTTTAGGATTCTGGTGGTGGGGTACTACCTGCACAGAGAAACAACGAGAACAAACCCCTTCTGCAAGACTAAACCTCTGTTTCTCAATGCCTCAGCACCTTGTCTCAGGTAAATTCTTCAAATAAAGAAGTGTTGAGTAGTGTCTCTGATGTGACAGTTTCCATTTCAAAGTTGATGTTCCTTGAGATGTTGCAAGAATGTTAGCAATTTTCTGTACCGTGTGGAAAAAAACATTGTGTATTCATAGAATGAGAGTTCAGGAGAGTTTAATTCGCTTTGGAAGAGACCTGGGTAGCAGGGTAAGCTTCTCTATTATATGATTACAGTAAATAGTTCAACCTTGTTCTGACATAAATGGTCTGTTTTGGGATTTGACAGAAGTTAATTGCCTATTGTGATTGCACTGTAGTTGATGAATGCCATAGTGGGGCATGACAAAATAATATTTATTGAAAATGAGAAAAAGAGCCTGTTAAAGGAATAGTAGCAATATGATTTAGGTCTAAACGGGGCCTAAACTAATTCAAAGTGGAAATATGCATAATAAGGGACACTTTCTTCTCCATCTATTCATTGGTGGGGTTTTTCAACCAAGCGTAAGCTTGTTTCATCAGTTCTGGAAATCTGAAAGTGATGCTTGAGTAGAAACTGAATAAAAAGCAAAGTAAAACACAATAGATTCATTACATATACAGAAAAAAACCTGAGAAAACAAAACGAGAAACTGAACTTGATTTTAAAATGCCTATTGTTTTACTAATCATATTATTATGAAAACCTAGTGTCAGTGAAGTCAATGCTGGTCTATTATTGCATTCCTCAGAGCAAGGATTACAGCTGTGATTTCTGCAGCCAGCACTGTTACCTTCTTGGGCAAAGTCTCATCATGGCTTCCTGTCTCAGTTTCCCTATCCATGAGAGGCTTTATATCTTTGCTTGAAGACAAAAGACAAAATTGCTCGAAAAAAAAATCTGTTGAAACTGAAGCTTGACTGTGCAGTTAGTAAGAGATGAAAGAGTCACTACAGTTGGAAGCATATCAACTGGTCTAATTTCTTTGCTGATTTAATACTTTTTTTCTTGCAGTGTATTTTGTAAAGTTTTGTCTGCCTAAGTAAGAAAAATGGCTTTTTGATATTGAGATGATGTGACTAAAAGAACTGAGTAAAGTTCCTGACACGGAGCAGCAGTCCAGTCAAGCTATTGAGTGGAAGTCCAATCCATGTACAGCTTTCTGGAAAGCTCTTACACTATGAGTGAGCTTGATTTCTCATTTGAAAAACAGAGAGGAAGGGTAGTGAAGTGACTGTTTTTAGAACTCAGTCATTGCATTTGGGAACTTTCAACAAGAATTTATTTTATAAGTTGGAGAAATCATATTTTGGAAATTGCTGAAGGAAAGGAAGCTTGGTTGAATCAAATGATCACACATTGACCAACATCTGCCAATACGATTTAGCCATGAACAAGGTCAAACAATCCTGAGGCAAGTCAGGTGAGGTACTTCTATTGAGATGTGAAATGATATTACTGGTACTTTATCTGGAAAATTATGTGCAATTCTAGTCATTCATATTCAAGGAAGAAATAAATGACTCTGGGAAAGGCCAGGCTATTTTTGGAGAGGGGACTAAAAGATGACTTGTTAAGTCTAGTGGAAAGGGGTTATGTCTGCTCTGTATAAATATACCTGGGGTAAATACAAAGGAAGAAGGAGACAGTCTCTTCAGCTGAAAACCAACATTGACATAAGAATGAATGCCTAGTGGTTACCCATGAGTAAATTCAGGCTAGAAGTCATCTGGCCATCAGAGAAGTGGAATCTGGAGCATCTGACCAGTTGGAAGAGCTGAATAAAGACCTTCATTAGTATTAAGGTGGATTTTGATCAGTTTCTGAAAGACATGGTGGGATGTGGTGCCTGTAATAGCTCATCAGGGTCCTTCTTTTTTAATTATGCCTTTTAACTCATATGAGCTAAATCCACCCATTTAAATCGATGTAGTGCTGCTGGCTTCGGTTTGACTGCTGTCATGGTTTAATTCCATCCCAGCTGAAACCAGGACAACTGCATAGCCATATAAGCATAGCAGCACTTTATCTAAAATATGAATGATGCTTTGCAGAGAGAGCAAGAGACTTTTAAAAAAAAAAAATCTAATTACAGCCAGGTCTAGTGGATTCATCTGAACTCACTTTGCTTGGTGAAGGCCTAAGAGAGGGTCAGGGAGCTATCTGGGGTCTTTCTGATGCCAGAAATTCAGCCAGAATAGCCTGAAGGTAAAATCTTTCAAAAGGCCATTAGATGAACCAGGGCTTGACAAAATACAGCCATGTTGCTTCAACAATCTTTTTACTTACTATGCACACTGCCCAGGACATGCAGGAGAGGGCATTGTGGAGACTATGCAACACTATCCTGTTCGGAGATTTCCTGTTAATGAAAGAATTGTCAGGCAGCTGGTTACCTGTGCCACCTTTTCAGCTTCTGGAATGAGACCAAACTAACTGTACTTGCCCAAGTATATTTTAGTTTAGCAAGTAAAAAAAAAAAAAAAAAGGATTCTATTACACAGTAAATGCTGAACACCCTTTATTTACCTGACAAGTTGGCTCTGTAAGTTTTCATTCATTTGTATCTGACTTCTGTGGTTATCAGCTGAGGCCAATGTTACCATGATACCAAAGCATATTTTGGTCTAGCTTGAGTGTCCCAGAAGGGATTAGACAACCCAAATGGTGTTTATCCTCAATTTGATGAACAGCTTATCAGACTGTGCCTGGTCACTGGCACACTGTCTTTGTCTGCCACTGAGATTTGATGTGTTTGATCTACAGGATCATGATACTGGGAGAATGAACCTTCAAATTATCTGACCAGTGTGTGCCAGCAAGGGGTCTTGAGCAGATAATTACAGTTTCTCACTGGGAAATTAAACCTGATGGGAAGTAATGCTTTGCCTACAACATATTAAAACTTCACAGAGGCAGGGGTTAGATGAATGGCTGTTTTGGTCTGTCATTGTCCCTCTACTTTCCCATTCCCTGTTTCTTGATTATTACATTGCATTCTGGCAGAGGATTTGGATGGTGGACCTGGGAACTGGCACAGGAGAGAGGGGAGCAGCCTCTGCTAGCAATGGAATAAAGATTCCATTGAGTGTGACTCACCTGATCTACCTACAGATTTCTACAAAGTAAACATCTACCACTGAACTTGTCGTAGCAGGCTCCCTTTATAGTCAATAGAGAGAAGCAGATATGTTTAGGCAGCGAATCACCTGGCTTGCTAAGGTATAAAAATGTAAGCTATATTTCATTGTCTCTTGGGCTGGGAACGGATGATCCACCAACTAGGAATCTCAGCTTTCTGACTGCTTACTTTGTAGCCCAAGATTTGAAATGTAGCACTCTGAACTGACATTTGTGCATATAGAAAAGTATGGTTGTATCTTGTCCATACTGAGTACTTGGTTGAGGTTATTATGGAATAAATTCTATATTTAGGAGGAGAAGCAGGAAACATTTCCATTCTACACTAATTTTAACATGTTAAGATGATGACTCAATTGTAAGAAGATGAACTGCCTGTCAAAGGATGTATGATAGATGAAGATGGTCATAGGAATATGATCTGATCAGCTCTCATGTGATTCTGTGGTTTACCACATGGTCCTTCCTGCGTGTATAAAGTAGAAAGAATCTCTTCAGATGTACTAGATGCATATTGTATAAAAGTCAATTCTAGTAACAGCTTTCATATTGCCTTTTCCCCAGAAGTCAATCTCCTTTCACGCTAGATTTGTTTCTCAAATATGAAATCTTTCTCCTTGTCTGCTCCCCAGATTTTTTTTTCTTACTTTCAAAACATCATCTTTTTAACTTCAAACTGTCTGTCTCTCTCTCTATCTCTTTTTGCCCTCATTCCTAGCATGAGGTCTCACCCTTAACCGTGTCAAAGGGTTTTAGAGAAACCCCACTAAACCTGAGAAAGGTCGGCTTGTTTTGGTGGCAGAGTCAATCTTCCTCTTGGGACAGCAACACAACAATTCAGGAGCTTTATTAGCTGAGCATGCTACCAGAGGTGTTCAGGCTGAGGAGAGAGACCTCTGCCCCCAACCTCCCATGGCGCGGGTGAGAGAGGTCGGTCTGCAGCTGCAGGATGGAAGGCCGCCAGGTCAGCTGTGGGCACCGGGCACAGCAGCAGACCAAAGGGAAGTTAGAATTAGTGGTGTTTAATACGAACTCCAGGGAGGTGCTGAGCTGTCACAGTTTGCTTCTAAATACCTCCTACCTTATGCTGTGTAACAGCAAGTCACTCCATTAAAGGGGGCAACCCATCTGGCCAGTGCCCAGCTGTCTAAGAGTTGAGACCGGGTTGCTAATTTGAAGACCATCTTGCTTCATGGATCATGAGATTTGGGGAAGGCGGGTGTCTATTTTTTATTTTGCCGTTGTCCCAGACTGGGATGGAGTTAGGAAAAGTGGGGGGAAGCTTCCATTTTGTTCTTACAATCTCAGGCCCGCCAGGATGTGCAGATGCAACAACAGGGACTGTCTGATTTAGGATTCTGCTGACAGCGTCTCTTCTTCCGAAAACAGCAGCACAATCACAATACTCACTTGGCTTTGTTTTAGTCCTGTAGTTGGAGAATTGCCATTACTGGTCCCTTTAGCCACTTTCTGTCATCTCCTCCGAAAAAAAGCCAACTAGCTTGGCCACTCTGAGGGCCAGTTTGGCAGCTGCCAAGTTCCACATTATACTTCTTGAGCACTGGCATCTGCATCTGTGACAGGCCCTTTCTCTAGCCTCTGCCCCGGCTTTGTTCCCAGCCACACAACAGCCCTCAGGCTGGTGCAGGGCCAGTCTGCTGCTGGACTCCCTTTTCATTCTGGTGGCTGTTTTCCTTTGAGTCAACCTTGATAAGAGAAAACATGCTTCATAGTAGCTGCTGCCCTTGCAAACAAACCCAATGGGCTGCATCTTGTACTCAAGGCAAGCACAGGCCTAACGCTCTTCTAAATACACCTGGGAACTGTTGTCTGCCACAGTGTAGTTGGGAGATGTACAAATCATTTGTATTTGCGCTGCTGAGCCTTTTCTTCAGAAACAAGGCAGAGTTTTTATACCTGCCTTGTTTTCTGATCCAGTTTCCACAGAAGATTTCTGGTATAGAGTCACACAATTGAAAGTAATAAAACTAAGATTCTGGCAAGTTATCACCCATCAGCAGATACACAGCAACTAACAGACTATGTGAGTACACTAAGTCTTGATGAATCAAAGTAACATATGAGCCTAAACTGCTGTTATGTGAATGCAGACCAAAATCACAACCTTCCATCATCATAAGCCACTAGAAAAGTCTCCAAGTCCAGATTCTGCACTTGAAATGGGAGATGGAAACTGAGAGGATATAAATTAATATAAATAAGGATTTGGTAGGCAAAGATCATGAAAGCCCAAGAAATCTTGTAAAGGACTAAATTCCACTTCATATATACAGCCTATGAAATCAGAAAAATAAATGCTCAAAGCAGGTGCCAGGTTCTTCCTAGGTCACAAAGCTAAGCCCTATCTGCAACAAAGATTTCAAATGAATTAGCATTAGCTGATAGCCAAAGTCTAACTCCCAAAACATGCATGGGGAAATAGGGCAGAACTTTCAATCCGTGAAACAGGCAGTACGGACTCTGTGTTTCATCTGTATGTAACATTAGCATGTAAATATAGGGTTAACGTGCATTGAGGTATGTTCAAGCTCTAAAGTGCATGCAAAACCCCCCAAGAATTCCTCTTTGCTTACAGATTTCCTCTACACAGGGTGGAATCATGACAGACACTGGCTTGATGGGAGCCTGGAGTTGAGACCCCAAATTACTAGCACAATCCTTTTCTTAGGGCTTGCCTGCAGCTCAGTAAGTGCTCAACTACTTAGAGATGTTGTTCACATTGCTTGAAAAAGTGGAGTGTAAATTTTCCCTGTCTGCATGTTTTACTTAGGGGGGAGTTGCACCCTGGGGTTCTTTGTTATAAAACACACAAGAGAAGCATAAGGTGTCATTATTACAACCGTTATCACAAAATCTGATAAAACATGCCTGGAACCTATTCTTAAAAAATCCAATGATATGGATTTTACAGTCTTTCCAGGCAATCAGCTCCGATGCTTTGCTGTCCTCACGTTAGAAAGTTTTTCTAATGCCTAATCTAAAGTTTCCACATTCCATTATTTCTTGTTCTAATCCCCGTGGACATGGAGAGCAATTGATTCCAATTCCTCAGCAGGATACTGTTGAAGTCTGTTATGACATTTCCTCTGAAGTGTTTCATTCTCCAGACTGAACGACTCTGATTTTGTCCAATCTTTACTTGCAGATCACTTTTTCCAGCCCTCTAATCCACCTTGTTGCTCTCCTTGGACTGCTGCAAGAAGTTCACATCTCTCTTAAAGCACAGTGCCTAAAGGTGCATACAGTACGTTAGCTGCTTGCTAATTCTGGACTATCTACAGACAAATCTTACACATGATGCTGCCTATACAACCTGTCCAATAGTTTTCTCAGGGAGGTGAGATTGTTTATTTCTGTTCAGCTTGTGATCCCCCATAGACTGCAAACTGTTTCCTACTGACTCATTTTCCATCTTCTATTTGTACAGTTGATTACTTCTACTTTAATGTAGCACTTTCGCTTGTCCTTACTGAATTGCATCCTATTGATTTCAGACTACTTCTTCAAATTGTCAGGTTCATTTTTAATAGTGAAAAATGAGGTCCTCTACCTCAGAGCCTGTCTGTACATAGTTTAGTAACACAGGAGGCAGGAAAGAATCACAGACTTTCCTCCACTTATATTCCTATGGAGTGGCAAGGCACAGTGACTGCATCTCTTCTGGCACGAGTCCATGCTTTGGGATAAGAAGTAATAATCATCTTTTGTTACAGTAGAGCCTGAAGGCAAGATAAGTTTATCCTACTGTAAAAAAGTGTTTTCTAATGTTTTGCATAAAGTTCCTCATTCCGTTACTACTTGTCTTGAAAAAGGAGAGGGAGAAAAATTTACTCCCATTCCTCAGCAGCAGGACCCTTGGTTTAGGTCCTGCATTCATGTGAATCAGAAGCCCTGCCACATTTAAAACTGAAACAGAAGAAACCAGGAATGGAGTTAAGAGCCTTAACAGGTAATGGGAAGGTCACAAATGATATGTTCATTTTTTTTGCGCTTTCTAGGGAAGGGCTTAGTCAGGTGCTGATGAGAGAAGTGGAATGCAAAAATGTAGAGGAACCATCATATTTTTTTCCTGCTCCAGGGACACTGCCTTCAGGAACACTTGCTGTGCTGGTGTTTCCGTGCTGCCTTTAAAGCATGCTCCTTCCATGCACCTTTAAAACTCTCTAGCTCAGTGGCTAGAAAATTGCAGTCTGTTTTCAGTTGCTGACTAGTTCACTGTGAATTAAAATGGGGTGTTCAGAAGGGTGAAATCAGACCCATTTATAATCCAAGTTCTCTCTTTGTTCTTTCATTTCTTCTTCCTCCCCCCTCTCCTCCCCGACATAATTGGGGCACATTAGCTTCACTGTCTCAGTTCATTAGGTCATTTCTGAAAATCGAAAATCACAGTTTTGTGTTTATTGGTGCCTTTTTACTTGTAGGAAATCATTTGCAATGAAACTACTTCTAAGTTTCCCACTGTGTAGAAGACTCCAGAACTGCTTGCTTATACTTCATCAGAAGAACTGCTGGAAATAATAGCTCTGAGTTAGGGAATGATGCTGCCCAAGGACTCTAGCTTTAATAATTAAAAATGTCAGTCCCTCATAGTGTTGAAAACCCCCAGTTCTCATGGGCTTCAGAGGGTCCTCAGTTCTTTGCGACATCAGGACCTAATTGTGAAGTGATGGACTGAGCTTTTCAGAACATGCACAAAGGCAAGTTTATTTCTGCTGCGGTATCAAAAAACAGTGCAAGAACAGATGAATGGCATCTATGGGATATCCAAGGGTAGTTTCTTTTAACTAGGCTGTACTGATGACGCTCTCTGCAGCCTACGATATTTGTAACAGCTAAGAAAGTGAAAATTTAAAAAGAGAAAGAACTTACAGTTTGCCTGAGAGGTGCTTTTATTGAATTTTTATATGGCCTTTACAGAGGAAGAAAAAATTCAGGATTATCTCTACAGGAGAAACAGTCCAGTGATTTATATGTTAGAAGACTACTGGTAAAGGGGAAATATGTTCATTTTGCCTTTCACAGCCTTTTTACCCCAGCTTCACTTCACTCCTTTCTTCTTCAGTCCCCCTCATCCCTTTTCCTGTCAATGGTATCTCTTCCCTCATTTTTCCAAATTACAATTTAAAATGTCAGCCTAACCTGTGGGAATAGTAAGCCCATGTAGTCTGTTTTTAATGGTGTCTTTGAGTCCAGAACAACTTTTCTTGCCCATTTCACTGCTTGTTCAAAGATATTTCCAGTCACTGTGAATACACGTGAGAGGCTGTGAGATTTGATCTGGAGTAGTAAGCGTTTAGCTAGGGCTTGTAACTGGAGAAACTGAAGCCTACTGTGAACTTTCAATGTGCAAAACACTTTTGCAGAATATTTGCTTTATATTCTAAATTCAGTCCTTGACTGACTTCTAAGACTGACTACAGCCTCAGTAGGAACTGTGTTTGATTGCTAGATCTGACTTTGAAATTAAACACTTTCATTAGGACTTCTATAATGGTCTTGGAAATCTTTTAATCCAAAGTTTTGTTACTGGGACAATTAGTTGCCTGTGCTCTAGCCTGAGGGAAACTACCGCAAGGGAAAATTATATGAAAAATGGATGTAAATGGAGAACTGTACCACTACCACTTAAAATTCAGTTCCTTGTCTGCAATGTTTTCAAAGAATACAAAATCATTTAAATATGCAAAAAATATTGAAGTCTGTAATCCATATCAGTCATAATAAATTAGTACTTCCTAAAAGAAAGGATTTTGAAAGATAATTTGCACATTTTGTTTGCTCATTCATTGTAATTTTTTTTTCTGTGGAAGATTTCAATGGTCTCAGCAGTTTAGACTGAACCTTTTGTTAAGGGGTGAAATTGTTACTCCTGTAACACCAGGGAAACGCAGTGGGAAATTCAGTTATTAGTCTGAATCAGTCACTTACTGGGTAGGTGATGATTGGGAATATATGTGCAACATAGGTTATTTCCTGAGATGTCAATAAAGTTCTGGCAAGACCTTCTGGCCAGAGTCTGAACTTACACCTATGGCTTTGGAAATGGGAAGGTAAATGAGTGTTTCAGAAATTAAAATTAAATTAAAATTAAATTACCAGGAAAAAAGTGCACCTCTAAGCAACAGTTTCATGACATGTATCCTAGTTTACCAACACATGCAGTACAGGGGAAGTATTCAAAATCTCAGAACTGTGGTGGAAGAACTGAGGTAAAGACAAGGGATTTAAATGTACTCAGAACTGTAGAAAGTTTTGAAGAACAAAAAGCCTCTACAGAAAGTAATGCTTCATCTTTGCCTAACAGAGTTAAAGTGCTACCACAGAGAACTGACAATGTTTAAGGAGATTATATAAAGCAGGAGCAGGAGAAGGCTGACAGGTGCTAAAGAGTATTCAGGTCAGACAAAGACATCTGCCACAGACATCAGTCATATGAGATAAGGAAAATTACAATTGAACTAGGGGAGGAACAGGTGCTGCTCACAAAGGAATATCCTGGAAAGTTAATGGTATGTCAGAACGCAAAGTTAAATAAAAGCCAAAAAAATTAAATAAAACCTATATATCTTTGTGCAGAGCTGAGAAGGCTAGGTAGGCGAACTTGATTGCTTGGCCACGTGGTAAGGAGACTCCTGAAACATGGAGGAATGAAAGATAAAAATAAAATGTTTAGAAATCTGGCTTTGACTATTCATAATGAGTAGATTAAGTCAGCAAACGGTTGAGTAGTGCTACACCTGAATTATTCTATATTCTATATTCTCCAGGTACACTTTCTTAATACTTGGAAACGCCTACAGAAATACTGGCTTTATCTCACAGATTATTACAATTATTACACTACCAGCATCCTGACCAAGCTATTGTGTATGAAAAAACAAAGGAGATCGATAAGATATCAACTGGTTAAAGACCATAAAAGGGGTGACTTTGGGTATCTGGCTCTAAACTCCAAAGAATAAACCAAACTCTTTTTGTAACATATGAGACTTAGTCCAATTTGAAATAGCTGAGATGCCAGATGTGACATTGATATAATTAAGCCCAATTTAATAAGTGACCGTGGAGTTGGAAGCACAGTATTGGAGGCTACTTTGGACAGCTCATTATAAATCTCCACAGTAATCACCAAAGAGAAATAATATAACATGGAAGAAATAGAAACATATAATACCATCACTTTATTAACTCTATACTATAGCTGAAGCCATATACATATAAACAAGAAGAGGCCAATGGGTACACTGCAAAAATGGATAAAAGCATGAAGCAATTTTAATTCGAGGAAAGAGGTGAAGTAATGAATTTTAGAAAAGAAAAAAGACACAATGAGAGTATATAAGATAGTGAATATTAATAACAAGCTAAATCTGAAGCTTCTGTTTACTTTCTAAAGATTTCATCAGAAAGGGACTTTGGTTTGAAATTGAAAGCCTCTGCAATTAAAAATTATAAAAGGAAATACATTTAAACTTAATACTTAATTAGCCTGTGGCATTTATGTAGACAATACAAACATCCATAGTACATTAAATAGGAAACAACAAACAAAAAAATAATCAGAGACTTAAGCCCTCAGATGTCAGCATGTTTGCCAACCTGGGAAAAAAAATCTCCTCTATGGGCAGTTTTTTTAAAAAATTACCACTTATGAATTTATTTTTTTTACTTTCTCTCATGCACTGGGTGCTGTCTAGGTTACTGGAGTATCTGTGGGTCACTGGTTTTAGAAAAGAGATGAAAAATTAGATGCAAAAAAACCTCCTATAAAAGTTGCAGTAAGTACTTTGACTTGCCAGATGCTCTCTGAAATCTCAGATTCTAAATCTCATAGATCAAATATTTTTAAAGTCCTTGTAAACTCATATGGGAGAGATATCATATACTTATGTTGCATTTTCTTTACTTAAAAATAGAAAATAATTTGCTGTCCTGAAGTAAGGGACAGTAACAATAGGTAACTAGCTGGTTCGTATCTGTTTTCATCATTCACGTATGTGGATGAGGGATGGAATGAAAAGAGAAAATCCTATACATGTTTTGTGATTTCTACTGGAAATGTGCCAACATGAAAAAAAAAGGAAGTGATGGCCCTGAACCGTCTTCACTGAATCTAAGAATTGTTTCAGGTTTTGAGGTTGCGGGTTCTATTAAGGATGGCTTGCTGGGCTGGTGTGGTTGAAGCATACCAATAAGAGGCAGGAAGGTGTTGTGATTAGTATCTTATCTGTCTGTCTTTGAATTCCCCAATCCTGTGACCTTGTCTGCATTCACATGGACTGGCTGGGAAAGTGTGTGTTGGGGGAAAGGCAGGAGAGATTGCAGCAGAAGTCCATAAGGAAGTCGCTTCATTTCGAGCACAACATCAGGAAGCTCTAACTACTCTGCTTTTGTGCCCCATGATGAATTCCCTGGTAATGTATTTTCAGATTACCTGCTGGGTATGGCTTATTTGCATATCTCTTAATGACATTTATGGTTAAGAATGTATTTTTAATGAATTTTTTTAAGTACCATGTTAATTTTCCACATCTAAAACCAGATTGCCATTTTCATAGATAAAAATATATATTTTAACAACTATTCTTTCAGATTTGGTTCACACCCTGCAAGCATATTTCAGAGATCACACATAACGCACTTTAAAATCACATCAGTGATTTTAATGGTAGGTCATCATTTGGCTCTGTGAGGGTACTCAGAGGACCAGGGAAGTACAGGAACCCATGCCCACCTCAGGTATAGTGGAGTGGCAAGCACTGGGGGCTGCTACCTGGGTGTGAACAATCTGGAGATGGGGAAGCCTTAGCTCTTCCTCAGAGAGAATCAGTTTACAGAACATAACTGACAGGAGATATGTGTGAGGAGGGAGGAGAGGGGAGGAAGTAATCTGCATCCTCTGAGAGCTGTCGTCCCTGAGACAGAGGAGGGATTAGAAAGGGAGCTGTGACTCTTAGGTGGAGATATAACAGCTAAGATTTTCCCATCCACTGGGAATGAGAGGAAATTCTTAGTTTAGTTCTTAGCAGAGTATTTTTCTTATGAATGCACTTTTTCAGTGCGTTCTCTGAATGCTTTCAATAGCAATAATTGCATGTCCCTCCTCTAAGAAGCTAATAATTTACTTTTACACAGGGTACTCTTAAGAGGGACAACAAAAAAGTGGGATGGGGAAGATCAGAGCACTAAGGCTAAGGAGATTATTCAGAGGTGGCATGGACACAGCATGGAGGAAGACTTTTTTGCATTTACATCAATTTTATTACTGCTCTACATTGCTAAGGTAGCATAAAGAGGCCTCATGTAAATGAGTCAAACCTACATGGGTAAGCAATTAAATAGGTTTTAGCTGACACACGTTCTTGTGGCAATCATGGCAGTCGTTTTAAGGAGTTGCTGAAATCAGTCATGATATTGGCATTGACAGCCTAGTTTGATATTGGCATGGACAGCCTGTCTGTCAAAGGGATTTCCCCTGAATATGTTTGAGACTACAACAGCAATTCACAGATGACCATCCTCCAAGATGGCTGATGGGTGCTCCAAAACCATTAGCCTCATGAGGCTTCTGTTACCTTGGACATTTTGTGGGAGAAAGCAGTAGAAGCCTGCTGAGTGTGGAAATGGGACATATTTCCAAAACAGCTGTTGACATTATATATGCTGAGTAATTGCATTTCAAAATTGTCATGTTTTTCAACATAGGACATCTGTGCTGGAAGGCAGTATCTGTGAAGTGCAAACAAAAATGGAATTAAATGTACAATAAATACACTTAGACAAATAATGCTTTTCAGTAGAGAAGCAAACATGCAGAGTAACTCCTTTATCAGCTATTGCCTTTTCTCAGGGAGTGCACTTTCTCCATTCAACAGTCTAGCAACAGACCAATATATAGGTTACATGCCCCAAGCGATTCTGGGACTATAAAAGCTTTCTAGCCATATAAACCAAGTTTGTTATCCGAGCCCTACCTTCTGCACTCCTTGGCACTTAATCTTTGCTGAGCAAGTTGAATTCATAATGCCAAAGTTCCCTACAGAGAGTGAGGCAGGTTTGGTACCTAGTCTGGGAGTCAGAAAAGCTCATGTGCTAGTTAAGTTACTCAGTAAGTTATGCCAAAAAGGAGGGGTGTCACAAGCTACCCTCCTCTATCAAGCCAGGAATCAGAGCCTGGAATTGCTGTGTGCACTTAGGTATCTCTGTGACGCAAGTTGTTGACCTCTCACTTGCAGGATGGTACCTAATAAATAGTGTAGTATTCCTATGCTATTATGGAGTCATGAGAGCTCTCGCTTGCATTATCTTCACGGATTTTGCATACTAGGCAGCACCTTCAACACCATCTTTTTGGATGAAAGTACTCTGTGCCCTTTCTGAGCTCCTGCTTTTGAGGCAAAAGCTTCAAACATTCAGCCACTATGTAAGAAGCGAGTACCATCCACCGCCATGGCTTTTTACACAATTCAAAGCAATATGAATGAGTTACATTTGGTCAGAGTATGGCTAGAAATCTAGGCTCCTCTGAGGTCTCAGACATTAGTGCATCTTTCTGAACTGTTAGTGAGAGGTGGCTTATCTAGGCAGCCAGCTCAGTAAAGAGAAAGATGCCTCTGAGTTTCCTCAGTCATGCAGCTATAGTTACCAGAGAGGCTTTTCCCTGAACCCTAAGTCGGTTAGGTAGGGTTTTCCTCAATTGCTTTCCTGATTTTAGTAACTTGAAATTTATCTATGTTGTATTTTGGGTTTGAAGGAAGTCTGCCCATGTTCCATCAAAGGCCCATGTTCCTGCTATCACAGCAAAGAAACGTGACAAGTGAGTGTGAATAGAGAGTTGTCAGAGGCCTAGGCAAACCTGAGTTTTTTTGCATGAATACTGGAGCTCTGTCTCTGCCCCACTGTTCTGCAGGAAGGAGAGGAGCAGTGAATTGGGGGAGAAGGGCCAGAGCAGGAGGGAGGTTGAGCTACAGAGAACTAAGTTTACCAGTGTTGCTGTCACAAGCAGTTGCTGAGGTGGTGGAGCCTCTTCCACTGACGAAGAGTACTGCCTGATATATTCCCACTTGTCCTTCTGCGGCAGCAGCACGTAGCTTGGGTTTCCAGGGCTCTGCTGTTGACAAAGTAGATAAGAGAAATAATGACTGGTTCTGTTGTTCCTGCCAGTCTGTTCATCTAAAGAAATCCCTACTTGGCTTTTACCTAAAACAAGCCTGCCTTTGACATAGTAACACATTTACTGAGATGAAAATGAAAATGTGATTGTTTTGGAGGGTAATGCACTCTTTGCAAGTATGCCTTGGAATTAGGACCAGTTTGAAAAAAATGCTGAAGCACTTGCTTTATGACAGCAGCATTTGAACAAAGCCTTTCTTTTACCATGTGTTTGTAATTCTGATAAAATCTTATATGGAAAAAAAGGGATAAAAAATTTCACAAGTCCTGTTTTGACACATCTGAAACACGGGATTTCAACTTTTCACTTTGAAACAATAACTTTTGCTTAGAAATTTATCTTCACATATCAAATAAATGTATTTAAAGTCTCATTGATATCTGTATTTGTATTGTATCAATTCAGGACAATAGGAGGTTTGAAACCTGGCAGTATTTCCAAGGCTGCCAAATATGGCTTACTCTTTGCCTAAATTTATAGTGCAAAATTAAGCAAAACCAGTAATTTTTTGTCTGACAATTTAAGTATTTAATCCCTTTGAAATGAAACCACAATCTAGTAAAGTGTGCAGGTTGCTGTGCTGGAAGAAATTGTTTGAAAAATATAAACCAAATATTTTTCACTTTCTTTCTCGATCAACATTGGAGATCTAAACATGGTCAAAGGATGTACCAAGAAAAAATAGCAAGAAATCAGTCTTTAGGACTGATCTTAACAACTTGATTGATGCCTCATAGAGAATAAATCACATTAAGTACTGAAAGTGGAGTTGATATTTTGGAACTGATTCTATCGTCTAGTATTACAAAGAGCAGGAAACATCTTTTACACTGCTTGTGCTTCAGCAGTGATTTTTTTGTAATTTATTTCCTGTCCTTTAAAGGGGTTGCATTTGAGTGGACATGCTTTTAGCTAAGCAGGATAGGTTTTGCCTCCTGTTTATTGTTGGATTTCTGTGGTTTTCATCTGCAGGCGAGTGTCAAGTGACTTGGGACTATCCCTTTTCTATATCTCTTGTATGTCCTGAGTTTTGGGTGTCATTTGCCCATTTTTGTTCCAATTCAACAAGATTTAACAGCAACAGTAATAGCCAAGTTAGTAACTTTTTTCTTACTTCAGTGTATGTGTTGTTTTTTTTCTGTTTCACCTGCTCTGACTTTATTGTAATAACTACCAGATACTGTTTACATTTTTTTTCCCTCTTCAGTTTTTTACAATACCACTATAATATTGAGAATAACTGGTGAGAACTTACTGGTAGTTGAACAAGACAGATGCTTGAAGTTCATTACCTTGGTAATCTTGTGTTTTTACAACTTAATTTTATACCATAGAGATTGTCCATTTCCAATGGAAATTTCAGTGAATTTCATCACACTCTTTATTTGATCTCCTACAGTAATTTTGAGAATTGATGCCCGTGTATATTGAGAGATAGGGTTCACAGGATCACTTGGACAGTTCTCTTGTCTAATGCCGTTGAAATCCTCTCTTGTTCTTTCCCTTCCCTCAGCTTTTCCCTAAATCCAAGAGATGACACCTCAGCCTCTAAGACAATTAAAGCTGCTTTTGGACCTGCATGTTTGAGCCCTGATCTAAATGAACACTAAGTACAAAGCTCGTATCTACAGCTGAGGCCAATGGAAAAGGCATTAATTTACTTGTCTTACCTGAAAGGCTGTCTGTTAGATAAGCTGTGAAGACTCAATGTCACAGATACGTCGTCTTTCCTTCAAGACAGGGCTTTCTTATAGGTTCATTTGCCATCTGTGGAACTTACCCAGACCATGGAAATCCGGGGTTCAGACCCTTGCTTTCTGTTCTTCCTCAAACATGCATCCTTCACATTGTGTACCGAGGTGCCCAGTTTGCCTTTGCATTGCGCAGGAGTCTGTGTTCCTTTAGACTGTGGTAGGACAGCCAAAGAAGCAGGCAGATGCTTAGACTCATGGTGGCTATTTCCTTTTGTAGACCTGAAATATTAGCAGAATATTAGCAGAAGTACATGAAACGGAAGTTCTCAACTTGTGGCTTGGTCTACAGTCCCTGGGCATGGAGACTTCCTTTTCTCCATGAAGTAGCTTTTGTTTTCTTTGTTTTCTGGGTTTGTTTTTTTTTTTTTTTTAAACTGTTGTCACTAGCTTATCGTTCTCTTGTAAATATAATAGCCCTCTGGAAGAGTGGGAAACAGCTGAAAAAATTTAACAGGAGCTTATAACAGGGAGTGTTTTACTACTACTTAAGAGAGGCAGGCATGGTAGTTTAGATACGGTATGAATAGCTGAGGGAAGTGATGTTTCTCATCTAAAGCACCTGCACAGCTACAAGCCTTTTGTTAACTTGTGCTATAAAGAAACCTTGCCACTAGTAGTCAGGGGAAGTTTGGGAAAAGTTGTATTTACCTTGGATAGAGAGTATAAATGTAATAGAGTGTGCTTTTAAGTTTGCTGTTGCCATTGCATAAAAACATACACATTCAAGACCTGTTCTATTACCTGCAGTTAGGATCACCCTTGAAAATATATTTGTCAGCATAACTCCGTGCTGTGCTGTATGTCAGGTTTATGGATAACGAAGAAAGTGCCCTTATAGCATTTGTTCTAATTTGTTTATGTATCAAATCAGTTTGGAACCTCATGTTCCAGATTTGACATAAATATATCTGCAGATATTATAGAAATGATCCTGAACTTATAGTTCCCAGGAGTTGTTTGTGATGCAGCCTGTTCTACAAACAATATTTGGCTATGAAGCATAATTTATTGGGTTTAGCAAAGACTTCCGTGCATCTTTCATTGTGTTATGCTATTCATTGACAGTGTGAAATGTATTATTGATTGCTACAAGGTATTCTGGTAGATTACTGTGCGAGGATTGAAGTTTACAGATTTATTATAGTATCATGCAGTACATTTATTCTTGGCATAATATCTACTAATCGTATATTATTTAGAAGACAAACATTAGTTTATGAGTGTGAAACAAGATACAGCTTTAGAAGAACGCATATAAATCTTTCTATGGAAGATACTAGCTATTGGTATAAAAGGGATTTCTTTTCATGCATTCTGGAGAAATGATGGTTATCAAGGTTTATTAAGATTGAAAAATCAACCTTCAGACCGGTAGGAAATACCAGATTGTGTATATACTTCTGAAGACCTTCAATCCTTGTAATATGTTTCAATAAACTGTGGTAGAACTTATTGATATGTTGTAGATGGTCTTCAGTTTGTGATTCCTTTGAATTTTATTGAGATGGCAAAATAAGTCATGTTCAAAGAAAAATAATAATTCAAATTTTAAAATGACTCACCACATATTAAAATGCTGTTGAGATTGTAAATATTCTGGAGTGACCTTCAGAGTCATCTCGGTAGTTACAAAAGCTGCCCATGGGTCTAGAGACCATGTCAAAATTAATGATATTTGATTTAAAAACTTTCATTGCTAACTGTTTTTTCACACTTTCCCCTTATTCTTCAACAGAGTAAGTTAACTGTTTGGTATAGGAAGAGGAAAGCTGCTTTCTTAGATACACTGGAAGGAATGAGCCAATTTTGAAGACTGCTGCTGAGGAACCAAATTTGCCAGCACTCTAGTACAAAACTGTATTACACAAAGATCCTTGGCAAATTGAATATCTTTACATGTGTGGTTTTTCACCTGTAATACCACATTGAGACTTACTAATTTCTTTTCCAGTAATGGATAAATCGGATTTGATCTGAGTAAAAGAAAAGATTTTTGAAATGTAAAAAATATTAATGAGAAAGTATTTTCAGACATACAAGTGACTGAAAAAGAGAATGGAGACCAGAACACCTTCTGTGCATGAGAATATGTATATCTACTTATCTTTACTGTCCACCAGAATAGTGAAGCAAATTATCTTCAAGTGCTGGAGGTCTTATAATATGCTCTCTAGAAACAGTGGTTTATGGATAGAGTAGTAAACAAATTTCATATATATAATAATGAAGCGCCTTCCCATTGTGACATTTCATGATAAGCTTGAAACTGACTTTTGCAGCGATATGCTTATGAAGACCACAGTGCTCTCATGCAAATATATACCCTGTGTGTAGCTAAAATAGTATTTTAAAGATTTAGCATAAAGTGTTTTGAAGTTTCAGCATATTATTACTGGAAACTATTTTTGGCTTCACAAGTTTTTCTTTAAAGCTTGTTAATATGAAATCCTCTTTTCCTTCATGTCTAAAAATAAGTATAGGTAAACTCTGATTTTTCTGAAGGTTGTGATGGATGACTGAAATTCTCATAGAACCAGGGTTAGTTATGAGAAATTTCAGACTTGATACAATTTTTGGGTACAAGGATTGCTATGAATTTTGAATACCAAAGACATTCAGGGCTTAGCTGCATTTCCTTCCTCTACATGAGTAATGGTGTTTATTCTTTATAAGGTGAAATTCTTGAGCTTTGTCCAGTGGGCTTTGCTCTGACAATAACTATTATAAAGAAGACCCAGGCATTTCCATCCCCTCAGCAGGTGTACAGTGCCTGAATAACAGCAAAATGTATGTGGCTTTGCTGCGTGTAGTGGTTAGGGAATAGTCAAAAGAAAGCTCATGCAGAGTTGGAAGTGAGGGTCGTGTGTACTTAAGGTCTCTGGTACTGTTGCAGAGGGAATGAGGGCTTTAGGGACCGGGAGAAAATGTGGTGAATGCAGATCTATCAGTTAACCTCCTGACAGTGAGTGAGTATATAGGGAGCAGTTGCTATGCAGGATTTAATCATAAGCCTCCAAAAGAGTGTAGTACGCATGTGGAAAGCAGGCTGAAATTTTTTGGAAGAATTCACAGTCTAACAGAGGTGGTTAGAAACGATTATAAAAAGAACAACAACTGACATGTTTCCCTGGCTTCTTCAGTGAATTACTGAATCAATAGATAAAGATGTAGCCATACATGCTCTTTAACTGCATTTCTGATAAGCATTTGGTGGCATATCAGAAATAAGCTGATCTGTAATATCACAACATATAGCTTGCATACTTGAGTTGAAATGAAACATCTTACATCGGAGAAGTTGGGATGAGAAAGTGTAAGAGCCAAGAAATTTTGGCAAATCTGCTTCAGGTTGTGGTAGAGTCTACATTATTATAAAGGTCATAAAGTGTACATATATAAACACACTTTGAGAAAAATCTGATTTAAAAAAATGTTTAAATATCTGGATAATCAATTTGATAGAACCAGTATGTGCAGGGTGCCAGTTATTAATGGAGTATATATATAATGGTGATCACGAAAAATCTGACATGAATACATTTTCGCACATACATCCAAGTTTAATTGATGTCTTTGATTAAGCATCAAATACTGGCTTGTGGGGAAAAACTGCCATCTTAATGAAACCAGTGGCTCCAAGAGTGAGCCTCAGTCACAAACCCACCTGCCTGCACTGGCAAACTGGGACTGGGAAAGAATGTTTAAAACTTTTCTAAGGTTCTAAGCAACTACTATTTACGCAAAAACTCTCTCTGATCACTCACGAGCAAGGCTAACTGGTGCCCAGAGTGCAGATGAGATGTCTAGGAAGTGAAATTTTGGTTTGTAGATTTCTCCCTGTTTGAACAGAAGCAGCAGAAATTAAAGATGACTCTAAGGAAACAAAACACAGGTCAAAAAGAATTAGGACACGGCATGTAAGCAAGCTTTACAAAAACAGGACACAAGGACCTTAAGCAGTGGTAGGGAGGAAGGAATCAGCAATTGATGAAGAATGTTTTGAAGTCAGAGATGAAAATCATCTGGTAGGGAATGAAAACTAGTCTGGAATACCAGATATGAACCATTTACTGATCTGGAATGTTGTTCTCAATGTTGATACTGTTTTTCAGTACAGATCAAAGAGGTAAGGAAAAGTGGGGTTAACACAGAGGAGACCTAGAAATCTTGAACGTTCTGCATTTTCTGGTTAAGCAAAGCAACTGGTAAAAGAAAAAAAAAGGATTGGGTAAGACACTATTTGGAAAATTTTCTCATGCTATTACTTTTCAAGGGATTCAGCTATTGCTCCTTGAGAAATTCTGAAAGTTATAGGAATCCCATAAAGCACATTTTAGTATCACATCTCAAATTATTTTTTTGGGGGAGTTGATCAATCAATTGGAATTATAGGCTTCTGCTCAGTAGTGACATCTTTTATGTTGCTGCAGAATATAGTAGCAGAAAAAAAGAGTGAATTGCCTAGCCTTGCTTTTGATACCTATACCTGTTGTTTGGTGCCAGCTATTTGTGTTATCTAATGCTCCTTGAAGTCCTGGAGAAGGAAGAGCAAGGGATTACATACATGTCCTGTCAGAGAATCTAAAGCTGTTGTTTCTCGCTATGCTTAATACACCAAACACAGATCCCCAAAGAAAACTGACAATATTTATTTATATCTAACTAAGTGTGTGTTTTTAAAATTAGCATCTGTGCATAGAAGATAAAGAAACATTTTCACAGTGAATTTTTTTTGAGCATTAGATTCTCTATGCAGTAGAAAGAATACCTGTTCTTTATGTCCAAGATGTATCATGAGCCCTCTCGTTATAAATATGTCTAGTGTTCATGATGAGAGAAAGGGATACTAAAGTGATATATGAAATACCTGAGATGATACTTGGAAATAAATTAAATTTAGTTCCCAAAACCAATAACCTGTGCAATAATGCAAAAAGTAAAAGAAATCCATTTCACTAAATATTGGTACTGTGATGATTGCTCGTGAAGTGCTTTTTATAAACGTAATGCAAAATAGCAAAGCACATCAACATCTCCTTCTGAAAGGTTCATTTCTGCTAAGGAATAAGCAGAAGCAGAATAAGTGGAAGAAGCAGAACATAAATATTTCATTGCATGTACTTGGTTTGGTGTATGTGGACTGTGCAGATAATGCCCTAAATGGCAGAGCAAGATAATGTGCAGGAAGGAGGAGGAGTAGTGGAAGTACATCTTTGATGTTCAAGTCTTAATCTAGAATTGGGTTTGATTTGATGCTTGGAGTGGCAAGACTAAGCCTATGATTTGTGGAATTGTAAAACCTGTACTATTACTGGACTGTAATAGAAAAAGAAGCCAAACAGGTGGTTCTCTAAAGCACTAATTTTAGGCAAATGAATTGAGCCTGCTGTAAGTTACTGGACCCTAAAGTTGCATTGAGCCCGTCGACTAGAAGATGCCTGGTCTCCACCGCCTATTTTTCTAGCTCTCCAATGACTACAAAAGGAGCCTGGACACCTAATTTGTATGTAGACACCTAAAAACACGTGTTTTAATCGCATGCTGAATCCTACCCTATGTGACTGGAACAGTGCTTAGGGGCTCAGTTCAGTTGCCCACACCAAGATGTCTAGTGCCACTGGAGACACTGTAGGCATCTGTGATATCAGTGTGGCTTTGGCAGAGACGGCACAGGACCTACAGTATACCCATGCCCTTTTGGAGTGGCAGGGGCATGCAAGGCAGGTAATCCGAGGCTGTCCCAATGGCAGTAAATACATATTTTTAGGCAAATGAATATTGTTTTATCTGTGAAGATAAGAACAAGTGGCTAGCAAGTACCCTAAAAATGTTCTGTGTTAGGGAGCTGTACAATTCCTCCCTTTCATCTGTTTCGGAACAGAGCCAGGTTGTTACAATGCTCCGCTTCTCCTTTTTTAAAAGGATCAGTTTTGTTGAAAGATTTAACTGACTTTCAAATCTACTTTTAAAGGAATAAAATTAATATAATAATAAGACTACTTTGTAAAGACACAGTGTTTAAGTCCGTATAAAAAAGGACTCTGAAGAAAATCACTATAACAGGATTAATCTCCAGTTGAGGTCTGTAATCAGAACAGTGCAGGTTCAGTCAGTATCAAGGCTAGAGCCAGGTTTGGATCAGCAGCACCCACCCTCTGCAAGGGATTCAGAATCAGAATTTATTAAATGGTGGATGCACTAAGAAAGCAGCTGTTCTTATGGGATTTTCTATTCTCCTGTGCTTAAATCTTGGCAAAAACATGGTTTTACTTTTATGAGGTCCTAAATGGAAGGAAAAATAATTCATCTCCAAGTTGGCACTTAGCTTAGGACCCTAGAGTGGGTTCAGATCTAGGCATTCAAAACTAACCACCCCACAATGCACCGGGATCCGGGCACATTTAAAATTCTGGACCTGGCCAATTCCTAACTCTATGTCATTTTATAACCGATTAGCATTTATAAGTGTATTTTATACCAATAAAGGATAATGCTGAATTTTTAAAATTAATATTGCTGATGCTGAGGTTGTATCTTATGATTATGACATCATTATATTCAGCAGTCAAACTTTGCTCTGTGTGTGATATAAATAGAGGAGAAGTTTGAAACTGTGTCTCAGTGCCTTAAACTGTGGTCTCATGATTATTTTGTACGTGTGGTAAAATTTGCTGCCTTGCCCCCAGATCATCAAACTTCCAAGACATGTGCTGAAATGAGCATTAATACTGTGTTATCTAGAATAATAAAATCAAAACTGGATAGTTATAATTTTGCATGTATTAAACCCCACAATGTTACATTTGCAATGAAGTTTCTATTGATGTCAAGATACAGTATTTTAATGCTACCAAGCTTAAGGAATGTGCAAAGTACATCCTCTTATCTCTCATTGCTAGCAGAAATGGCACTGCTCTAAGATCTCAGAAGGTGATTGCAGGATATCAAGTACGCAAATTAAAAGGTGGGAGACAGGTCAAGTAGAAAAGTCTTCAGAGGTCCCTGCTGTCAGTATGTAACTTCCAGATAAAGTTGAGAGAAATGAAATCCAGTGTTTTCTGTGGAAATAAATCCAAATTTCATCTGATGGCAAGTTTCTTTTATCAGGTGGCTTTAGCAGCTTTCAGACCTTGGTTCAAGGAGAACTGAAATAATCTGTAAATTATGCTGTAGCTATTATGGCTACTTATTCATACAGTAAAAAGGCAATATTATTCTGTCAGTAGATCACAGCATTCTGGAAGGGATAGAGAAGACCTTGAAAAAACGAACATATTTTCAGGAAGAATATTTCTCTCACTCTCCACAATAATCAATAGGTTAATTAATGGCCTATTGAAAAAAGTACAAAGATTCTATAATATTGATTGTTTTCATAATTAAACCAAAGCAAATTCTAAATATTAACAATTTTAGTGCAAATGGCTTCATTAACATGCGGCAGAGAACATACGCCTACATTGTTGATACCATTTTTCTTGTTTAATCCATGGCAGCTACGCAAACTGGCAGCACTTAACATGATTATGTCAAGATCTCACACAAGTTAGCTCACAGCCAAGGGCTGACATGTAGAGTCAATACGCCAGGGCTAATTATGTTGATGTAAAAAAGTTACCTTTCTTTGTGCATGATAAATGTTTCACATAGATTAAAGCATGTTTGTGTACTGTGAATTTTACCCGAAAGATTGCACCAAAAGGTCAGCAATTTTTGATGCAATTTAATTACAATATTGTTGATTATGCATGCCCTGTAATCTGATACTCTGATCAAAGTCAAGTGTGGGATTCGGAAATAAAAGTATTTATTATGACTTTTAATCATCATTTCTGCTCAATGATTATGCCTGGGAGGACTAATACAGTCTGCATGTTAACCTTTAAAATGAACGCTTCAACTATATCCATTGTACTTTATTTTCAGTAGTTCACAAATTGAAAGCATTATCATATTTTTTCCTGTGAGATTTTGTGCAGTCCATGGTATGCACATGTAAGGAGGAGCAGAGCTCCCAGAGAGCCTCTTACAGACTCCAGGTTCAAACTTTTTACATTTTGTTGCAGTAAAAAAATGTTCAGGGCTTCCTGCTCTCCCTTCTGATTTTGTACCATCCCCTTACTGCTAATGGAAGACATATTGCTTATTTTGCAGTACTTAAACTCTCCTTTCTTCTTATCCTGTGCTACTTAATAATTTTAAAATGAGCAGTTATTTGGTGCTGCAAGTGTATGGCTTAGCTCCTGGGAAAAGCAGGGATACAAGTGCACCAGAGGATAAACTCCTGCTTTCATTTGCCTGGTTTGCTTCAACCTTCCTCAAAATTGTACAGCTTTTTGGCTTACCTTCCCAGAGGGATCATCTCTGGGCAAGATAATCCATAACCTTTCCATCCTCCTCTATTATCAGGACGGTTGCTAGTTTATGCAAATTATAATAATAAGGAGAATTTATATGAAAATACATCGAATGTCCCACAAGTTCCCTTCAATTTTTTCTTGATTGTGTTTTCATTGTGAGGTGGGAATGCAGTCTCTGTAGGTTCATACAGTGCAAAATTCCTGATCTATCCCCTTTTTCTTGCTGTCTGCTCCTCGTGCAGGCACAGTACTAATTCCTTCTAGGAAAACATCTGTCAGAGGTTGGTGATATGCATACTGCCCAACCTTGTGCTTCTATTTTTTGTATACGTGGTGGAAAGGGATGCATATAACTGTCAACTGGCATGCACACCTTGAATGTATGCAAGATAACTGGTATTCTGGAAATAGAAACAGCTCTTTATCCGGTGTAAGATTATCAAAACAGATTCATGAAATATTTTTTCTACCACGACTGAGAAAACAATTTTTTATCCTGTTTTGATGGATAAATGTGTTGCGGCACAGCTGAATTCTTTAATCCCTCTTTCCTTTCCTCTCCCTCCAAAGTAGTTTTCTTCAGTAATGACAGTTCACAAAAAAAGTCTCCAGAGGGTTATAAAATCTTGGCATCTCTATTTCTTTTTGGAAGCAAGTATTCTGAAGAGCTATCCTTGTTGCCTAATGAACCAAAACCCCAAACCTTGGATTTCATTATGGTTATGATTCCTTAACCCACTAGAGTCTCTCATCAAAATGTGGTCTCATTAAGTGAAAGAGACACTGTGCCACCACTCCATTAAAATGTGCTAAGCTAACTTGCCTGACATGAGATGAAATGAAATATAATTATTTCAGATCTGTTCCTAGTGGACTGTAGCATACATCATAAGCTGGAAAAATATGTAAGACAGTTTGGTATTCTTGGCTCTGGAGGCCCAAATCTGAATGCATATGTAAAGTATTGAGTCCAGAGAGGCATGGTCTTCTTCTAGGTGAGGAAACTGGAAAGTCTGTGTCATGGTCCAGATTCAGCCAGTGACGACTTCTGTTGCTTTGAAAAGAATGCCTGCAGCTTGCATTATGCCTGGTGTTTGCACGTGCATCCAGGAGGTTAGGGAGCAAGGAACATTTCTTCACATACATGTCCCACTTTACAGACCCTGGGTGTAAGTGCAGGCTGTAATTTCTTCCACGTGAAGAGGCTGTTCCTTGCTTGTGACAACTGGGAGATCTATAGAATTATTCTTGTGCTTTTGCAAAGAGAAAGATCAGGTGAGCTGCAACATGGTTTCAGATAGCGAGCAATGTATTTGCCCTAAGGAAGCTGTGATAAAAGTTAAAGATTGGGAAGATGATGAAAATACTTGCAATAGAGTGGCTGAGATGCTTTGGGAATCTGTTATCGAGGGAAAATCCAATAAAGATCAGATTTACAAACAGAAAGTCAAGACTTTGAGTATGCAATTAAGTACCTAATTTCAATGCAGAATTTCTGTAACTGGGGCATGTAAACTTAGCTCATAAGTGGATGTTCAGCTAGCTATCTACATATAAGCTATATGAAAATATATTCGTAGTACTTGCATATGTAAAAAAAGCTTATTGTTCTAGACACCTATTTCATGCAAACCGAATACGGCTTTGGATTTCTATAATGTGCTAAAACTTAAAATATTCCTCCATGATTTAGTTGAACAATTCTCTGAAAAGAAATCTTATAAATTACTTTGTGGGTTTCTAGATGCACTAACGATAACGATTGAAAGGGCATAATAGGATGAGATTTTTATACTCAACTGCTTTCCTACCTCATCTGGGAAGGTGATATCTGGACATCACACACAATTATTAAAATTTTCAATTGAAGTCCTCTGTAGTTGTGATTCTGTAAGTTGGTTATATTGTCCTGTGTTATGTTGTACATACTATCCACATGGTGGGGAAGACCACAAGAGCATATGAGAAAAAAATGAGAATTAGTGTGATGTGTGGTATTAAACCATCGCCTTTGGACTGCTGCTTGTCAGAAGTCAGAAAAACATGCTGGACTTCTCTGTTAAGAGTGTTCATGTTGACCCAGGCATCCTATGGGTCACTGTATACTTGAATAATTCTTGAATATTTTAGCACATTTAATTGCTCTTTTAAATGCCACTTTAAAGATTGTGCACAAGATTGATACATCTGCATGGGGCGTTCTCTTTTTTTGCTCACTCCAAGAAATAATTTGACTCTTCCTGTGACTGAGAACACTACTCCTGTTTGTCTTAAACTAAAAGATTTTCAGGAAAAAGAGCAAACTGGAGAAAGAGTAATGATTTATGGAAAACTACAGGAGGTCTGAGTCCCAAATCCAAATGTGACATTGCTTACAATTACATAAATAGTGTTCCCATGCATTTATCCCAGCTATAACCAATAGCTAATAACAAATTATAGAGGCCCAATGTGATTTACACACAGAGGTTCCTACACAGGACTTTGTGTGAGTAAAAATGACTATTATTTCTTTTTCTATCAAAAAAAAAAAAAATCAATCGAATTCTTGTGGAGAATATAATTTTCTTCCATTTAGCTTTAAATAGCATTAGCACAGCAATCAGATTTTGAGGTGAAAGATAAATACTTCTGGACCTGGGTCTGAAAATGTACAAAACATTAGGAAATAAAGAGAACAACTTCCTTGCCTTTGTATTTCAAATGGCATTAGCATTTTGCTGTATAGGCGGACAGCTGCTCAAACTGTTTTGCCTCTAGAGCGACCTATTCCATTATTTTTAAACTGTGTTAAATGACCTCTGAATGTTTACCAAAAAAAGAGAAAAGATTTAAACATTAAGATTTTATCATTTTAAAGACACTTTGATATCACGGTATAAAAACGCTAATAATTGATGATTGCTTCTGACGGTGCTGTAGCTTCCACAGTTGAAATTTCAGAGATTATTGTAAATGTTTAACAGTATGGAGAAAACAGTCTAGCTCTGTCAGGAGAAAAGGATATGTAATAGCATTAATCCTTAAACTACATTTGAAAATACGCAGGGAGACCAGTGTCCTGTAATTATAAAAGGCAGCAGTAACGATGTGACAAAGACAACCCCATGCGGTCATCTCCAGAGCTTAGAAAAAAGGGAACCAAATAAGTAAGGGCAACAATCCAATTCTCAGCGGTGGAGGAAACGTTTGCCCGTGTGTAAGCAGGCAGGGGAAGGGGCGGCGAGGGCAGGCGGGGAGAGCACCGAGGGGTGCGGGTGGGGAGGGTGACGGGAAGGTCTGGGCATGGGGGCTGGCTGCAGGGGCCTCACGTGCTGCACCGCTGTAACTTCTGGGCTCTGAATGCTGCGTTGTAGACTTCATTTGCCTTGTTTTGTAGACAGAAGAAATATTTCCTTTTTAATCGGGGCACACTGCAGAAGCCAAGATGAGATCATGGCTTCTGGTTCATGATTTTTATTTTCTAACGGAGAAGGTTACCTTGTTTCTTTCTCGTATTAGGTCAGAGCACATATACAGCACCTCACACGTCGAGTGGCTTTAATTATTCTTCTAAAAGAGAGTGATTAGAAATAAAGCAAGTGGGGTTAAATCTTTGGGTTGCTACTCAGGTTTCCCGGGTCTTTCATTGGATAGATTCCTCTGACTGCAATGAGAGTTTGCCAGAGTGAAAAATTAATAAGAACCTTTGGTTATCGCTTTAATTACAGAACAGAGCTACAGGAGAAATCAGTGTCACATTCATTTAAATTTGCCATATTGGGGCATGCTATTGGCCTTGCTAAACCAGTGCCCTGCCTTTGTTAGCTGTGCAGGTCTGAGACAATCTTGCTGATTTTTTCACTGTTGCCTTACAGGTGGATTGCTACACTTCCAAGTAACTGCAAGATGTGGCAGCAGCTGCTGCTGTTATTGATAAATGGTGCAGCCAGTTCGACTAGGACACACTGAGGTGCCTTTGAGGTAGTGAAATAAGAGGATTTAAAGGCAAAGCCCTAGATAGAATGATGTATGAAGTACTCAGCCTGACTGCTGGTGGATGGTTGTGTTAGGTTGATAGCTGTGCTATAATGCGTTCACAGTAACGTGTTACTGAAGGCAACACTGCATACTTTGAAATGTCCGGGTAAACACTGTATAGCTGCACCCCTCCTCACGCAGACCTTAGGGCAATATCTCACCTGCTCCCCTCCTATTTTGGGGAAAGGATGAGCTTTTTTCTGTTTCTCAGGGGACAGTGCCTGCTTTGGTTTGGTCTCCGCTCCTTCCCTTTGGCTCTCTGCTTACTGGGGAGACCCGGCTTTGCTGCCCTTGCTCCTCCTCCTCCAAGTGGGGTTAAATACAAGGAAGGCTCTTTCTCCTCTTTATTGCCCCGTGTACACAGAGCTGCATCATATTGTCTCACTGGGATCCTTCCTCCAACTTTCAGACTTTGGTAGGGGCTCTTGCTGCCTTTTTCCATTTCTGTCGCTTGCAAGTAGATGTTTTTTCCTCTGTTTTTATGGTTTTGGATCTGAGGGGAAAAAAAATCAATAAAACATTCAAACAAAAACACAGTGAAAAGGAAAGAAGGAATCACACATACAGCCCAAGGATGTGCGCTCTTTTGGTTGTAATATATTTGAAAGGCCTTTACATTTCTGTGCAAGAGGGAATGATTGCTTTTGGAGCTATATTCAAGGATATTCACAAGAAATGCTTTGTGCATATCAGTGGATGAAGACTTACATTTATACTAGTCAATGACATAAAAAAAACTTGACACAGAAATAACTTCTCAGCTTACATAAGTTACAAAAATGCAGTGCAGTATAAAAACATACTGTCACTATCTGATTCAGAAGATAACCAGGGAGGAAGCAACTAGCCGCATTGGAAAGGCAAACATTAGGATAAACGATTAGAAAAGAAGACCATGCCATTTTGCTAGAATACCCAACAGGCTGGTTTGTTTGCACTTGGGGAAGCAAAACCTTTTGCTGATATTGTCACATTGTTTTTAGCTGACATTTTGAAGCATGCATCTATGATAAACATGTAGGGGTAATAACCTGTATTGAGATGACAGGAGATATGATTAGATCATGAGAAATACAGATCTCTCAGCAGAGAGATGATATTGAGAACAGACTATGATGCAACTAGACAGATTGTGAAGAGATTAAGGTTTGCATGACACAAAGCTGTGAGCTGGTTGCACAGCATGATATGGGCTTATAAAGCACGCTTTCCTCCCTCCTTCCAGGAACCTTCAAATCACTCACCCTGAAAGGAGATGATTGCTGAGAATTTAGGTAGGGTACCTCACGTGCCTACGAGGTCGCAGCTGACAAGTGGTGGAGCAGAGCACTGATGTTACAGCACACAGTGGTAGAATGAGACATGGTGGGGTAGAAAAAAGGAAGTTACAGCGGGCTATGTAGAAACCAAAAACACTCAGGTTGTTCTGTTCTGCTGGTAGAAATCGATCTGGCTCGTACACTGATTTACACAGGGTTAGCCTTGGAGGCATGACAAAATATGCTCAATCCTCCCCTTTTGCACACATGCAGCAGATGTTCTGCTGAGTTGCTGGGACTGTAGCCTTCACCATGACCCATGAAGCAAGGTACCAAAATGTTTGTTTTCATTATTTCTCTATCATCCTGAATTTAAACGTCATCTAGTAGTTCCCTGCTTTGTTTCTTTCAATTATGGTGCATGGACTGTTTATATAAGAGATCAAAAATCATCGATACTCTTTCTTCGCAGAAAAGAGAGTTCTACAGTCTGTACATCTATGTTTTACACCCCATCTTGACTGAAATTTCAAATTGATGTAAAATTTGTGCAGAAGCAGTTTGATAGAGACCTGGGATTTTTATTTACTTGTTTCTCAAGTGGTAGAGGTGTTTTCAACAAAAAAAAAGGACTGAGTTTCCATCACTATTTAAATCTTATTACTCAAATCCAAAATGTCTGCAAAAGAAAAGATATTGCATTCATTTGAATTAAACATACTTCAGACAGTGAGAACCAGTAGATTTTCAGATGATATATTTATAATCGTAGCAATCTTTTTTCTCTGAAATTATTAAGTCAAATTGCATTTTAAATTTAGGGTCCTTTGTTATATTTTGGTTGTCATGACTCTTCACTGACATCTCTGGATGTCTCAATAATTGGAAATAGAGTAGGGATTTCACATCATTCCTACAGGGGACACAGATGAAAGGATCAAGGCTGAAGGGATAACACATGAAAAGAAGCAGAAGGAATTATTATTGCCAAGTCCAACAAGCGTTCAGAGCAGGGTGTCAGAATGGATTGACTTCAATAAAAAAAATTGCCCTAGTAACAACTGAGTTAAATGTATGAGTAAGGACCTCAGGAATTGGACTATTGTTTGGTATTTCCACAATCACTTTGCATGTCAGTCAGCATTAGTGACCGTCTGGGAAGCTGACACAGTCTGAAATAGTTTGGTTGTTAAGTATTGGCAATGGTCTGATTAGCCTTGTTTTGAAGGAGCATTTGGGGTGTAGATTACTATCTTTATTCTTGGCTTGTTGACTGATAGGTTCTACTATTTCTCACACTTGTTGCAACCTATTTTGAAGTCTGCTTTGAATAAGAATACTTGGTGGTAGTGTCATCTTCCCCAACAGCTCTTCAGCATACTTAATCCTCATTTATAACTTTTTTAATGATGAATGGAAAACATTCATAATTTATTTAATGATGAATGGAAAACATTGGTAATACTGGATGTAGCCTGTGAATATGTTTTTGTACGTCTAACAGCATGTTTGGGCTTCTACTGTAATTGATAGAGTCTGAAATTATTGAAAACTCACTCTGGAATATTATGAGTTTCTTACCCCAAGTTAATTCTTTATGAGCTGCACAGCAGGGGCAGGCAAGTCAGTAGGTGGCATGGAAAATTTTGCTTTTTATTAGTGTGAATATGTAACTATAGGGTCTCTATTCTACTGCAGTTGAAAGCAAAAATATTGCTTTCATAAACAGGCTCCCACTCTGCATGAGCTATAGATTTTTTTATAATAATGACATTAAAAGAAGGAAATCTTTCCTAATGGCAAAAGGGAGGGCTTGAAATAGGACAAGTGATATATAATTCCCTGGTGCTGGGGTTTCCCTAAGCTCGAATCAGGTTTGCCAAAGTGTTAGCAGCTTACTAAGTTTCTGAACCTTGGCTGTGTATGATTTCAATCCCTTTCCCCAGTACTGCAGCAACCTTTCCTTACATCAAAGACCACACAGGACATTGGCTTCCCAACCTAATCTGGGTCAGGGGGTGGACCCAGGTGCTAAGAGGTGACCGTGTCCCCCTGCTACCAGTCTTTGCAGCAGCATTTGTTGATTTCTTCTGCCTTACACATGACTGTTCTGTGGAGGCAGCATCCATCCTTGCCTTTATCATTAGACTTAAATAATTGAATAATCTCTTTGGTTTGTAGGAACTCTTATGCCATCCCTCTGGCAAAGAGCCGTGTCTGGAGAGAAGGAATGGGACCAAAGGCCAGCTAGCAGCTGGGTGCTGCAACCGGTGCTTCAGTGTGGGAGCGGTGAGGAGTGCTACAGCAGGAGCAGACCTTTCACTTCAGGCCCCCAGATGAAAGAACCGCAAAGGGAATTTAGCTGCACTTCTGTTGTCATATCACTATTTTTCATGGAGCTCACCATGAAGGAGCACTTAAGATGCCGTTATGAAACAGAGTAGTGTGAGTAAACCCCAAATCAGTGCATTAGCTGTGGAAACGAGAGAGCTCTGCTGCCAAAGATCATTGCTGTTGAACTTTGACGAAGCAACAGGCAATATAGTGCCCAGCCACTTAGTAATTTAACTCTGAATCTGTCAGCAGCTGATTCCTATTACTGGCAGGAATCAGGAAAAAAACCCAGCACTGCCCATCATACACACACTATTCAGTAGACCTTCTTGTGAATCTAGCCATAAGCACCATTCCCTCCCTTGAAGCAGACATAATTACATGGGACAAAAGGTACAGTTGGATAATTAGGCAGACCATAAAATAAAGTGTTGTGTGTGCCTTCTTGTTCTTGTTTTCATGCCAGGTGGGTCAGTTCACAGATGTGAAATGTCTTTTCAGAAGTTATTTATAATCTGTTTCCTTTCCTTTTCTGGATGTCATCAATCACATTCTTGTTTTAATTGATGCTATTTGAACTACAAGTGGACGTTAATTAGGCAATGATACAAAACCTAAAGGAATTAGGTGCCCAAATACAAACCTGTGTCATAGAGGACATCTCTCTTCTAGATGGGCTTAATATATCACAGCTCTTGTTTCACCACTGCATTGAAGAATATTTTCTGGGTAATTGATAGATGGGGAAAGAAGAGAAGGACAGCTGCAGTATTGGACAATATGTCCAAGGAGACATTTTTCTGGGGAAAGATTTAGGGAAAGAAGTATAAATCATACCTTCTATGATTCAGAATAAGCACTCAGACATGAAAGTGGCCAGCTTTGACACATAACAGTGAGGTACACATATGTAAATTGTAGTGTATTTTATATTGGAACTTTATTTCAAAGATAAGTCTGATTTATTTTTTAAGAATTAACCACTTTGACAGGCTCCCCCACATCCTTTCTTTTACAGTAGTGCCATATTTTTCTGCTGATATTGCAACACTTGCAATGAATTGCTCAGCTCTTCAACACAGTTTGTAAAAGAGCTTGCAAAAAATACCGGAAGAAACAGAGTAGCATGGACTCCTCTGGCTTTCTTCTTTCTCTGTCTATATTTTTGTATCTGTCTCTTTCATTAACACCTTTTAATCTTGTTTCTGGAGGAGGTGATAGGACTTGAATGTTGTACACAAGCCCTGGCTCAACTAAAAGGACTGCAGTGAAATAGGGACACCAATTGGGAGCCTCACGTCCTACTCATGTTTTGTATGTTTCATCCATACAGGTCAGAGCAGAAAGCAGTTACCTTTTCAAATTGTGCTTTAAAGGTTCCCTTACTGTTTCAGACATTGTCAGATACCACTTTGGTTTAGCTCACATAGAAGGTAGACTCTCAGTAAGGCCGCACCTTTGGATGTAATTGGTGGAGACAAAATTTCAACAGATTTCAATATCTTCTTGGTAGTTGTGTATATACCAGTTTTTTCTGCTTGTCTAGCATGTTGACGAAACCAGTCTGGATTCTGGCATGAGCAAAACATCCTTTCTTTGTCTTTGAAAGCTCAGACAAGATCTGAGGTATGTGTCCTTGAGTAAAGCAGTATGAGAACTAAGAGGAAGCTTAGTGCATTGGAATATGCTTTTCTAATTTTCTTGGTATTTCACAATACCCCAGAATGAGTGGGGATGGACCTAGGTTTCTTAGGCTCGCTTTATGGACATGCTTCAGCAAACAAAGGACACTAAAGCATCCAGGTTTCAGTATACTATCTCCATCCCTTCCCTGATAAATCTGCCATTCTTACGAAAGCCACACACCTACATTCAAGGTGTTATTCTGGTGTTACTTATTTTCTCACAGCAGGTGAACTCTTCTTTCATGTTTGCAACCTGCCAAATGTAGCTTAGAGGGGGCAACAAAGAAGGAAGAAAAACACAGTGAAAAATAAGTATGCCTTTAATAGTTATTGTTTTTTATAGTACAGGATGTGTTTAGTAAATAGTATATGTGAAGATGTGACTTTCATCTTTTAAAATCTAAAACTTGGATAATTTGCTACAGTTGTAGGCAGTGACTGAGACAAACGCTGTCTGGAACAGCACCAAGTGAACTAGTGTTTTTACAGAATGGAGTTGCTCTGAGGACACTGTTGCAAGGCGAACTTTACATATACATATGTATATACATATACATATATGTATATACATATACACAGAAAATCACAGTCCAGAACCTGTGATTGCTGGTTAAGTATGATGGGATAGTAAAACGGACAAGAAAATAAAGAAAAAAAAGAAAGAGAATGCCTGAAAGCACCATTCCTGGCTAATGGCTTACAGTTGCTGAGGAAAGGGGAGCACAAGAGCTTCCTACCCCAAGGGCCCTGGCAAGCTGGGTTGGAGGGAAAGTCAGGGCAGAGCCCAGGTACCATACGAGCCCTGCTCTCTACCAGAACAAGCAGCCCTGGAGAAGGGATAGGCATCCCCCAGTGAGCATGACAGGACGCTGGGAGACTGGCCTTTTTAGTTCGTCCCCTGGGCTGGGCCACCCTCTGTGAAAAACTTGGCTGAAATGAGGTCAATCTCTCGTTTTCCACATGCTCCAGTTCTACCTGGGAATTTACTTAGTTATTTTAGCTGCACCTCCAACAGAGAGGGAGGATACACTCACTGCTTGAACATAGGAGGTAAGAAAGGGGCTGAACACCTCTCCCCTCCATAACTCTCTGGGCAGTTTTCTTAACCCCACAACGCCTGCTTTATTTCACCAACCCATTTGCTACAGACCTACTTGTTAGTGGGGAGAGACAGCTCTCTCTTGATCTGCAAAAGCATTCACTGCTGCTCTGATAAACATTTCAAATGAACTTGAAACATGAGAAGATGACAGTTTGGGAAATGTAAAATTGAAATATGAATGGGTTATATGCTACTGTATGTGTGGGGGAGGGAAACGTGATAACTGAGCAGTTGAAATAGCAGGGTTCCCCTCCTTTTCTTTTCTTCCTAGTGCTTGTGGTAAATTACGGGCTTAGTACTCAGACTCCAGTGCATATTTTACCACCTTGTTTCATAACTCTGAATACAGCATTTAGTGGGAGGACAGCCTGTAATTATGTTGTAAGTTATCAAACAAACTGCAGATGTATAAATGGGAGGGTAGGCTTAACTACTTTGTTTTGAAAGGGAACTTTAATATTAAACAAATGTGTACTTATTGGAAATGGCAGTGTTGAAAGCCTGCATTGTGAGTCTGACTTAATAAACCTAATCTTTCCCTAAAGCTCTGTATATTATGGAGAAGTAATAAGATATCTTGACTAGCTGAAATATTTCCTTTCATCTTAGAAAAAGGACCGCACTCCTAAAAGTAATTAATTGTCTGATTTAAAGCATCCCATGTACATGACCAGATTTTTAATATTACCTGTACAGGTAAGACTGGTTGTAATAATGAGGCATGTACAGATACAGTTGCTAGTTAGAAGATGTAAATTAAATATTTGTGTGCGTTTAGAGAAAGGAAAAGTAATATTTTCTTGCATTTATTTTTAGAAGTTCTCCCTATAAGAATCAAGCTTTGACAAACAGAGCTAGATATGAACCAACCTCCACCAAAAATTGCAACTGAACCTAAGGCAAATATTTAATATTCCTCATGAACTGTGCTTTGTTCACTTTTTACTGACTTTTCTTTTCCTTTTTTCACCTGGGACAGAGCAGAAATGGGGAAACACCACATGAAATGCAAAATTTTTAAAATAATTCTAATCCATCTTAAATGATGATGTACCCCAAACCTCATTTTTTAGTCCACTTTTGTAGACACAGTAGGTTTGGATCATTCATACACACACCAAATGAGCATGTGGATAATGGACATTTCTGTGAGCCAATACGAATTACTCTCAAACCTTTTCAAAATTTTCCTGCTCTTTACTGCTAAATCTGAATGGGGTGCTCGTGTAGGTACTGTACAGAAAATAAAGGGTGTGTCAGTTGTCTCACAAAATAGTTTAAGTGCATGCGAATGAAGAGATAGACAAAGTTGATCTCTTCTGATTACCCAAACAATGATAATAAAAATTCCAAACATTTAAAACTTATTTGGTATGGGAAACTATGCAGTTATTGTCAGCAGGGACAAACAGGAATCGTCATGAATTATCCTGAGTTGGTGAGTTGGCTTTGAAGCCCAGGTCGTTACTGTTCCAGGCACATTTGTTTATTATTGGCTATGCATATTTAAGGAACAAGGAAGCAGAAGATAGTAGTGCAGATAATTTGTGAAGCAGCAGCATATTGTTCACAGTCCTGAGGAACAGAAGAAAGGAATGAGAGAGGAGAAGAAGGGAGCAGGGAAATGGGAGTCTTGCAATTCACATGGCTCTCAGTGGGGGTACTCTCTAGAGACCAGGGCTGGTGGCAGATGGATGCAGGGAGTCCATTCACAACTCATACTTGAGGTATTTTTAGTATTTGCTTTCTGCTGCAGTTTGACCTTTCATCTGAAGGTGTCAACTCACCTGCTGTGGAACCAGCATCCAGAGCTTGCAAGGTCCATAAGGCTATCGATATTTTGTGCTGGATCAGGCACTTTATACATTGTCTAATACATAAGGCATGCAAATTGTTGTTACAGCCATCTGCAATTTTTTGCAGAGGTTAATGCTTTTAAAGGAATTTTCTTTTTTTGATGAATCCATCCTACAGAAAATAATGGGACTACAATTTCTTGACGGAACATTTCCAATGCTGTTAAAGGGATGCAATAAACCAGGATAAAGTGCTCTCATATTTTCTTCTTTTTGTATTAGATAATAGAGACTTACAAAAAGCCCAGTTAAGTAGAGCACTAGTGCATGACTCTATTCATTTTTTACAAAAGCAAAGAACTAAGGACTAGCCACAACAGCAACAAGAAGTTATAGGGAGGAACAGTTGCATTGCTCAATGCTTGGACTGAAAAGTAGCTCTGTAAACTGGCCCTTTCTCAAGAGACCAAACAACTGCTCTCAGGAGATCAACTGACTGCTTTATTCATGCCGAATTCAGCAAAAGTGTATTTTAATAGACATACCTGATGGCTTCACTGATTAGACCAAGTTTCACCTTCAGTGCCTGCAGCTATGGGAGAACACATCAGATTTGCAAACAACATCAGGAGAACTTTTCTATGAAGGTCTCAAACCTTCTCAAAAGCCTTTGAAAATTCCCTTTTCCAGTGTATGAGAGTGATATCTTGGAGAACATACTTGAAGGCATGTTATAATGGAGAGGAAAGAGCACCTGGCCCTGTGCAATGTGAGTGTTAAAGACAGAGTGTGAAGCAAAGCAAGATGTAGCAGGAATCTCAGCAAGTAAGATCTGATTCTGGGGTAATTTGTGAGTCAGATGCACACGATGAGTCTTTAAGGTCCCAGGCTGAATTTGAGGGGCTGAAAGGTTAGGAGGGAATAACCATTACATTTGTGTTAATAAACCCAGCTGGTGGGCTTTTGATATAACAAAAGAACAAGACAGCAGAAATATTTTCATTTGAAAAACTATGTCATGTTAATTTTGTACTTAATTATGCTTATTCACTTAGGTCCTATATAAGTTAATAATAAAGCTCCGACAGTTATCTACAGGCTTTGTACTAAGTCCTGGGGACCTGGTCCTGATCCTACGTGCTTCAGTGATCAAAAGTCATGAAAGTCATCTGATCAACAGGCGTAGCTGGCATGTATGTTCTTAATCTAGCCCAATTGCAAGATAATTGGATTTACGTTAAAACTCAAAGGGAAGTATAAGCTAGGTGTTATTATGTTGGATTTGAGGTAGTCTTAGAATGTGCACGTTGAGTGTTATGATGATTCAGGTGATAGCTGTTAATTTTATAAAGCTTTTGTAGCTTTTAAGTCTTAGGTCTGAGCCCTCTGCTTCAATGATTTTTTGTAATTGACTCAAAGGTAGATATCACACTTGAGTCCTGTGTAAGAGTAGGTAGGTAAAGTCTGCTGCTTGTGAAAATGTGCTTGAAAACTGGATTGCATTTCTAAATGTGTTACTGCTAAAAAAGATCTACTGTGTATTAATATTTGTATTTTGACAGAAAGTAGAGACCCTGGAAACCTTTGTGTTAAGTGCTGTTCATGAACACTGCATGAGACAAGTTTTGTTCTGAATTACCTTATGATCAAAACACCTGGTTTAGTAGAAAAACTCTTCATTACTTTTAAAGAGAGGGCATAAAATCAGATATACTACAAATTTTCATAATAGACACATTTTAATAACTTCCCTCTTTAGCACATGGAAAGTGAAAATGTCCCTTGAAATAGCTCTCCTCTTATTTTAGTGGCAGCTGTGCCATAATTAGAAGAAGTTAAAAGTACTACTGTATTGTTTGTTTCACTAATAGCATGCATTTATTGTGCTTTTATGTTTTTATTTATGAAGATCTGGTGAAATGAGGAGCAGGAGCAGAGAAAGTAGGAATTAGTTTTTTGTCCAGAGTACAAATTGGGGACCAAGATGTATTGCAAACATGAATCCATCAGTGACAATCTAATTGGATCAGGGTGTCTCTGAATGCATGAGACTGGTGATAGTTGTTCTGTTAACATATATTTCTAGCTATATAGATACTGAGACACAAAAAAGGTCATTTACAATCCATGAATCCCTCAATGGAGACAACGAAATCGCAGCATTATCTTTAACCTCTTTCCCTGTAATCACGGAGATATTTCCCATATGGCCAACTTTCAGTATGAAACTTCTAGTAGTAAAAGTCATCCACATATGCCAACAATCTCTGTAAGTAATAGGCTAATAATATGCAGATGCAATCACAGCCACCAACAGAGAGAAGTTCCACTACTGCTAGCGTAATGAAGAAGAAAACTTGATGGACATAATAAATGTGCTCCTCAGAAGAACACATATTCCTTCCTGAAAGGAAAAGAGAGAAGACTAACTGAATGAAGAGTTTTGGAGAGCCATTTATACTACAGCATTAAGAGGCATTATTTATTATTGCTCGCTGTCACAATATCTGCAAGTAGCAGGGAAGAGAGCTGTAAGCATGAAAGTTCAATGGGGTCTGTGCATTGTAGCATCTGCCCCACTATTGTTCTGGAAGAGACAGGGAGAGCAGATATTGCAGAAATAGTAATTGGACAATCTGCCTGTATGGGCCAGGACAGTCTAATTCCACTCAGAGGTCTGCAGGGCATAGTAACCAGTGTATTGAAAACTGCTACGGATGCACCAAATAAGCATTTTTTAAAGTCAAAAGTATATGGGGAAAGGAAAAAGATGTCAGTCACTGTGATGACTCGGCAGCTGCTCAGCAACCAGTAACTGGAAATGTGTGGATCAGCATTTGAGAGAAGTTTGTGAAATGAAGTTTTATTGGCTTTTCAGAAAAATTCATCTTGCCAAAATAGTTTTCTTATTTACTTCTCTTGAGAAACTCAGTACTTTGTCTGTAGTAAGTAAAAAAAAAAATTGAACCCCCAATCTTCCACAGCTGAATGGCAGTAGCTTTGAAAAACATAATGTCCCTCAGACACAGTGCTGCTCCTGTTATAACTGGTTGCTGGAAATAGCTTTCTAGTGAGAATGCTTTTCTCGGTTCTCAAACAAACAATATCTTTCCACAGAGACAGATTATGTAGTCTACAGACCTCATTTTGTATTAATTCCACGTAAAATTTAATTGGAATTGATAGGAAATTTGGTCTTGGTTCTACCTCTCTGAAGTCACTGGAAGTTTTGCTATCCTTTTAGTTCCTTCAGGTGCCAGAGATCTTCAGATTTTAGTTCAAACCAATTACACCATCTGTATGTACAAAATGTGACAGGAGCTTCTGGCAGCTTTATAAAAATCCACTAGAAGGAACCTAAAATTCCTGAGTTTTTGCAATTATGCAATATGAATTTGTAAATTACAGAGTCCTTCTGGTTCAAAGGAATTTAAGTAAAGATCTGGGCAAGAAACTGGCAGAGGAGGTAAATATTGGAAGCTTGCCCAACCTACTGCTTTCTGTGTACAGTCTATGTTCTTTCTTCTCCAAGACTGCATTAAGTTCTGAAGTTTGTAAAGAGTTCACAATTAGTAATCACTTGAACTCAGAGTGAACATCTTTTTCTATTTATAAAATGTTCAATAGAATGCTGTCCCATGCTTATCTTTCCTTCATTTCCTAGAATAATCAATTAAAAATGTAATATTTACATTCTTAAAAATCCTCTGTAGGAGTTTGATATCGGTTATGAGCCTGTTACATCTGACCGATTAGGCAGCTGGGACTGATTTGGAAATTGGCATTCTGCACGCATTTTTGCCTGTACAACTTTAGTTCATGATGATGATTTACAGAAGGAAAGCACAAAAAACTAGAAGTAAAATGATTTAAAAAATTGAAAGGAAACAAGTAATTTCATGTATGTCTGTCTGCATCCATCCAAACTGTTCTGCGAGACATGGGGCAAACCGAATTTCAACTTTTAAAAAATCTGAAAAGGGTCTTTGCAAAACCAGGGAGAATTGTGTACCATGTACTATTGCTCAGATTGTGTTTCAAGTTTTGAATTTTCTGTGGGTATAGGAGGACCACAGCACTTAATACTTGATCAAAAACTTGATCAAATACTAATCCCCTATCTGTTTTTAGTTTTCTCTATCAACTTCTAGATGATTTATATGATTTTCACTGAGATTTGCTTTTCTGACTCCCTTGGCTCTTTTTAAAATTCCACCTTGTACATAATATTTTACATATCAACATGTACTGTAGGTCCAGTTCTGCAGAGTGCTTTCAAACCATGCAAAACCCATATGATCCCCAGCACCATTCCTGAAGTCATCAGTGCTTTGTCATATTAGGCGCTTGTGGTCTGACAGGCAAGTTGTGTTTTAAAAGAAGAGAAAAGTGCCTCATAAAACCAAACACATTTGATCTTTTCAACTATTTTTAGTTTGTGTCAATCTCCTATGGCCCTGGGCAACATAGGCAAAATGCCAACCTCTGCAATCTTTTCAGACACTCTAATATGTCAAGTTCTGGCAGCAGCACATTTTTATCAGAATTGTTTTCCAGCCTCAATAAACTGCTTCAAATGCTGGTGTGCATGTTATGGATATGACATCCATGGAGACCACAATGATTGCAATCAAAAAGTAGTGGAGAAAACAGAAAGAGTTAGTGTCAGTTCTGATTCTCACTATCCCCTTCATCATGACAATAAATTAATACAGCTCAGCTTCTGCTCTGGCAAGCCTTTTCCGTAAGAACAAGGTATTAGAATCCCAGTGCTTAACATTCAGAGTGAAATATTCCGGTGTTACAAATGAAGTGGAAGAGTAGTATGAAATGCAAAAAAGTATGTCTGTGCAATGTCTTGATAAGAATGTACATGCACAGAGGAGTCAAGGAATTCAGAGTGTTGATTCTCACAGGAATTTTAACTTAGTCCCCTTTTACCTTGCAGAGAATTTTCTAACACTTCCTTTGGCAGCTATTTTCAGGCCTACGTGCAGTGTGGATGTTGCATTTGCCATGGGAATCATAACTTTGAATTGCTTGACGTTTTGGTGAGTGTGAATTTCTTAACCTAACGTGACAAAAATATTATTTCAAAGGGTGCCTTTTTTTTTTTTGAGAGTGCTTTCCTTCCTTTAAAAATGTAAACATGTAAAAAGCAAAAATAGTAAATTGTGATGTGTAGTATGATATTTTAGAGAAAATGGCATGGTGTTGGATTTTTTTAAATAACTACTTGACTGTGTAATCAGTAATCTAACGACATCTGTGTTTGCATAATGGTAAGGTTTGATCGGAAGTGCTGAAAAGACAAGGAAATTGTTTTGATTATGTTACATGTTTCAGCACTTCCCAGGATGCCAGGATGATTTTCTATGTGTTTAATACATAACGCAATACCCAGAGACTTCTTGTTGACTTCACAGAACTGGATCAATACCTGAAACCTTGACATTCTAGCACCTTAAGCATACTTCTAGTCCTTTTGCATTGGAGCATTAAATCAGGATTGTTATATCATGTTCCACACAGGTCTGTAGATGTGTCCATGACTTACGTTCTAGAATAGGTTGGTTTTATGTGTTAATGTATTTGTTTCTTATCTACTACTTCCAAACTCAGTCAAGTATGAAATCTTCTCCTTTGACTATATACATACAGCATTTGAAGCTTGCCAAATAACTCTTTTTAGACTAAACAGTATGCAAAAAATGACAAGGGCATTTTCTTTAAAGTACAAAATGCAGTTTTTCATGAAAAATAGCCACATTTTACTTTATTCATCATGAAAGGTGGTAAACCGTGGACTGAGCACAAAAATGAAAAAAATCTGCTCAGACAATATTTTTGCTTCAGAAAAACAAAAAAGAAGTGCTCAAAATAGGATTTGGCACAAAATTGCCTCTATGCTTATGTTTGCTCTTCAGTTTGCTATAAAAATATGACCTTTTCAATGTTTTCTCCTTGGGAGGAGGCTCTTATCTCCTGTTTCCTTTCCAAAGGAGATTAGTGCTTTAGTACTAATGCATCCTTCCCCTAAAAGAAGCCAACAGCAGGACCGAACATGATTTCTTCCTTCACTAATCAATATGGTGGTACCATGCTATCAGTTGGATGCAGAGAGAAAGTATATTCTTTGCTCCCCAGGACAGTAGTCTCAATGAGGAAACTGAAAGATAAGTGGACTACAGAGCCCACACTAATATGCTTCAAGGCAAAAGTGTTGTGTAATTTCTCAAGTGAGATTTGGCCACCAAATTTTTGGGAATTGCTTCTCTAGTGTTGTTGGACACTCTTGTTTGTCAGGGGACCTCAACAGTGCAAGGTGAATGGGCCATCCAGTGATACTCTGCTTTAATGAGCTGGCTTCTCCTTCCCTGAAGGAGGACATCTTGATCCCATACAATCATGCAAAGTGAACAAACAGTATATCTGAAGCAATAGAATACAGGGCAAAACCATGAGGGTTTTTTTCCCCCAGAATGAAGCCAAAAAGAGCTAAAGAAATATTAATGCACTGTTATATACCCTGCTAAAGCTGTTGAATGTCAAAAGTAGGTGAGGCATGTTGGTCTTCTCATATGCTGTGCTGAGGGACGGATAGAAAATTGTCTTCATTGGTTGCTTGTAATCTTTTGTACATTCTCAGATGTTGCTGACTGGTAGGTGACCTAATTTATGGTAACACAACACTTATGGCAATGTGATTGAAACTTATACTCATTGTATACTCGCTATGTACCCTGGAAAATTAATACTGAATATTTAATGAGTAAATTACTAAAAACAACTGAAATGTTCTGTGCAAAGGTGTCTTCTCTTGGCTTTGTGGGTAGAACTGGAATCATTTGACATTTCTCAAATCTGCTTTTAAGATGCAGATATGACTCTTGTAGTCATAGTCCTTTGTCAGATATATCAACTTCAAAAATTCTGTTTGACCTGAAAGACAGAAATAGGGTTTGATTAATATTCTGTGTATGCTTTTCACATTTACAAAATTAGGAATGTAAGAAAATCTTGCAATAGACTTCTCATAAGAAAATCTTGCTGCAAATAAAAACAGACTATAAAGGAAAGAGATACTTTGACTGTCAGAAACTTCTCATTTATAAAATATCTTTGAAGTCAACTAATGGTGAACAGAAATAAAAATAAGTTTCAGTTATCCCCATGTAAAGCATAAGAAAGCAGGCTTTATGGAGAAATTCTCCGTCGTGCTTCAGAGTGGGTACATGGGAGAGCCTTCCCCTTACAGACCAGTAAATTTTAACAGAGCTTCTGCACAGCTGCTATTTTGTCTCTGAAGATGCTATTCTTGCAGTACTTCTCCATGGTTGTTTTGAGCAGAGAGTCTTTACTGCTCACTGTGGCTGTAGCTGACCTAACGTCTCTCCCTGCGAATCTACCTGGAGGTCTACACACATCTTCGAGCCTAAACTCTCCAGTTCCTGCTTTTTGCAAATTGCACTGTTGCCTCATAGCTCTGCAACAGAAAGACGAACTAATACGTAGTTTTCATAATTAAATATATTCCACTTCTGAAAGTAAAACATTTTTAGTTGCTAACATGCTGTAAATGTGGTGAGACAAAAGTGGTGTAGGCTGAGAAACAACTTTGCCTAGGAATTCCTCAGCTTGTGGTAATGTCATACTTCAGTGAAAAAATTAAGATTAACTGTTGATGTGGTATTTGGGATAGGCTAAGGACATTAAACCTGTGCATCTCTACTGACAGTTACTACCACAGGTCTGCTGCTCTTAGGACCCTTGCTAATTTTCTTCTACTACTGAAATAGCTCTGTGTGTGATCTTTGAGTTATGGTGCAGCGCAGGTTGCTGCAGAGGGCAGATATTAGTGTGAATCGTCCAGCCTCTGTCATACTGTGTCAAATCTAAAGGTACATCTGGCTGTGTAGCATCTGCCCATATAGACAGTGATCTGTTGCCTAGAAATATCTAAAACAAGCATACAGTGATGCCTCCCCAGAACACATCTTCACTCTCCAACAATTTGGAGCTCAAGGACTGCCTCTGCCAGAAGATACAGAATGGTAGTTGTATGATACAGGGGCAAAGCGAGCACAAGCGAGGTGACTGAATCTTCCTGATGGATGATGGAAATAATGACCAATTGACCAAAGGCTCTGACTCCAAAGCAAATTATTTCTGCAATGAGATTTAATATAATGAAAATCCTGAGTTTCACATTGTCACTGCTGTTATATATGATAAAGATAAATAGACTAACAACAGAGTCTACACAGACCTTCCGTAAAAATATTTACAAAAATAAAGTGATCAGTTTGTGAAGAAAAAGAAAGAACAAACATTTTATATTTAACCAATGAGTAAATTCAGTAAATATAACACTCAACAAATAATTGCTTCTGTTTCTTTCCATTAGTTGTCTCTTTAACATATCAAGCTGACTCCCCTTTTGTATTCCATGTTGACGATAGCACTACAGTTAGACTGTCATTCTGCCAACACAACACACAGGAGAAATCTGGAATATGGAAATATCAGCTGCTGTCTTGGTTAGAAAAAAACCCTCCTCTCTGGTAAGTCCCAACTGTTGCAGACTGCTTTGTAGACTAAAATCAACAGCTTCACTGTGTAATAATCCATTTAAATATTAATTAAGGTCCATCTTTACCAAAATTCTCATCTGAGGTGATATTGGCAAGTGTTATAATGCATGCCTATAAAGTTTCTGGGAAATGAGCTTTTGAAAACCTTGGCACTTAAAAGGGTCTTTGCTGATGAGTACCTTTGAAGAATTAGCTTACATGCCCATGAAAAAGGATCTGAACAAGTGAGAAGCAGGGAAGTGTTTGGGAATAGAGAAAGCACAAAATGTTATCTAGTCAATTTCAATATTCTACCTTTTAATTGCTAGGATAATTAAAGGAAGGAAAACATTTTCATATTCTTTTGAAAGGAGGAGAGTTTGTTTTGGAAGATGCTGATGTTTTGTATAAATGAGAAAATCCCAACACTGACGCACTGAAAGCTTTCTTGACACTGGCTTGGTGGTGTTCAAGTGGGGGTGTTCGGGCATTCGCTGATTTTGGATATTTTGTTTGACTTCCTCCCTGACTTAGTTCCAGCAATCTTTTCCATAGTCAAGACTTGGGATTTTGCCACCTTCAATGAAACATGCAAAGATCTTATTGCTTGCCACACCTGTGATCCTCATTTTCCTTCAAGCCCTGCAATTTTACCTGGAAAACCTGAGTCAGTAGCTGTGCAAAGAGGTTGAATGGCTTACAGTGAGCCAGGGTGCTTGTCCTCCCCTTGCAGAGGTGATGTATGGCCCACAGGGACCTAACAGCTTCCCCTGCCGTAAAGAGCAATAGTCTCTGCTTGCAGAATACACTTGATTGCTCTGAGTGTTGTTACTGCAGGCCATCTAAGTTTTTCTATGAGGTGGCACTGGCTGCTGAAATATCAACAAACCTTTACATGCAAACTGTTAGCATCTATTGCCAGAACTATTCAGAGATGGAAAATGGCTGATATTCAACAGCCTGCAAGAGCACTCAACTTCTGCCTCTTCCTGGGTGCTCATCCCTGGAAAGAAGAGCTGTTCTTGTCTGATGGAAGAACCCTTATTTGAAGCTTTCTGAAGTTGTGAGACCCTTTTGGGTTCCCCTGCACCTGTGTGATCTGGGAGTTTGGCAGCAGCTCAGTTCCTCAAGTTTGGGGAAAGACAATCAGTTCTAATCATTGGCTGATGTTGTAAATATGCACTTTGTCCTGGAGGATCTGAGCTTCTGCCAGAAATTACAAGCATTTAGTAGTCCCCTGGCTAGTGTAAACACTTGCAGCTGCTAATTAACAGTAGCTTTTCACTTCTCTGCTTCAGGGAGAACTGAACTGCTGCTAACTAACAGTGCTTCTTCGAAGGCAGTAGTGCTGTGTTCAGCTTATGCTAGTCTATGACTAACATGAAGAAAAGGGTGGTCCTGCCCTTCCCTCCAGCCTTGCCTGCTGTTGTGCTGGCACTAGTGAGCATGTGATTGTGTGATGGCTTACACTGAAAACTAACCCTCCAAAAACCAGAAGTTTTCCTTTGGGTCAGTAAACTGATGTGACTCATTGCATGGCTCCATTTAGCTGATGAAAAGGAGGAAATGGCAATCTGAGGCCATGGGGAGGGGGATCATTCTTTTTGACAGCAGGGCAATCTTGGATTGGCTTAAACCATCATGAAATGACCCCTTCAGACCTTGTGATCCCCTCTGAATCATTTCTTGGCTCTGAAGGGACACACAACTCACAGTTTTAGAGCACAGACAAGGAAGAGAAAGGAACAGATCTGACATGATGAAAAGGAACTATGCAAGAGTGATTCAGCAGGCATGGGTGGTTTAATGTCTCTTTGAGAATCACTTGTAGAATTAGTGTGAATCCGAGACTACTTTAACTTCTGCAAACTTACTTCCAGCAACCTTTCAAATTAAGCTAGTGGATAAATGATGCATGTTCCTCACTCTTTCCAGCCACTTTCAGTGGTGCTATGGCTCTTGTGCTTGAATACATTCGTCTTTAACCAAACAGTGACTTGTAATAAGTAATTACTACAAGGTTTGTTGCTGATAAAAAGTAACTTCATTTATAGTCTATTTGTGGCAAGGCTGTGTGCTCAGGGCAGTTTGGCAGAGCAGACTGACCCATTCTAACAGCAGGACTTTTTTTTTCTAGAGGAATAATATTTCTATAATCGTGGAATTTTGGCTTGGTGTTTTTTCAGTCATTACTGGAAAGAGTTAAAGTATCTTATCTCTTGCATTCTTCTACAATGGCTGACTGCATAGAACATCTGTCATTTGCTCAGCATTGCCATTCATATTGAAGGCAATGATGAATTGCTGTTTCAATGTCTTCATCAGATTGTGCAGATATTTGAGCATCTACCCATTTATCCTCAAAGGACTATCTGGATGGTTTAATTGATCTAATATAGCACAATGGCATGTGTCAATCTACTAGCCAACCCTTTCTTTATATCTCACTCCTGTTCTCTTAATTTGACTTTAGAGAATGCTACATCATAATGAATGAGTAATAACTATCATACCTCCTGATTATATGGATGGATTGATTGATTTCCTGTGTCTGTTAGGGCCTCAAGATCTTTCAGAGTTAAGAAAGCAACATGCTTCTCTATTTTTTTAAATAACACTGCATTTACTAAGTAATTCAGGATAACTTTTGCCACTTGCTGCAGGTGTGTGTGGTTTCATATCACCTCTCATGGCCATCGAATTTGTGCTAATATGGTTTTCAGAGTTTTACGTGTCCCATAGTCCTACTGTATGGCATATTTGTTGGATGCAGCTTGTTTTATAGGCTTTTGCCCAAATTTTTACAGATGGGAATCACAGTAATTCTTTTGACAGAAGCTTTGATTCTGTTTCAAGAAATAATAGTGAAGCCAGTATCTCATCTTTTTTATGTTTGCAAAACTGTTTTTGGTGTGAAATGAAGAAACATATTTCAGTATCAGATCAGAATGAGGGTCTGGATGTCAAACAGGTTCAGCTAACAGGAGCTATTTTGTGACCTTCAGAAACTCTGTATCTGTAATAGGGGATTGATCTTATGGCTAGTAGCCAGCTGAGAGAGTTGAAACAAACACTAAGCTGAATTTTGCATATATGTTTATGCAGTACTCCTGAAAACACAGAGTATCCGCCTCTTCAGAGTAGCAGTATAAATAGCCCTTTTTTTTTTTTTCTCATGTATTCCCCAGACAGACTTCCCTCTAGTTGGCTTCTGTTATCTTTTTTGTAGCTTCTATCACATTTCCCTTCCACCTAACATGCTGTCTGTACTTAGAGCTGTGGATGATATAGCCTAGTGTCCTTCCACATGAGATAAAGGCTTTTGTCTCCAGGTTATTCCCAAATGGATGAGGGAAATAGTGAACCATAAATCAGCTTCAAAGTCTCATGAAACTATTACACTCTTTGTCTACTCCAGTATGTTGCGTTTTGACTCCACAGATGGCTAAATAGTCTGGATTTATAATTTTATCTAATTTGGTCCAATTTTGTATCCTTAGAAATCACAGCAGATTGCCCATTGCACATTTATGTGGTCGTTTCTCCAATCTTTGTACTCCCATGCACTAGTGGAGATCTCAGCAAAGGTTCTCAATCCAGCTGTGCTTCTATCAGTGAAGATGGCATGTAGCATTATTTTGCTTAGCAGCATTTTGAATGGTTCACGGCTTTGCATTTGAATATGAAGAAGTTGTGTGCAGAATGTTAGAATTTATTTTACCCTATCCTATAAGAGCAACTACAAAAAACCTTATCAAGACAACCTTGACAAACATTACACTAAAATGCTCTTAGTTTAACAGAGTGACCTCTAATTTGTCATCCTCGATTTTGATTCAAGAAATAACTGTAGCTGGAATTTTTCATCTGCAAATAATTGCAGCTGCATTTTGCAGCACTTAGCCTGATTACAGTTCCCACAGAGCTATGGCGAAGTGTGAGTTGCATGTAGCCCTGCTTCCATCATGGGGTCTGAGTTTATCCTGCATTTTTTTCTGATCCAGCTGATTCCAGCTGAGTTACACAGCTGAGGCATATTTTGATGAAATGGTATGTCTTAAAAAACGTATCACTTTATTGAAGCCAAAATTCTTCACAGTAATGTAAACATTTCAGTAAGCCTAACTGAGAAGATTTCTTTCCTCTAGGATTGAACTTCTGATTAAAAACAGTGAGATAGGTGGAGAGAGAGCTGAAACCCAAGAGAGCTTCTATCTCACAGTGTGTTAATGTGGGGAGAGTATGAAAAGGAAGTGAAAATGAGTCTTCATCATATTGCGGCTGATCACTTTACTCCTCAAGATATCAGCTCTTCTGGATGTTCTACGCTCACTTGTTTTCTTTTATATCCTCCCCAACAGAGGAACCACCTCCCATATTTTGGAAAATCATGTGTTCCAAAAGTGGTGGGGCTGAAAGAAGCAAGCTACTCTCTCTCATCTTCTACACTTTTAATCTATTTTTAAAATTAAAAACTTGGATAATGATTATAGGGAAAATACCAATGAAATGTGGAGACGTATTGGCAAGCTGAGAAGGAACCGGGAGGAAAATCAAAAGAAAATCCTGGCCATGGTTCCACACATGTTTTAATGCAACTTTCCTCTGCTGCTCAGTTTATGTAATTTAAGAACTCAAGGTTATAAAGATGACATGAGAGTCATCTAGTCTTGAATTAAGCAAACTGAATTAGATTTACAGAAGCTGATTTCTGTTGCTCTAAACCTCTTTTCTCTCTGGGCAGTCAATACGCTGCTAGATCAGCAGTCTCCAAAAACAGGGACAGCAGTTACAGTTCATAGTACCTCCACTCCACAGCTGAAAACTATAGCACTACTAGTAAGCTTTGGTTTGTTTCTGAAAGAACAATACTAAGTGTTTAATGGTTAGAGTGTTTGCTGGAGTACCATATTCTTTTGCTTTTTTTGAAGTTCAAGTAATAATAGGTTCTTGATAAGGTTATGAATTCTAAGCTACTACAGTTTTATTTTAATATAACACTAACAATTCTGATTAGTTGAGTATGGAGCTGGAGGCGGTTTGTCAGGAAACATCAGGCTGCATTTTGTGTCCTGTGGTCTGCCTGGAGGTTGTGGAATTGTGTTTGTTTTTCTTAGTGTTGTTTGTGGTTGTAGGTGGTACTTTTTTTGCTATACATGTTCATGGCTCACATGACTTTTCAGAAATGAGAAAGGAGAGCTTTTGCTATGAAAAATTTTGTAAGAACCTCCTTCACACTTGGCTGTGTTTGCTCTTCAGTCAAATTCACTACTGTGACACCCTTACTTAAGATGGCTTCCTTGGCTGAAGACGATAGATTGAGACGTTATCCTCCATTCAGCTTGTTTTTATGGATTGGAGAATGAAACCATAGTGCCACAACTTTTCCAAAATAATAACCTCTGAAAATAAATGTAATGCAGATGATACACTCCAGGCATAAAATTGTGCAGGAAATGATGAGTATGAATGTTCCCAAAGATCTTTTCATCCTCATACAACAATCTTTATCTCTTGCCTTCCCTTCCTAGTCAATCCAACCCAGACAATGAATACTCACAAGGCGTTCAGTGGTTGGTTTGTTATATCTGACAGAGTTTTCTGCTGACTGGATTTCCTGTTGAAATTATTCAGTACAGTGCTTTTTCTTGACTTTTTTTTTCAAACTGATGGTCACATACTATCTTTGAAGTAGTCACTATTAAAACCTAGCATTTGCCAGCAAGTACCATCTGAATTTTACAAAATCATCTTCATCATCTGTGATGTAGCAAGTAATAATGCATAAGTGAGGATTTTGTTTAGAATGATCTCTTGCATGGCAGGTGCAGTGGGAATGCACGTATTGTTATGGATGATACAGCCTGCTCCATCAGTCTTGTGACTGATGAGCTCTCTAAGCTCAGGGAATTTCTGATATCAGAATATTTTTATCCCTTTTTATCTTCAAAGCGACTTGAGCCTTCAGAAAACAAGAGAAATTTTTATGGTCTGAGGTCTGGGCAGTCATTTCTGGCGTTCAGATGCTAGGACATTTCTGATGCTTTGTTGTATATGAGGGTAAGTATTGATATTTTATAGGGATAGCTCTATGAATACACTATTTAATTGTCCTGCAGGGTATTATGCTAGTACCCTACATTACCTTGCACATAAGACTCTTTACAGATGTTGACTGCAAAGTAAAAAATCTGTTAGGATCTGGGTTTGAGACTACGAGATCTTAACATGCTTAACACAGTTGCATTAGCTTTTCATACGTGCGTATCTTGCAATGGTGAATATCAACTGCAGTCCGCAGCTCTAGACCGCATGGTGTTTGAGTGTCAGTGCTTGAAATATATTTACTCTGTCTGACTCTTGGTGATTACTAGCTCTATTAACACTGTTTTGTGGAATTCCTTGGGATATGTGGAAACAAAATCTATACAAGTGCTGTATAGTGACACAGCTTATGTGTCGATTTTGGCACAACAGCATGCCAGTTGGGGGAAGGCAAAGGCTAATATTCAACAGATGGCAAAGTCCTAAACCCTATAATAATGGCTGCAGTTATTTTCATTACCATTATTTGATGACATACAATAGTTGGAAAAGACTTGAACTGGGTAATCACAGCAAATATACTCCAAAGGACCAGATGCACTTCAAACTATCAAAATGATGATGGATGTTCAGGCTGAGTGCCACTTCTGTCCATATTCCAGGTATATTTACTGCTGAGCACTAGAAGTCACATTGCTTGCTGTCATACACAGGGCTGGCATTTTTCCCTTCTGTAGTAACCAGGAACAAAACATAAAAATTGGTATCTTTTGTACGTAGGGAAATTATTCTGTATTGCTGATATGTATGTGTGCTGTTATCACATATATAGTGACATACATTATTTTGCAAATTTTCCAACATGAAGATCAAAACATTAAAAACCAGAAAAGGTTTTCTGTGGAAGCCTAAAGAATTTTAACAATAAATTATAAGCTTCTCTGAATGGTTGTGATAAAAATCATACCAGTTTATGGAAAAAAAAGTATCAGACAATTATACCACAAAGTTTTACGAGGTTAAAGGTATTTTTGTCTCTCTAGCTTAAGAAGCCTGTGAACTGTTTGTTAATATCCTTATAGGGGACTTCCATTTCATAATATGAAGGTTTTCTTAATGATTTACATTTTTATGATTTTTCTTTCTCAGATTTGAAGGATAAAATTGTGATAATCTGTGCTCTCACAGAAAAATACGTTGGCTTTTAGAAAATTAATTAGATTGTATTTGAATATTCATATCAGTAGTTTGCATCTGTGTAAAAATAGTTCTTGTTGATTGCCTGGAGATTTAGGAGTGACCTACTATGTCTCAATTAAAAAAAAAAGTCCAACAAAACAGGTCTTTTTCTGAGCTATTCATTACAGCATTTACCATCATGATAACATTCACAGGCTTTGACTCAGTTTGTGTTAACAGGGCATGCAGTGATCCCTTCATGTTTATTTTATTTTTCTAAAAAAAGAAAAAGAAAGTAAAATCACGTTGCTTTATTTAACAAGTCTGTAAAAGCCCTCAAACACTACAACAAAGCTGGAATATTTCATATCCGCCATCAGTGATCTAACACTTAATATTAAGACAGCTCCTACTGTGACATGTTTTAAACTGTTTCTTCCCTCTGCTGGGCTAAAAACATAATAGGGATGAAGAAAACAGTTCTGAACATGGCATTGCTAAAACCTCTGAAAAAAAATCTAGGTTAAGCCTTCGTTCTGACCCTACCTTCTGTAATTGGTTCAAAGCAGATTGAGAGAACCTGCAGAAAAAACCTTGTTAAATCAGACTGCTGTTTTGTGAGCTGATGTTGAGCTACTTACATGAGGCCTTGGTGCAAATCCTGATTTATTCATGGCTTCTATAAAGCAGAGCATTAAAAAAGCCATAAACAAGGGGGGAAATCAATAAATCAACCTGAATAGGAAATTGAAATTATAACAAGACTTTTACAAATCTCCTAATAAAATGGGAGAGGTAGGGGTTTTTTTGTTTGTTTGTTTTTTTTTTTAAACTCTACAGCCTTGAAAGGTATATGGAACACATGCATCTGGAAAGGATTTTCTTACTTTTGCAAGCAGGCTGTGCATGCATACTTGCTCTGCAATATCAAGGCCACTGATATCTGTAGGAGATCACTCCCCAGTGTTTTCAGTGCATCTTAGATCAGGCTCCTTTAATTTTAAGCCCTCTGCAGAGTTAAGCTGGACATCATCTGAGACCAGCCTTTCAAACTGATTCAGAGCCAATCAGGAAAGATGATATAACAACCAAAGGTATAGGATCACGATTCAGGAATTTGGAATTTGTTTCTGTGATGCCCCATGTACACTGGGATAAGTAATTTTGCGCTAGATTATGATTTTAAATACCTGCATCAATCCAGGAGTAGGTCTGAGATGCCATGCATTGGAAGCAGAGACCAGCTTCTCACAGTCCCTGTCCAACACCCTGCCTGCTCCAGGCGTGGAGAGGGAAATTTTTTGCTGATGGAAAAATTAGGATACCTGTTGCAGAACAGAGGTACAAAGACCCAGCTAGCCCAGGTCTGAAAGGGTATTAGTGAGTGGGCTTTACCTACTTATTTGAAGCAGTTTACTCAAGGTTATGAAGAAGGTTCTTTCTTCCTTTAAAACACTGTGGATCTTTACATTCCAAGTTTCAGTTGTAAGAAATCTGGATGCAGTTCTGCCACCTTTACTCAGTCTGGGTGGTCCCAGTGATGATGCTCTGTGATTCTGCACTCAGTGACAGAAACTAAATTGTACTGAACACAAGTCAGAGTTGAGTCATGTGTGTCTCCATCCTCCAGCTGTGCAATAGGATAAATGATGCTCCCTTAATTCTAAAATATTCTGAAGACAAACAAATGATTGCAAACTGCTTGGCTACTAAGGCACTGTGGTCTGTGTTAAATAAACAGCCAGCCAACCTGACACAGAGTAGCACAATCACAAAACCACCAGCCAACCGTTCAAACAAGCCTTCCTCCCAACTTATCTGAATCGGTCTGAACCTCAGAAGTGTTGTGGGCAAAGGTTATGTACATATTTCATTGAACTCTTTTTTTTCCTGGACTTAATGAGTACCTTTGAGCACTGCAGTCAAGAAAACATTCCGTCTGGTGACAGCTTTTGTACAAATAAGAAAAAAGGACGTTTTATGCAAATTTCATGCTCAAATGGTGGGGTGGGGGGTTTTTGGGTTTTTTTTGGGTTTTTTTGTGGTTTTTTTTTGTTTGTTTGTTTGTTTGTTTCATAGTCAGCTAGCTTTGCATAGCTTTAGAAACACAGTTTTATATTGTACAGGTCCAATACAAATTAAAAATGGTCATTAGGTCATTAAGAATATATCTACTGCTACAGGTTATTGTCTCTGTTAAACTGAATGTTTTTGTGCTACTTCGAAAGATCCATAAGAACTCTGAACCTATAAAAACTTTAATACTATTGTCATGGAAAACCTGCTAACTTTTGGTCCTAGTTTTTAATAGAGCAACATAATTGCAGATTCACTTACTGTAGCAGGCTCAAAATTAAAAGCACAAGTAATTGTCATGCTGATACTGGAAACTCATGGCTGAAAGTACAAACCTGTCTCTATCCTTTTAATTTGTATTGTTGAACAGGACGAAAATCAGATTTATGAGTAGAGGGAGTGTGTGGGAACTACGCTAAACTGATCCAGAGGCATCAGCTTAGATTCTCAAAGGCAATTAGAAGCTCCAAGTCCTATTTTGATGCTTGCAGACTCACTGCAATCAACAGGAGTTCAGGAGATTGGAGCACTATTGTGAAACTGGTTAATTTGATACAATTTGATTCTGAGCTTACTTCAAAAACTGATCAACTGAAAACAAACTAATACTGAGGCTGTGCATAAGAACATCATCTTCCTAAGGCAAGATTATTAAAGTGTAGAAGTCTGGGCTGTCAGACATCTTATGAAGCCACAGAAAGTGTTGCATGAGCAGTACTATGTCTCTGCTATTTTGTGGTGCTGTTGCTTGAACTTGTTTACCAAGAATAATCCTGTCCCACCCTTCCAGTGCCCATAGACCTGGGCACTGAAAGACCTCCACTGACCTGTCTCTTCAGTCTCCATGTCCATTTTCTTTCTTTTCCTATTTCCTTTTTTCTCCCTTTAATCTTCTTCACGTGGACTTCATTGGTGACAAGAAGTTGTGACTGAACCAGATGCTTCTTCCAGTGGCTGGATGGGTTTTCAGCACATTTATGGGGTTTCATCTCCATATGAACTTGAGAAGTGAATGAGGTCCCCAGGTCTGTCTGTACGTAACCTGACTCTGGAGGTATCGTGAGTTGCTTTGATAGAGCTACTGATTCTCTATGTTTTCAGTTTTAGAAGTACCCAGGGGCTTCAAATGAGATTGAGGGCCACATTGTACTAGGAGCTGTGTACATAAAGACTAAGAGACAGTACCTGCCACACAGAGCTTGAAGTCTAGACAGCATAAGGCCAAAAGGGGAAAGCCAGTCGTACAATGAAATGATGAAGGTTATACACCTTAGAATAGCCAAATTGGAATTAGTTTCCTAATCCCTGAAATTCAGTCCACTGCTACACACTGCTTTGCACACCAAGAATACTGTTATATAGGATGAATGGATGTAGTTTTAGGGACTATCAGTTGCTTGATAGTCCAGGGACTGAAACAATCAGTGAAACCACATATCTTATCACCTGACCTGTGTTTATTGCCCGTGTGCTCACTCTAACCACAGTATACGCAAAGTAATGTGGGTTTTTTAGTCCTCTGTCATTAGATTAGTATCCAATTATCGTCCCTGAGACTAATGATACCTGTGGAATAAGGTAAATGAAGAACTACTTCAATTATTTTATCAATAGCTTTCTCTTTTTAGCATCCTCTTTAGGATGATCTGGTTTACCATCTGGGACTCTTATAAAGGTGTCTACAAAAGATTGATAACATTTTAAAATTCCAACTAGAATTGCCATCAGCCTTTGTTACACTAAGACCTTTTCCTTAAACCTTTACCATAAATGAATTTTTAATTATGAAAATCAGCCAAAATTTTCATTCCAATTACAGCAGGTATACCAGCAGCTTAATATCAGAATATTATCTATTTCAAATTGCTGCATATAAATAGAATGGGATTTCAAACCTCCACAAAATAAATCAATAATGAAAGAATTTATTTTTAACATTTCTTTTTCAGTCACATTGCATGGCATTGTACTTGTAGAGCTGAAACTTAAGGTTAGTTTCTGTGTTTCTGTATTGATGCATCCCATGTTTGACATATGTAGAGAAAAGATAAAACTTTTCTCCTTGTTCACTTAGGCTATTATTTCTACTAGAAGGAGGAATTTCTACTTTTTAGCCATCTGTGTGTGAGGAGTACTACTGAAATTCATGGGAACCTTTCCAGCGATAACTAGAGCAAGCCCTTCCTAATTAGCTGAAGTAAACAGTCTCTAGGTGGGCAAACCTCTCTCGCAGGGTGCCAAACTTCTGAAATTTCTGGCTCTTTCTTGAGAGTGGGCTGTGAGGACTCATTTAAATCTGGAAAATAAGTCCTTGAATGTCTGAATATCTGAATTTAGGCTCTCAAACTGATCAATTTGAAATAAGTGACTACTTTTAAAAACGTGCATTTGCCTACCAAAAGTGTAGTTAAGCTATATGGTACACTGCTAAAAGACAGATTAGGTAGAAATGGATTGCATAGAATTACTGGAGTGTAACCACAAAGTTAAGAAATAGAAAAATGTTACTGTTAATACATCATTGTCAAATTATGTGGTTAGATAGTCATATCCTGCATAGTTCAACTCTTTCATTAATGATTTACAAGTGAAATGTAGACTCTGTATGTACATAATGTCTTTAGAAATAGAAAATATCTCTCTGCATCTTTATATTGTACAGAATCTTAGCCTGTTCAATACTTGTTTAGTTCCCACTATTTAAAGAGTTTAGAGTTGTCCCACAAGGAAGCAAACAATTTGCATAAAGCAATAGGAAAGAAATAAGAACAAATTATTTCTCTGAATAGGTAGATTTTAAATCCATTGTTTGAAAAGCTCTTTTATCATCAGCAGAGTGATGGATTATTTCTTTAACAGAAAAAGGCAGTAATTAGTTATAACACCTGAGAGAACTCAATAAATATTTGCTAAATTAAGATTATTTATTATTTGTATTCTAGGAGTGTCTAGAAGACTCCCGTGAGATCAGAGGCCCATTGTTCTAGGAACAGTATAAGAACAGCTGCTATCCTAAATGGCATACAGTCCAAAATAGATGGCAGGGAAGACAGGAAGGGAAACAGAACAGCAGAGAAACAAAATTAATTGCCTGAGGGCACAAAGTTAGCAGCAGAGCTAGGACTGTGATCAGGTAGGTCTCTCAAAGCCACTCTGAAGCTTTACCTATTGGAGCAGGTACCTCCCCTTCTTTTCCTGTCCCCTTTGACTTCCAATACAACCCTCAGTGCAACAACATGCTTCTGATACCTGCCATCAAGGCCTTACTCAGCTCCTCATCTTACGGACACCTTGAGCCAAGCCTCTTACAGAACATTTGTGTTTTCTGAGTATGATGTGAGGATAATCTTCATTTCCTTTGAGAAGGTTCCTCTATCCACACTCACAGCTCATCCATTATACTTAGGATAGCAAGTTTGCTTTAGACTTTTTGATATTTCTCACTTCTTTTGATTGCTGTTTATACCTTCCCTCTTCTGCCAACTTTGCCACTGTATCTTGCTGGCACCCTATTCTTCTGCAGACTGTTATCATTACCCATCTGCCTTGCTGTTCTTGATCCTGTATAAGTGCATGGTGAATTGTGAGTCAGGTGAGTTTGTTCTTTGCTGATGTTTTCCAGACAATACATTGCAGATCTTCCATTAGAAGAGTAAACTATATTGTCTGTTCATTTTTTTGCCGACCATCTTCACTTTCTGAGCAGAAAAGGACATGGAATGGCCAGCAAGTTAATATACTGTATCGGGTTTGCGTGGCAAGGTTTTGGTAGTGGCAGGGGGCTACAGGGGTGGCTTCTGTGAGAAGCTGCTAGAAGCTTCCCCTATGTCGCACAGAGCCAATGTCAGCCGGCTCCAGGACGGACCTGCCACTGGCCAATGCTGAGCCCATCAGCGACAGTGGTAGCGCCTCTGGGATAACACATTTAAAAAGGGGGAAAAAAAGTTGCTGTGCAACAGCAGCCATATGAGAGAGGAGTGAGAATACGTGACTGGAACAACTGTGCCTATGACACCAAGGTCAGTGAAGAAGGAGGGGGAGGAGGTGCCAGAGCAGAGATTCCCCTGCAGCCCGTGGTGAAGACCATGGTGAGGCAGGCTGTCCCCTGCAGCCCATGGAGGTTAACGGTGGAGCAAATATCCCCTTCCCATGACCCCACAGGAAGCCTGCACTGGAGCAGGCTTCTGGCAGGACCTGTGGAGAAAGGAGCCCACGCTGCAGCAGGTTTGCTGGCAGGAGCTGTGGACCCGTGGAGAGAGGAGCCCACGCTGGAGCAGGTTTGCTGGCAGGACTTGTGACCCTGCGGGGGACCCACACTGGAGCAGTCTGTTCCTGAAGGACTGCATCCTGTGGAAAGGACCCATGCTGGAGCAGTTTGTGGAGGACTGCAGCCCGTGGGAAAGACCCACGTTGGAGAATTTCATGGAGAACTGTCTCCTGTGGGAGGGAGCCCACACTGGAGCCGGGGAAGAATCTGAGGAGTCCTCCCCCTGAGGAGGAAGGAGCGGCAGAAACAACATGTGATGAACTGACCGCAACCCCCACTCCCCGTCCCCCTGTGCCGCTGGGGGTGGAGGAGGTAGACAAAATTGGGAGTGAAGTTGAGACCAGGAAGAAGGGAGGGGTGAGGGGAAGGTGTTTTTAAGATTTAGTTTTTACTTCTCATTATCCTACTCTGAATTGTTTGGTAATAAGTTAAACTAATTTCCCCAAGTTGAGGCTGTTTTGCCTGTGGCAGTAATTGCTGAGTGATCTCGCTGTCCTTATCTTGACCCATGAGACCTTTCGTTATGTTTTCTCTCCCCTGTTCAGCTGAGGAGGGGAGTGATAGAGTGGCTTTGGTGAGCACCTGGTGTCCAGCCAAGGTCAATCCACCACCTACACCCAAGAAGGATGCAAATCCATGTGGACACCCATGTCCTGGATAGTGTCCTTTACATTCTGTTTCTTATGTATGTCCCAAATTTAAAAGGAATTTCACAAATTACTGCTCCAGGCAGCTGAACTAATGAAGTGGTTTGGGGCAAAAGCAAGTGCAGAAAGGCTGCATGGGAAGCTCAAGTGAGCCTACCCAGGCAAGAGCAGTGCTCTGCATGGATTCACTTCATCTTGTGTAAATGTTACTTAAGAGGCAGTAAAACACGGTGCAGGGAGAAGGCTTCTTGGGACAGTGGCCTTGTCATAACATGAATCTTCTGCATTTCTTCCACCATTTCCTCTTAGTTTATACATCTATGTGAAATTTATCTCTACTTCAGTGAGTGCTATGACAATTGGCCCTTCTGCGTAGGCTGCAATTCTAAATCCTGAGACCCTTTGTTTCAGGTATCGCCTTTGTTCAGCAAAGGTCTCCAGAGACCCAAGGTAGGCTGTGCTAGTGGGGAATTCTTTCTGGGAGAACCCATTGACCAAGATCTTCTCTAATCTAGATAGCAATTGAAACACCCTCTTGCCTTGTTTCATAAAAGAGTATTCTTTCACTTCATCTTGACCCTGAGAATAGGTCTGTGGGGGTTAAAGCTATGCACTGATTGAGTTATGCAGCTGTTACCTTCGTGTTAGCCTTTTCTGTGCTGCTACTTCAGGGTGACTTAAAAAGCTAAGTAATGGTAGCATTAACCCCAAGGTTTGAGGGTTTTGTTTATGTTACAGAGGTGTACTGTCTCTGTACAAAACCAAATAGTAGTACAGATATTCCTAGAGGTTGAAATAATTAAAAATTATTTCTGTAACGAATGTTACCTACAGCTGGCCTGTTGGGGAGTCTGGCTAGCAAAGGCATTCAGCATAAATTTCTAGGGTTTACTCCATTTTCATCTTAGCAGTGTGGTTCACCTTTAGCTGTAATATGTTCCACACTCGAGTTTGATCTTGATATCATCTAGAGAAAAGCTTTTGTGAGTTCATAAGATAGATGTATTGGCAGATATACGTTCAGACTTCTGCTAATGGGTCAGCATATTTTTTTGTTTTGGTCTTAAGTGTGTGATACTGTCTCTACCAGGTAAACTGTGTAGTTGCAAGTTGAAGTGTACAGTGCTGTCTGGTGCCACAAACTGATAGGAATCTAGTTACAATTGATTTACAATTGAGGCAGCATCCAGGAGATTATAAAATTAATTTCTCCAGCTGAAATAATGACATAAGCTGTCACTGAATGGATTTCCAAGATAAATTTCTCCTTTCTAGAGATCAAATTCTCAGGAAGAATCATAGTTTCTGTTTTGGCAAAAAAACCCAGCAACTTTAGAACTGTTGATTTGTTATGTATTAAAACTAAAGACCCTTAAGTGCCATCTGTTTCTGACCCAAAATAACTTGTAACTGGTCCTGAGAGGACCAGGTCTGTGACTGAATCCCTAGACCAGTGCAGAGCTGCTGCAATTCTCCATAGGAATGGAAATACAGTCTGTCATAGTTAATTGCAAGATCAAGACCCAGATTAGGACAAACAGCTTTTGAACAGAGAAGAATCTCAAGGAACAGGATGGGAAGTCTTATAAGCTCATAGTTATTTGTGATGATTTTCAAAATGTTTAGGCTTCAGCTGAAACTCACAGCCCAGGTAGCTTTAGTTAGATGAAGCGCATCAGCAGGGCAGTGTGGGATAAATGGAGCTTGTTGTCCAGGTAGTCACCCTGAGACAGATTCATGTATCTAAACTTAGTTGCATAGAGTCCTTTTTGTTGCCTTAGGTTATCTGATATCTTGGATAACTTAGAGTATCTAAAATGACACTAGATGGCTATGTTTAAACACATAAGGTTTGTTTGACACTTTTGCAGTGTTTCAGATACATTTGGCAACCTTCGGTTAGCCCCATATTCCCGGTTACAGAGTTCTTGAGTGAGCATGCCTTTGTACATCTGAACTGTGCATTTGCAAATTCAATGAGAGAAAGGTATCTTAGGAAAAGGACAATAACCAGACATACATGATATCCCATCTTCTGTCTTTTGTTTAGTGAGCATTTCCTTCCATGAAGTCTTGAACAAATGACTTTGAACGAAAAAGACAAAGGCTTTTTTATGTGCTTAAAGCTATGGTTAAGTACAGCGGGATTATCAGATGTGTAGGTGCTCATTTTCTTTTGCTTTCTGAATACACACCTTCTTCACACCTTGGTGCACAGATACTTCTGAAAATTTAAAAAATCCTGGGAAGCTAGAATATACTTCTTTAGATGTCTCAACAGCTTGATAAACCTGGCCCTTCATTCCCAGCTGTAAAAAACAGGTAAGAACACTTTGTATGTCTCAGAGGTGTTATGAAATTAAATCCACTAAAGAATTTGGGTTCTTTACAATGTGCAGCAGGGACATCCATGTTAGAATGGTGAAGTATAGTTGCAATCAGTACTATATAACTATCCATATGACCTTATCACACAGTTATATTTGACATGCAACAAATTTAACCTCTATATCAGATTTAGAAGTAGAAAAGAGCTGTGCTCTGATAGACTGCTGCATAGCAAAGTGCTAACTTCTATATAGTTAGCTTGAATGTGTTCCATTCTGCGATTTGAAAAGGCATTATAAATGATTAAGAATTGGGGCTTCAGCATTTTGCGGTTTCTGTTTCTTGGGATTCATGCGAGCATTTCCCTGATGTAATAGCTTTGAAACCCCAAGCTGAAACTCACTGTCCAAACCCCAAACCACTTCAGAGTGAAAATTCAGCTGAAATCTGTAGGGGGTGTGGAACTCAGTCATACGTGAGTTTTCTATTATTTTAGTGAAAGTCTAATAGGACCAGATTGTAAACAGTGCTTACTGGGGAGTATGGAAATGATAGTTTTGTTTTTTTTTTTAACTCCAATGTCCTCCATGGCAGCCATAGCCATAAATTACACAATATTATCAAGGGAGTCCAGGTACTGCTGCCTTGACATGCTTAACTAGACCAAGAAGTCCAGGACATCTAAACACTGCAGTGGTCTGCAAAGCTGGCCGAGCTCATAGAGAATAGTGTGCTCTGTCATTCTTTTGTCAGTCAGAGGAGTCTTGCAAAAAGTTTGGAACTAGGAAGAAAGTTTCATCTGAAGTTCAGCTGACACTTTGATGACAAGCTAAATCAAACTTAAAGTTTGGAGCCTTTCCAAAGTGAGCCTTTCTCAGTTTCTCAGTCTCGCTAAATGCAGAGCCTGTTACGTGTAGTTACCAAACCAATGATGTTATTTCTTCCTGGGTATATTTGGTTGCCATCAGGTGCACTATTGTTTCAGAGACAATATTGTTTGTGCATTATACTTACTTGATTTGGTTTGCATATGCATAGGTGTGTGTACCCTGTTGTTATGCAAGTATATTAATGAGACATCTTCTGTTTCTGTCTCTCTGGGGAAGTCATATCTCCAAGTGGTATGATTTTATGATGTGCAGATATGAGCACACAACAGGTATAAAGACAGAATAACGAAGTCAACTTGGACTTGGTGTTCTTACAGGTCTTTTCCAACCTTAATGATTCTGTGAAGAGGCAGTCAGAATCTAAATGTAAAGTATGTAGGAGGATCTCAAAAATCTAACTCTGACAAACAAGTGGTTACTCTTCATAATTCAGCTACAGTTGTCCTTAGGCACAACTAGAATTACCACCCAAGCACAAATATTTGACAATATAATGAAATTACATAGTGACGGCATAAAAACCTGTCGTGCTTTAACCGCAGCCAGCAACTAAGGACCACATAGCTGCTCATGGTTTCGATGTTCTCAGAATACTCCCACAGGATTCTCCTGGAGAAGCTGGCGAATCGTGGCTTAGACAGGTGCACTCTTCGCTGGGTAAAAAACTGTCTGGATGGCCGAGCCCAGAGAGTTGTGGTGAATGGAGCGAAACTCAGGTGGCGGCTGGTCACAAGTGGAGTCCCCCAGGTCTCTGTTTTGGGACGGGTCTTGTTTAATATATTTATCGATGATCTGGATGAAGGGATTGAGTGCTCCCTCAGCAAGTTTGCAGACGACACCAAGTTGGGTGGGAGTGTTGATCTGCTCGAGGGTTGGAAGGCTCTGCAGAGGGATCTGGACAGGCTGGATTGATAGGCCAAGGCCAATTGGATGAAGTTCAACAAGGCCAAGTGCTGGGTCCTGCACTTTGGTTGCAACAACCCCATGCAATGCTACAGGTTTGGGGAAGAGTAGATGGAAAATTGCCCTGCAGAAAAGGACCTGGGGGTGTTGACTGACAGCCGGCTGAATATGAGCCAGCAGTGTGCCCAGGTGGCCAAGAAGGCCAACGGCATCCTGGCCTGTATCAGAAACAGTGTGGCCAGCAGGAGCAGGGAGGTGATCATGCCCCTGTACTCGGCGCTGGTAAGGCCGTACCTCGAATCCTGTGTTCAGTTTTGGGCCCCTCACTACAAGAAGGACATTGAGGTGCTGGAGCGTGTCCAGAGAAGGGCAACAAAGCTGGTGAGGGGTGTGGAGCACAAGTCTTATGAGGAGCGGCTGAGGGAACTGGGGTTGTTTAGTCTGGAGAAGAGGAGGCTGAGGGGAGACCTTATTGCTCTCTACAATTACCTGAAAGGAGGTTGCAGAGAGGTGGGTGTTGGTCTCTTCTCCCAAGTGACTAGCGACAGGACAAGAGGAAATGTCCTCAAGTTGTGCCAGGGGAGGTTCAGGCTGGATATTAGGAAAAATTTCTTTACTGAGAGAGTGGTGAGACACTGGAATAAGCTGCCCAGGGAAGTGGTGGAGTCACCCTCACTGGAGGTGTTCAATGAATGTGTGGATGAGGCATTGTGGGACATGGCTTAATGGGCATGGTGGTGTTAGTTGATGGTTGGACTTGATGATCTTGCAGGTCTTTTCCAACCTTAGTGATTCTGTGATTCAGTGGTGCGACTCTTGGGTAGATGAGCATCTACGTGATGTACTTTTACAACCGGGTTTTCTACCCGAGCAGCAATTATCTTGCCATAATTCAGCAGCTCAGATGGATTTACCACTGTGCTGCCAGTTGCTCTTTTTCCACTGCTGTAGCCACCCCCACAGAGCATTTGCCACCATCAGTGAGTCAGTATAGAGATAAAGTACTGGCTGTTTTTCTCATTTAGCAATATCTAAAGCCAGCTGAATGGCTTTCACCTCTGCAGACTGACTCGATTCACCTTGTCCTTCAGCAGTTTTTGTGACTTCTTGCGTAGGACTCCACACAGCAGCTTTCCACCTTCGATGTTTCCCCACAATACGACAGGATCCATCTGCAAACAGGGCATATTGCTTCTCATTCTCTGGTAATTTATTATACAGAGGGGCCTCTTCAGCACGAGTCACCTCCTCTGGCGACACTCCAAAGTTTCGGCCCTCTGGCCAGTCCATGATCACTTCCAGGATTCCTGGGCAGTCGGGGTTTCCCATCCAAGCCTGTTGCATTATCAGTGTGACCCACCTACTCCATGTAGGATGAGCTACATCATGTTTAGAGGGGACCTTCCCTTTGAACATCCAGCCCAGCACAGGCAATCGAGGGGCCAAAGGGAGCTGTGCTTCACTACCAACTACTTCTGAAGCAGCTCAAATTCCTTCATATGCTGCTAATATTTCTTTTTCAGTTGGAGTGTAACGGGTTTCAGATCTCCCATATCCCTGGCTCCAAAACCCTAGAGGTTGACCTCGAGTCTCTCCAGGTGCTTCCTGCCAGAGGCTCCAGGTGGGGCCGTTATCCCTGGCTGAGGTGTAAAGCACATTTCTCACATCTTGTCCTGTCCGGACTGGCCCGCGTGCTGCTGCATGAGCTATCTCCCATTTAATTTTTTCAAAGGCTTGCTGCTGCTCAGGGCCCCATTCAAAGTCATTCTTTTTCCAGGTCACTCGATAGAGAGGGCTTACGATCAGACTATAACCTGGAATATGCATTCTCCAGAAACCCATGACACCTGTGAAAGCTTGTGTTTCCCCTTTGTTAGTTGGTGGAGATATAGCTGTTATTTTATTGATCACATCCATCGGGATAGGATGACGCCCATCTTGCCATTTTATTTCTAAAAACTGAATCTCCTGTGCAGGTCCTTTGACCTTACTTTGTTTTATAGCAAAACCAGCTTTCAGGAGAATCTGGATTATTCTTCTCCCCTTCTCAAACACTTCCTCCGCTGTGTTGCCCCACACAATGATGTCATCAATATACTGCAGGTGTTCAGGAGCTTCACCTTGTTCCAGTGCAGTCTGTATCAAGCCATGACAAATGGTAGGACTATGTTTCCACCCCTGAGGCAGTCGATTCCAGGTGTACTGGATACCCCTCCATGTGAAAGCAAATTGTGGTCTGCACTCTGCTGCCAGAGGGATCAAGAAAAATGCGTTGGCAGTATCTATTGTTGCATACCATTTGGCAGCCTTTGACTCCAGTTCATATTGAAGTTCTAGCATGTCTGGTACAGCAGCACTGAGCGGCGGTGTGACTTTGTTCAGGCCTCAATAATCCACTGTTAGCCTCCACTCTCCGTTAGATTTTTGCATGGGCCATATGGGACCATGAAAGGGTGAATGAGTCTTACTGATCACTCCTTGACTTTCCAGTTGACAGATCAACTTATGGATGGGAACCAGGGAGTCTCGATTGGTGCGATATTGTCGCCGGTGCACTGTCATGGTAGCAATTGGCACCTGCTGTTCTTTAACCTGCAGCGACTCCCCCACAGGCAGATCCTCTGAGAGACCAGGCAAGCTAGACAGCTGTTTAATCTTCTCCGTACTCAAGGCAGCTATACCAAAAGCCCACCGGTACCCTTTTGGGTCTTTGAAGTACCCTCTCCTGAGATAGTCTATGCCAAGGATACATGGAGCCTCTGGACCAGTCACAATAAGGTGCTTTTGCCACTCATTCCCAGTTAGGCTTACTTCAGCCTCCAACAGAGACAGTTCTTGGGATCCCCCCATCACTCCAGAAATATGGCTGGATTCTGCCCTCTTGTAATCTGATGGTATTAGAGTACACTGTGCACCGGTGTCCACTAGAGCTTTGTACTCCTGTGGGGCTGATGTGCCAGGCCATCGAAGCCACACAGTCCAGTAAACCCGATTGTCCCTTTCCTCTGCCTGGCCGAAGGCAGGGCCCCTCTATTTCTGGTCTGAGTCTTCATTACTTGATTTTTGTAACTGCAAAACAGAAGTCCCTTCATCAGGGTCAAAAGTATGGTCAGCCCTTCTACTCTGCCCAACAGACACTGGAGCAGTAATTTTCCTGGATGGACGCCTTTTGGCTGTTTTCTTTCCTTGCAGTTCCTGCACCCAAGCTTCTAGTCTCCAGGTAGGTTGACCATCCCACTTCCTCATGTCCTCCCCCTGGTCACGCAGAAAGAACCACAGGGTTGCACGTGATGTGCGCCACTGGTACCCTTTCTCTTGAACAGGAAAAGGCTGACTCTTAATAGCTGAGGCCTCGGTTGGAGTGCATGAGGAAAACCTACCCTCCTCAGCTTGCTCGAACATGTTTTGGGTCAGTCTGTGTCTGTCCACGGCCGAGACACAGGCACACATGGAGGGAGCAAGATTATCTTTGTATTGTTGGAGCTGTCTGGCCAGTTCATCTATAGTTGGTGCCTCAGCATCTGTCCAGCTCATTATCGCCAGGGTGTGGGTGTATGACGTCGCTGCGTTTCGTACAAACTTTCGCCACATGGACCGTGTGCACCGGATTTCATCTGGGTCTTTGGATGCCTGGTCATTATAGATCACCTCCAACATGGCTAATTCGCTCAGATACTGGATGCCTCCCTCAATTTTGGTCCATTTCCTTCGAGAATTTGCAAGTTCTTCCTTGAAGAGATGCCTGTCCTTTACACTTGACAGGAGTCGCCTGCAAAGACTGAGGACTCCTGCCTTTTTTGCAATCCCTTTGTCAATGGCCTTAACCTTAGCAAGGGATCCCAGCTGCTGGGCTTCCTTATCCTCTAATTCCTGACTACTGGCCCCAATATCCCAGCATCAGAATAAGCAGCTGAGAATTAGCTCACCTGGTTGACAGCTAAAATCTTTTTGCATATCTCGCAGCTCACTTAGGGATAGGGATCGAGTGTTTTCTGTCTCATTTATGATTTCAATCTCTTCCTCCTCCTGTTCTTGTGTCTGCTCTGCTGCAGAACAGGCTGCCTTTTCTGATTCTTTCTCCTGCTCCCTCTTAGGAGAAGCTTCTTCATGCCTTACTAAATGAGTTGACTTCCATTGTTTCTTTTTAGTTATAGGGGCGACTGATAGAGCGCCTGATTTAGCCTGGTTTGTTTTCCCTCTCTTCCCTCTCCGCATAATATCGAGCAGCATTTGGTAGATACTGGCCAGGGCCCAGCACAGTGCTGTAAGTTGTGCCTCTTTGGAGTAGCCATGGCATTTTTTTTTTTCAAACATTCTATCACTTCATCAGGATTCTGTAGTTGTTTGGGAGTGAAATTCCAGACCATTGGAGGTGAGAAATTCTCTAGATACCTGCCTATATTCTCCCACATGCCGTGCCACCCATGTCCATACTCTCACGGAGCCTGGGTCATATTCCTAAATTGCTTGTTAACCTTAGACAAAACCAAAGCAATATTCCTAAGAAATACTAATAGAAGTATTTTAACTACCCAAGGATTTTCAAGATACTGAGAAGTTATTGTAACGAGGGAGACAACATCACAGAAGAAGGTAGCAAGGGTGCTGTTCTGTATTTCCTTTACAAAAAACCTCTCAGAGGAAGAAGTACAATTGTTAATTGCCTCCATGTGACGGTACCTGAAGTACAGTAATGCCTCGGTACAGAGACCAAATACCAGATTAAGCTCAAGGTCAGTGTTTTAATAACGAATCTCCCAGGCAAAACATAAGTAATCACTACGGAGCACAGCAAACTGCAAAAGCCAACACCAATCTTTACCAGGTACAGCAAAAAAAAGAGCATGGTGCAGATCAGATAAACTACTGTTGAGAACAGATGAATCAATATTGTGACCTGCAGCTGTTAACAGATATAAATCCCTTCTAATAAGCTCTGTTCAATCTGTTATTATCTCAAACCCTTCGAGCCCCACTTTGGGCACCAAAAAATACTGTTGTGGTTTAACCCCAGCCAGCAACTAAGCACCACACAGCTGCTCGCTCACTCCCCCCGCACCCTGCCCCAGTGGGATGGGGGAGAGAATCGGAAGAGTAAAAATGAGAAAGATCATGGGTTGAGATAAGAACAGTTTATTAACGAAATAATAATAATAATGAAAATAAGAACAAAAAAATGAGAAAGCAAACCAAAGAAAGACAAGTGATGCGAAAGAACACAATTGCTCACCACCCTCCGACCGATGCCCAGACTGTCCCCAAGCAGAGGTCTCCTGGACAGCTTTCCGCCTAGTTTATATACTGAGCATGACATCATATGGTATGGAATATCCTTTTGGTCAGTTGGGGTCAGCTGTCCCGGCTGTGTCCCCTCCCAACTTCTTGTGCACCCCCAGCCTACTCGCTGGTGGGGTGGGGTGAGAAGCAGAAAAGGCCTTGACTCTGTGTAAGCACTGCTCAGCAATAACTAAAACATCCCTGTGCTATCAATCAACACTGTTTCAGCACAAATCCAAAACACAGCCCCATACTAGCTACTATGAAGAGAATTAACTCTATCCCAGCCAAAACCAGCGCAAAACAATAGAAGGTGGTGTCATAAAGGTGCATGTAAGGATTCTACGTGTATTGTATTATCAGTGTGGTTTTTCTTTTAATTCAAGTGCTCAGTGCTGCCAGATGCTGTGAAAACTAGGTAGTCTCTCCTAAAATTCAGATTAGACTAATATTACAATGATGGTGTTATTTGTCTACGTGATCTTACAATACATCTGCATAATTTAATATTGCGTTTGTTTATAGATTTGAATTATATCTTTGAATTTCTAGGCTTTGGGTAGAGGGAAACTTTTACTCTTTCAATCAAAACAAAACAAAAAAACACCCTTTGGATGGACATAGGCATTTTGTTTAAAGCATCAAATTCCTTCTTTCTTAGCACCATCACTATCCTGTGGCACTTTGAACAAGTACCGTGTAAGTCACTCCTTTTTTTTGGCTTATTTGGGGATAGCTCATTTAAACAGAGTTTCCTGTTTTAACTGAGTTGATTCTCTCAAGAAATACATTTAATATTTGTTCATAAATGGCACTGTTAATTTTCAGGTGTAATACAATTTATGCTTTTAGACGTACATTTAAAACAGTATTTTGGAAAATCTATAATTTTAAAGGAAGAGATTTAATTGAGCAATTCCCAATTTGAATGCTGAATGATCAGAAAAATCTTACTGGTACACAATTGGGTTCTAATCTTTTTTTTTTTTCTCTTGGCCCAACAAAGACTAGATGCATTGAACTTTATGGTATTCTGTAAGTTGATCTATACATTCAGTATTTGTTTTAAGAAAGGACTAGAAGTTGAGTTTTATTCTGTTATTTCAAAAGACATCTCAATTCTTTCCTCAGCTGTAATATTCAGTTGTAATTTTCATCACACAGTAGCCAGACATTAAGGTAGGCAGAAATAACAAATAAATAAAAGAACTGGCACAGAGATCTTTCAGTTATGACACTGTATTCAGGAAACATTTGTAAAGATCGTTATATAGCCCTAGATAAATGACACTATCTTCATGTAATTTTTCTTGATTAAAAAGCTACTGATGATCTGTGAAAGAAGAGCAGGGGCAAACTTTGCCTCTTCTTAAAGAAAATCTCTTAATAATTAAATGCTACATGATAGCCCTGATTTCTACATGTGATTCTTTTCCAAGGTCAATGACCTATTTACCCTTCTTTTGGCTCAAAGATGCCAATTTGCAGCTTTCTTCCTATTAGAAGTTGTTTATTAAAAAGGAAGAAGAACAAGAAGTTGTCTGTAGCAAGATATGCTAAATTCCACTAAGAGTATCAGATGCCTTTTCTGCTGATTTTGAAATAATAATATGACTCGTCAAATCAAAACTAGTAACAAAAGAACTCAATCTAACTGGATCTAACAACTGCCTAGAGCGATAATTACTAGATAAGAGGGACATGAAATGGTCATTGAAAGAAAAAGGGAAGGCAGAAATTATTCAGGTGGGCAACTTTAATTAAATCAAAACAGTATAAAGACAAATTACAGTTGCATCATGCATATGAATATTAAAATCAGCCATTAGCAAAATTTTAATGTAATGAAGTACAGTATCAAGTCAAGTCTGACAATAATTCAGAAACATACCTCAAACAAGGTATGACTACAAGGGCAGGCCATAAATAACAACCATAACAAAGGAAGCTCTAGCTCAATGAATAAACACAACTCACTACTGAGTTTATGCTCAGCCTGACTCACTATTGAAATTATACTCATGAAACTATCAATTTAAATGAAGGCCAACTGGTATAAAACTGGAATATCACTGGGATGAATCAAGCTCAGATTCTCATTTCTCCTCTTTCATCACCTTGACATTAAAGATTCTTAGCAGCTCTTGCCATATTTTTCTGCCTCCTGCTTGGTCAGCATTTTACGTTGTTATGCAATAGTAGTATAAGAATGGTTTTCCAAGAGATTTGTGACTGGAATGTCTTCCCAGAATTCTGACTGTATGCTTTGCTACTGAATTTGCTTCAGACCTAATTTTTTTTTTTTTCTTCTCTACATTCTTCATAAGCTTCCTACAGCTTCCTACCAGACCTTTTCCATACACCGTTTTGCCTTTCATAATCCCATACTGCTGGCAAATTGCATAGGAATTTCCCATGCCATAGTCTACTTTTCAATCATATAACACACAGTTGTACCGCCCTAATAATTTTATTAGGCAGCTCTTTCACTGCAATACAAAGACAATGTTGGAAAATGCTATCACACAGTTCTTAAAACCTATTTAAACTATGTATGCTGATCATACTAAAATTTTTCTTTGTCACTGAAGCATTGAAAATGTCTGATACATACAGATGAGATTTATGAAATGTTATATATGCCTGGAAACACTTGCACTCTCCTATTGTTTGTTGCCTGTGAGGGAAAAATCTATATAAAAGCCTTAAAGCTAGGATTCTATGAATCATAATAAGTAGAGAAAGCAGACTGTCTCTTCACATTTTGTCTTCCTTTTTGAAATTAGAAATATGCCTGCTTTCTTCAGTTCCTTTAGCATTCTCGCAGACCTCCATATCAAACAAATTATTGGATTAGGTCTCTAAGATTATAGCTTCTTGTTTTTAACATTTCAGCAGAAACACTTTCGGCACCTGGTGCTTGTTATTCCTAAGAGTTCTGATTGCCTCTTGAATCTCTTCAAAATTTGGCTCAGCTGCCTGGAAAGAGGCCATTTGTTGTTAGCCTTTTCATTCTCTTCATGGAGCTTGTCTAAGTACTCCTACCATATTTCTGTAGTTGCATTCCTTGTAATAAAATGATTTCCATTTTTATCTTTTATCAGACTTTCTCATTATTGATATTCTTTCCTTCATGCATTGATACCCTTGTAAAATTCTTGCACAGTCTCAGCCTCCCTAAACTCAATCATCAGAAGCAAATTCTCTACATACTACAATCCTCTGAATGGGCCCAGTCTTGCCTGAGGAATGAATGTACAATTTGCCAATGCTCTCCATCACACCATAGAAAGTATCTCCTCCAAAGGAACCATTGAAAGCCCTGAATCTTGTATTTGAATTTCCCAGAATAGAATATATTTCACCTAGCACACCAAATGCCCTTATGGAAACTGGGAAGGTGTGTTGGTAAAATTGAGCAACAAATCTACAATTGAATGAACTCCTATAGAAAATCAATAATGGGTATAAACACCCACTTTCTAGTGGGGGAATACTTCTCACAAAATAATCTTTCCCTCTCTGACCTTTCAGGCCTGGTGCTAAAAGGAAAGGTATGAAAAAGCTTCAAATGAAAATTTTGGAAAGCAAAATTTCTAATGCTATTGCATACTAAAATGCTAGCCCTTATAGCTACAGGTTTCATGGAACAGTAATGATTACCCTTTTTACACTAACTTCCCCACATTTCTCAGATAATAGTCAGATAATACTTACCTCTGCCTCTCAGCTTATCACCTAAAGTCTTACTAAAATTGTCCTATTTCTCAGCATCAACTAACTTTACTTTCTCAGATTTTGTAACTGTTTTTTTAATATATCTAATTGTTTTCAATCTCTATTTAACTTTGCAACTTGTTACTCCCATTTCTTATCTGAAGGATGACTTTCGTAACCACAACTGGGTCTTTTTTTTTTGACTTCTGGAGGTCGTTTTACCCCAACCTCTTGCTCAAAGCAGGGCTAACTTTTGAAGTTAATCAGGTTGACCAGGGCTCTGTTCAGTCCAGTGTTGTAAATGAAGATGTTACAGTCTCTCAAGCACCTGTCCCTGTGCTTGACTACTCTCACGGAGAGGAATTTTTTTCTCATGTTCAACAGGAATTTCTCTGTGATTGTTGCTTCTTGTCTTTACACAAAATTTCCTAGAAAAGCCTATCTTCACCCTCTCTATAACTCCCTTTTAGGTAGTAGAAATCTGGCAACTAGGTCCTTCCTTAGCCTTTTCTCCAGACTGAACCCAGTTTCTTCAGCTTCATATGTCATAATCTTTAGCACCTTAGACATCTCCATGGCACTCCACTGGATTCCCTCCAGTTTGCTGACATCTCTCCTGTATCAAGTGGTCCAAGAGTGGACATAGTATTCTACATGCAGTTAACTATGTCCTGAAGTCACGAAGGCCACTCATGTTTTTAGTAAATTTATTCCGATTCATTCTCTCCCTGAAGATTTGTATTGTCTTTGTAGACTTGCAGCTTCTCCTTTAGCCTTTTCATATTCCTCAGTATCACACTGATTACACTGGCATACTGTCCACGTTGCATATTAGTTTGAAGTTACTCATTTACAGTCTTCAGTATGTGGATATATTTCTGGAAGCTGTGCTTTTGTACTGCCCTTTATTTTTCTGATGTCTTTCCTTTTGGTATCAACGCATCCGCAATTTCATATAGCAGACTCCAGATTTTTTTTCTGAATTAATACTTCACATTTGTGTGCACAATTTGGATTACCTAAAGACAATGTTTTCTATATGTACTCATATATTTTGTATTTTCTCTATGTCATTTTTTTCTTACATTTCTCTTACAAGACAGTCATATGAATTACAGTTGCTTCCCTCTAGTTTTTTGATGCCAAGAGACAAAGACTTCTGTCTTGACTTAGTAAGTGCATGATGTTGTGGTTTAAGCCCAGCTGGCAACCAAGCACCACACAGCCGCTCGCTCACTCCCCCCAGGTGGGATGGGGGAGAGAACCAGAAGAGTAAAAGTGAGAAAGCTCGTGGGTTGAGATAAAGACAGTTTAATAGGTAAAGCAAAAGCCGCACACGCAAGCAAAGCAAAACAAGGAATTCATTCACCACTTCCCATCGGCAGGCAGGTGTTCAGCCATCTCCAGGAAAGCAGGGCTCCATCACGCGTAACGGTTACTTGGGAAGACAAACGCCATTACTCCAAATGTACCCCCTTCCTTCTTCTTTCCCCAGCTTTATATGCTGAGCATGATGTCATATGGTATGGAATATCCCTTTGGTCAGTTGGGGTCAGCTGTCCCGGCTGTGTCCCCTCCCAGCTTCTTGTGCACCCCCAACCTACTCGCTGGTGGTGAGAAGCAGAAAAGGCCTTGAGTCTGTGTAAGCACTGCTCAGCAGTAACTAAAACATCCCTGTGCTATCAACACTGTTTCAGCACAAATCCAAAACACAGCCCCGTACTAGCTGCTATGAAGAAAGTTAACTCTACCCCAGCCAAAACCAGCACACATGATCAGTCTAACTGATAGTAACCCCATCTGTGCTATTCATGGATGTTTGTGAGTAGTCGTAGCAGAAAACACAGTACTCTGTAAAGGCACTTTACAAAGTCTGTTCAAATTAATATAGTTTCACTATCATGAAACATATTCTTTCAATTTCTTTTTTACTTCTTCATTTCCTGTGCTAAAACTATAGAAATTGTAAGACCTCCTACAGCTGTTGAAGATATTCAGAGCATTCATCATCTAATAATCTTTGTTTTTCTTCAGTGAGAGCAGATATATTGGTGAAGTCACTATTGAGCTATCTCCTTTTAATCTTAATTGCATGTTTGTCCACTAATGGCTTCAAAGGTATTTCTGTTGCTGACATAATTAAATGTTCCCATTTCATGTCTTGTAGTCTTCCTTTGTGAATGTAGACTCTTCTGTATTTCTCCCTATCTTATTTCCAAGAAAGCTGTGTGCACAAGTCTGCTTTGGTTGTGCTATAACAGCTTGGGGAACTTTTGGCCTGTGTAAGATCAGATGTTCCACATTTCTAATTCCTAGTCTTTTCCAAAGCTGATGGCTTTTATTCATATTATTATCTGCATTTTTTCTGAAGTTTTTTGGGATGTCTCGTTAAAATTGTGCTCTGCTGTAGATCAAAGAAGCCATTATTAAATTTCTGTTTCCCATATGCGTTATTTTAAGCCATAGATCAAATCATTCCTAATTTTCTGTAAAAGTAGCAAGCTCTTGGAGTATTTAGCTATGAACAGATCTTCTGATCTGCTAAGCAAGCTCAAGGGTCTTCTGTGAACTGAGTACAGTTTATCAACATTTCTGTTGAAATGTAGACAGCAGATTGGGACAGTATGCTCTGGCAGTGCTTAGGCCATTGCCAAATATACAAGATAAAATTACTACACTTTTCCTTGAAATTTCCTTTTCCTTGAAAATTCCTAAAGATGCCATGGCGATGCGATCTTTCAGCTGATTCAGTCTCCTCTCTACCCAGTGGTTCCAGGCACCGTAGTACATGGTGTGATGTAAGGTTCTGACAATTCTTTGTTCATAAAATTTGTATTTTTACTTGGGCTTTAGAATATCTCTTCAGTTGCTTTTGCCTGATCTATTAAAATGTCCCAGTGGATTTGTATTGTCTAGTTATCTATAGGTTTGCTATCTATTACTTCCTTCAAAATCTGAGTAATCAAAAGCCTTTATAGGTGATGATTTATGTTACCTTGCAGGTCAGTGACAGAAGTTTGTAAACAATGTGGGGCCACAAAACCTGCAGATTGCATGTCTCAGGTTTAGCATAAATATCTTGTCTTGGACAATTTCTCTAATTTCTTTCTTCTCCTTTTCATCCTTTACTTCTGTTGCAGCAAAGCTCAGAATAAAACCCTCAAAGGTAACGAGCATTTATTTTAAGTTAAACCTACACCAGGCAGTTTGACATTTTATACCTGTTTTACTTTCCCTCAACTAAATGAGCACTGGTAATGCATATATTTCGTGTACTGGAACAGGTCATGTCCCTTTCTGTCACAGTCCACCTTGTTTTGTGATTGTGCACCCTTGGATGAATAATGGAGACATGGCCACTTGTGCATAAAGAAACATAGCTTAAATGAACTGTAAAGCTTTGTGCTTTATTGGACAGCACTTTTTGAACTTTTTTTCCCCTGAGTGAATTATTCCAAAGATCTTCGTAAATGGTGCATAACTTTAAATTGGGTCCATAGGCTGTAGATCAGGTAATTGATTCTCTTCCTTAACTCCGTTTGTTACATGATCACATTATTGCTTTTCCTTTTTTGATGAAGGTTTTTTTTCTGTATTTTTATTATTACACAAATCATCTAAAAGAAGGTCTAATATCTTAATCTGTTGTTATTTTACATTTCTTCAGCTCATTTAAATTACCCTTCATGCTGTCTTGCAAGGTCATTTCTTGCTACATCAGAACACAATTTCAGATGAAGATGTCTGCTTGAATTTGGAGAGAGATTGAAATTGATATTGATATAAGACACATTGAAAGTGAGATTAGGAAAGTGATCGAAACCCCTGAAGAAAACCAGAAAAAGTTAAAGAGGAAATTCTGGAAGATAATGGTTTGTTGTTGGTTTATTTTTCATCTTTTTTTTTTTCTTCTTTCTCTTCCCAAGAGCATTTGAGTTTCTTCTTTCATTTTAAGCTTTGGGTAGCTTTCTGAAACCACATGGACTAAGTAAAAAAGTTTGCTAGCAACATTTGTGTGAAAAGAAAGTCCTTACACTGTGAGTTGTCGAAGCTGAGCTTCTGCTGTGTTTAAAACACAGAAACCTTTTTGCATACACTGCATGGAGTGAAAGGTCATTCTTTTATAACATGTATCCATCAGGTTTGCATAGCTGCTAGTAAGGCACTAGCAGGTGCTGACTGTAGGAAACAGAGCTTCCTGATAGGCTGCATTATTCATTATTATTTTTCCAATAGGTTTCTGATGTGAAAGTTGTAAAGAGTTGAATTTCTCTTGAGATAATAAGTTACAATTAAATGGAGACTGGTTGATCAGGCTTGACACAATGTTGTCAACATGAAATCAAAGGGGGGACAGTACATTTGCATTTGCTGTCTTTGTAGAGTAAGATTATGCTAACAGCATGGAGCTGCCTCACTCCCCTAGGAGCACAAAGAAACTTCACAGTTGCAATTCTGAAATGCTTCTTGAAGAGATGAAGATTACACCTGCTCCATGTTGTCTCCAAACTGCTTCTGTGCTAGAATAGCCTTTGGCTCTGCCTCGTGCTTGAGCTGCAGTTCCACGCTTACCTCCCATGGATGTGCTAGGGGATTAATGAACTACTAAATCTCTATGACTGCTTAAATTCTCATAATTAAACCATTTTCCCATAACTCAGATTGATTAAAAGGGTAGGATGCAGAGTTTAGTCTTTCATGAACGTAACTGATAGAATTTGTCAGCTTGCATTATTAGTGTTCTTTGTTTACAAAATGGGAACACAGAGGAGAAATTTAGTATGAAGTTTTCCCAAAGTCCTATCTCACTTGAGCAACACAAAGTCCATGACTTCATGTGTTTTTCTCTATAGAGAACATATAGATGTCAAAACTGACTGCTTACATGCAAAAATGAGTAATTGCTGTGTGATTTATTGATAGCTGAGGATAATTTGATAGGTGTATAAATTTATACATTTTTCTCACAGGTGTATCTCTTGTTAGAAAGGTGCTGAAGTTCTTCTCCAGGTGATAGACAATTATCAGCTGAACATTTTAATGAAATGTACTTCTGTCTAAAGTAATTTCTACATCTCTGTGTAGTATCCACAGTGATAATGTGTCAGACTGGAGAAATAACTACCCACCTCGTGAACAGGGGTCATTCCTTGAGCAATGCATGAGTAAAAAGGACAAAAAGAGACAAAGTGTAAAAGGAAAAATACAGTGGCTAAGGACATATTATATATGTAGAGGGCTTAAAAGCCAAACTGGGAACACCAACCCTCACTGTCATTCTGAGATCCATGCAGAGGATCCATTCATAAGAAGGGCTCCTTTTAGTGCAGGTGCAGAGCTACTTTGGGTGTGTGTATTACGGAGGATTACAAATAACTTTAAGACCTGAGCATGGAAATAATGCTGAGCTGAGAGGCTGTGAAATGTGTGATGAGAAAAACATTTGCTTTTCATTCTGTTCTCCATCATTAGTGGAAAAAAAATTTCTTTCCCTTCCTGAAGGAAAACACTTTCCATGGGAAGTGCCAGTGTTCAAAAGCAGCTGGACTTGAACTGTACCCAGCAAACAGTGGCAGTCAGGGAAGGAAGAAAAGAAACTGCTAATCCACAGGAAAGACCTCATCCTTTCCTTGAAGAGAATCTACTTGTTCTGTTCTAAGGGGCAGGAACAGGATAGCGAGTAAATGGGGTTGAGCTTCTCTGTTGTCTGTGGAAAAACATATGCTGAAACATGAGCTTTTCCCTCTTACTTATAGTTCTCTTTTTCAAATATTTTTTCTGAATAGAGGATGAATTGGTCCTTCACTTGTGTGTTCCCTTCTGAAAAGTGAGAGAGGACTTTGAGATTATATTATAGTGCTTTCTACAATTACTTGCTAGAAACTAACACAAAAGGGAAGTGTGAACATGTTTTCAGGAGCTAGCAAAGTATAATGAGAAGGAAAAGTCTTTTCTTCTGATTATTATTTATATTATGAGCACCGAAGAGCTCTAAGTCATAAACCAGGACCACATGGGGAGGCTATGATTCAAATAAAAGACAACACATGGATCCAGACAGCTAAAGAAGCATGAGGAAACAATGAGGCAATGTTGGTCAGTATGAGAGAAAGCGTCTCAGTGCATTATTAGCTTAAACATTTTCTCATGTTTTTTTGTAGGCATCACAGCAAGAGAGTTTTAATGAGGGATTTGAAGGAAGATAATGAGGTTGTGTGGCAGATGCTTGAAAAAAAATCACAGAGGAACTTGTTTAAAAATATCTGACAAATGGGTGATCGAAGCCAACATTATGGTCTAACTGGAGACAGAGCTCACTGGAGAGGATAGGTAGGATAAAATTGAGAAGAAATTTGAAGATGAAGGCAAATAGCTTATATCTGATTCTTTAGATAATGATAAACAGACCTTGGTCAATGAGGCTGACACTTTTGTTCCATTGGATTCTGTGTGAGGGGATCAGAGTTCACCAGATGAACAGATGTTATGATGGTGGAGATTTGAGATGGATTATGACAGACTGGACAAGACCTTTGGCTTTGTGTGTGAATATGAATGGGCATTCATTAAAGATGCTATGCAGAAATATCTACAAAATTTAGATTGAAGTGTATCACATAGGACATTGATTTGTTTACAAAGGAGATTATGTGATCTCAATTTCTAGACACATGTGAGACATGTTTTTATAGGTAAAAGGGAAACACTGGCTGATGTCGAGAGGAAGTTGTGTCAGTGGTGCAGTCTGTCCCTTTTTTCTAATGTGGAAAACTAAGAATCTTTTGACTGAATGAGGGCAATAAAAGGAGTTAAAAAATAATACACATGCATGCAAATATACAGTGTGAGCAGTTGTAGTGACAGAAACTCACTTCTGTCCATTTTTGATGGACAGATATTTATGCCATCCTGTTAGATTTTTTCAAAAGCTTTAGCTGGTTACTTTGAATTTTAAATAATCCTCACTATTAAAAGTTCTGTTGCAAGACCGGCTATATCAAAATGCTTGCAAAAAAAGATTAGTTACACTGAAAATCAGGGGTTTAATACAGATGATTAAGGCAATTACTAAATGCCACAGTTGAGACCAGGTAGTTAATGGGAGATTTGGGAAAAACGGGTGCATACAATAGATTTCTTTTTTAGCTTTTATAGGGGAAGAAGGCAAATATGTGTTCTTTGTGGGAAGCCTAAGCCTCTAGAAAAAGTCAATACGGGAGAAGACATAGTGAGCTGTTTTGTGAAGTAATTTTACAGTACTTTGCATGAGAAGTCCATAAAGGTAGCAGGAGTAAGAAACTAGCCTAATTGTTGGACAGAACCTCTAGACATTAAATTAACTATTTACCTTAACATTCACAAAAGAGTGGGTGACAGATGTTGGATATGGATGTAAATTTCCTAGGAGAGGAAGAAGAAATACTGAGGGAAATCAAGACCATACCTGAACAGATGATCAGGGTATTAGAATGTCTAAAGACTAGCAAAGCTCCAGCAGCAGATGAAGTCTCTCCTGGAGATGAGAAACACAAGAACCTGAGCATGTATAGGCAAAATCATATTATAATAGAGGGAGGATGCTGGTGGACTTAAAAGTGGTGACTAGAAACTGGGAGACAGGAAATTACTGATATTTAAGCATCACTTCTGCTCTGGGGGATAGTGACAGCTACACATTCACTTTCAGAAAGGTATTAATTATTTGGTTACAGTCAGAACTCACTCAGGAAAGGAAAACATTTAATTATTTTGAGTAGTGGTCTACCTCAATGTTAAAAGATAACTAGGGAGAGGGAGACAGGGGTGTAAGTGCTGATGATTTTAAGAAGATTTATCTATAGCACAGTATGAAAGACAGACCAGACATTTAAAAGCTTTTCTAGCCAGCCAACACCTCTTTGCATGTATACATCCCTGGGACTTCCTTTTCAGAGCTGGTGATTCCTTGCAATATATTCTGATGGCTCAGTGGCACCAAGAAGGCTCTGTACCCATAAGACCCACAGTACAGTTGGTGCCAGTTTGGGTGAAGTATTGGTCAGAGTCAACTGCAACATCCACTGAAAAGTTCAGCTTATTGGGATAAGGGAAGATGATTAGCTTCAGGAGATGAAAAAGTCCTGGAATTAGCAGGTTATGGCAAACACAAATGAAGGCAAATGACTTCAGCCATTTTGCTAGGATCAGCATAATGATAATTTTCATTTACTAGAGCAACACAAAGGAGAAGCATAGGTGAGTAAAATGTTGAGAAGTAATGATTTACAGCTGTGAAGAATTTGGCATTATAATACAAGTAAGCAAAATTATTCACACTTGCCTGGGATAGCTCAGGAATATGGTTCAGTGAACTGGTTTGTACATACCAGGTAGAAAAATGTAACAGAATTGTAGGAGAAACAAGAGAAAAAATATGAAAATGACTAATCCCCCATAGCCATATGCAAATCAATATTAATCAGGAGGATGATCTAGATGAAAGAATGGTAGGCATATAACTAATTTTTCTATGTAATATGTAATAGCAGCAAACAAAGCAAGCAACATCAAGGATACATAGATACAGCTGTTGAATATAAATTATTTTAGCATGCTATAAAAAATCATGAAATCTGTGATGCAAAAATCTTCATTGTCTTTGTAATTTTAAATCTTCTATTAATATCTTGATGCATAGAGAATGTCCATATAAAAATAGATGGGCTAATAATTCTGCAAAAGAAAATATATGGATCTGTGTTTACTGTAGCCACAGCATTTATTTCTAAAATGAAAATAAAAATATTTGTTTGCCACCACTCAGGACAACAATCAGTCAACAAACTTGGTGGTGAATGAAATGCTGTTAGTTCCATACTTAATTTGTTGTTGACCTGCTCTATTTAAATATAAAACTGGTTGTTATAATCCAGCAACTGTGGTACAGATGTGAGTACATCCCCTGAGTTTTTCTTGTCTAGTGGAAATGTCAAGATTGCATTTTTTGTCTCTGTTTTTCTAGTACAAAACCTCTCTACAAAACCCACAGTTCTTAACAGTGCTGATTAATGACTTAAGACCAAAGTCTGTCAAAGTTAATGCAAAGGCTTCGTTGTCTTTTTGATCAATCCATCTGTCCTCTGGCACTTTGGACTTGTGCCTTCTCCATTCAGTAAGAAATGATTTCAACTGTTTCCTCTTTACAGAAAAGAGGAGATTTACTTTTAATCAGACTTCACCAGTGAAGAATTTGTTTCTCAGAAGACACAAACTCAGTTTTCAGGGTCAAAGAAGATTTTGAGGAGTCTGGGGGAGGAGGAGGAAAGACCTTGCTAGATGCCTCAGAGAATTTGTGAGAGTGCAGGCTGAAAGATCTTGCTTCATTTTCTGTTTCATGGTTCTGGAATCTGAAGGACTAAACTGGGAGGCTATAGACTTTCCCAGGGAAGACTGATCATATATCACAAAACCTGAAAGCTACAAAGTCAGTGGGAACCATTGGAGAGATTGCTTCATGTTGTTCCTTAGTGATGAATAACAGGCTAGAAATGCTGTGGTGGGTTGGTGGTGAGAGTCCAAAAGTCTCTCCATTCATGAAGTAGCAAATTCTTTCCAGAGAAAAAGCTGGTAAAAGTCTGCTACCTTGCCATCCCTTAATGTTTCTGGCATAATCATTTCTGCTTTGGCTACTAAATAGTTGCAGTAGCTTCCTAGACTAAGCAGATACTTTTTGCCATCCCATTGTCATTGCAAACATCAACTGATCACTGATGCCAGATCTGCACTCTTAAAATCTTCCAAGTCTGACCTGCATAGTTTGCTGAAAAAAAAGAAATTTCCCCATTCACTACTGTGGAGTCAATAAAAAAGTAGCTGTGGCAGAGCAAGGTGCATTCTCTTCTCCCTGATGCACCATAATCATCAAATTGTAAGCTAAGATACAATTCCAGCAATAACGTTGCGCATAATAGTTGATGTATGAAGCAGAAAGAGCACAGTTAATTTGCAGATGTGAATTTGAGCTTTCACGTCCATCAGACAGGAAAATCTGTTTTTTACTGAAGACTGAGAACATTTTAAATGGAAGCCACTGATGGAAATACATATGGAATATGAAAAAGTACTTGTATGGTCAATTTTCTATCCAGGTGAACCTTATTTCTTTCTGTCAGCTTTACTGGGACTTTGGATTCATTTCCTTGCTGCTCTTCCTTGTACCTTCCTCTGACTGTAAATTTTCTCATGGTTTCTTGTTTTTACAGGCATATTCTATGTCTTGCTGTGCAAGAAATGGCACCTCTTTAGTGACTAATATAGGGGTTACCATCCAAAAGACAAAAGTGTATAACACTTTCATTGTGGTATTATATTTCTAATTCTTTCTCTAGTCAGTGTTACTGTATATGTCTCTCCTCATATAAACAGCTATTCAGGACAACATTTAAAAACTAAATTTAGTCTTTGATTTTAAGATCTCTTCAGGAGCTGTACCTTAAGCTGCATCGCTGCTGGCTAGCTAGTATTATTTTAGGATGTAGGAAGCTTATTGTAGTGGAAGTTAAGGAGTGATCTTGGATATTCTGTAAAAAAAATCTATGCTCTTGCTTTTTCCCTGTGTTAACATTTTGGTTTTGTTTATGCATAAGTGACCTTGATCTACTTGAATTTACTATATGCTAAGGACAGGCATGTGGGCTCTCACTACAGAGCAGCTGACATACAGTATCTGAATCCTTTATGACTACTTGTTTAAGTATCAGTAAGACACAGTAGATACACAGCTGGGAATGCGCCTTGCATATGGCCACATTTCATTGCAACGTAGATATTTGTACCAAGACGTGCCATAGTATCTTCAGTTGGTACTTCGTTCTTAGCAGATGGCAGGATTGAGCCCTGGCTAACTGGCTTTGCTACCCTGATACCACCTTCCTTCACATTTTTCAGAAAAGGCTATTCTTGGAGGTTAAAGAGGATATTTTTAAATGCTGTTGTCTGGCAGCAGTAGATTTCAGAATGGTGTAGGCTGAGAATTTCTTGACAAAGCTCTTCTTTATCAAGACTGAGGGTATCCACAGAAATTGGCTTGGTGAGTTTGAGTTTAAGATCTTAAACACATTTGTTTGGTTGAGAAGGAGCTTCTTTATCGCAAACACATGAAAGAGGAAAACTTTTGGGTGCAGGGGCAGGTGATGGTAGTATACCCATCTCCATTTACACAGTTGGTTATTTTTTGTTTTTCCAGTACAAATCTACTTAAATGTTGGCCATAAATCTTGGCTGCATTTTGATATTGGCTGTGTACTCGTGATCTTTCTCTACTGATGCTTAAAAAGGGCATTGACTCTTCCTTTTATTTGATTTCTGTCTGCAGTTATAAAATTAATCTGCCAGCCTCATGCTGCAATGAGCTGTGTCAGTGGAAGAGAGATAAGTTTCATTTTTTTTTTTGCCTTAAAACTTCTTCCAAAGTTACAAGGAATTTAGCACATTTACTTTCTCTTTTCAATTTTAACAAAGCCCTTGTCTTTTTTCTGCATTTCTATTTTATCCATGTCATTTTGGTTCTTTTGTTTTATACTTCAAATTTTTTCCACACTCTTTTTTTCTTCCCTTCAAGCCTAGTTTATAGTCTCTGACAGGATTCTTTCTATGCTATCTGCCAAAACATCTGTTCCTTTTCTGAATAAAAAGCTTGCTTCTCCAGAAAGTGTCACATGGGTCCACACCAACTGTAAACCTTCATTTCTCTCTGCAACTTTGCCAATGATGGACCAGCACTGAGAATCTTTGTATTCTTGTCTGTCTTGTCTCATTTTTCATTATGCCCAATTCAGGGAGTTTACTGGGGGAAAAAAGTTGCATCATTTGGATTTCAATGTACATATTTCCTTTAAAAATATGCTATTATTTGTACTTTCTATTTTTAATCTTGCAATTATTTCCTGAATTGCTGATCAAAGCAGATATTTATTAGCTTAAAATTGATTCCATTTAAACAGATTCTATTGCCTGTTCTTTTCTGCTAGGACCACATTTGCATTAATACCCTCACCAAAAATGCAATGTAACTGTCCTTGATTCTTCTTGGATTGATTTTTGGTGGTACTACAATTTTGCAGTCAAAGTGGCATTCAGAGCAATTTTGGTTTCCCTTGAGGAAGTTGTGTAACTTTCAGTAATTTGGTTTTGCCATTTATAATTTTTAATGATTATAATAATTCTTATGTAGTAGACAGACTTGATTCTATTGTAAAGTTCTTTGACATCTTTAACGAAAAGTGCTGTGTTTGAACAGGGTATTATTTTATATTGTGTTCCCACAGTATAATGAAGTTCATGTCAATAAATATTTCTCATGTTACATTTCATAAATGGTCAATACTAGCATTGAATAATTTAAACATTTCCCCCAAATACAGGAGGTAATATTTATTGTATTTTATGTTGCCAAGTAAAGGAAAAGAGTAGTTTTCATATGTATTTGTCTGTGGCATAATTTGCTGTTGATATGTTGCTGAGATCATTGCCTTTTGACTATATTAATAACTAAGAAGAAGAAGGTTTGCTGGTGAATGGTTTTAATTCCTGCAAACATCTGAGCCTTAGTGTGGTAAATAATATGAGAGAACAATGGATAGAAACTTCCCCCTGGAGTAACTGTAGCTGTTTCACGACTTCAGTCCCCTGAAGTTTTAATTAATTTTCACAGAAATTAATAAGGAATTTTTATTTTATTTTTTAATCTGCCAGAAGTTTCTTCATCTTCTTCCCAGGAAAAATGTGTATTTCCATTGTAAGATTTGTAGCAGTTACTTAGGGGTTTCCAGTGTCAGTCTGGTATGGGGATGGGGAAACACGCATTCTGTTCCGTTGTTCCCTCTCTCTGCTAGACACAAATAGAGTTTCTCCAGGTGGCAGAGATTTGATAAATGCTGGGAAGCCATATAATGAGAATTGCTGAGGAAATGGAATTCAACCCCTCTCCATGGCTTGACCCCCCCAAGAACAGGTGGCCTGGCATACGGGCCACAAGTTCCTGTTGACTGAGTCCATCCAATACCTCAGTCCCTTCGTGCAGGGGATTTGTTTGTGGAAGCTGGCAAGCTGCCTTCCTGGAGGAGCTGCAGCAACAGGAGGAGGGCTTGGCATGGTTCAACTGTCCTGAGTCTTTTCATGGCTCTTGCTGTGTTTTGGTGGTTCTTTGAAGTGCTTAAGAGAGATCTGTGTGTGATTTGTTATATGAAAATTTGAAAATTCCTAGTCAAGGAAATATTTCCAACACAACACAAAACACACCTCTGTATTGGATCTGGCTGAGATGGAGTTTATTTTCCCCGTAGCAGCCCTTATAGGGCTGTGCTTTGTATTGGTAGCTAGAAAGGCGTTGATAACACTGCAGTGTTGTGGCTACTGCTGGGCAGTGCTCACACAGCACCAAGGCTGTCTCTCCAACATTCCCCCCTCACCAGTAGGCTGGGGGTGGGCAAGATCTTGGGAGGGGACACAGCTGGGACAGCTGACCCAAACTGACCAAAGGGATATTCCATACCATACGACATCTGCTCAGCAATAAAAACTAAGTAAAGGAGGAAGGGGGGCATTTGTTATTTATGACGTTTGTCTTCTGGAGCAACCGCTATGCATACTGAAGCCCTGCTTCCTGGGAAGTGGTTGGACATTGCCTGCTGATGGGAAGTAGAGAATAAGTCTTTTGTTTTCCTTTGCTTCCATGTGGGGCCTTTACTTTTGCTGTAATAAACTGCCTTTATCTTTACCTACGAGGTTTTTTTTTTTTTTATTTTCTCCACCCTTGTCCTGCTGAGGAGGGGAGTGATAGACCAGCTTGGTGGCACCTGGCATCCAGCCCAGGTCAGCCCACCACATGTTCTCAGTCAGCTTTCTGTGGGGATTCGCGTGTGTCTCTTGCTGAGATCCTAGGACAAGAATTGCAACAGAGTTTTTTCCTTTCTTGGCTTAAATTGCCCAAAATACTAATTTAAAAATATTTTTTTTTTACCTATGTAGGCCTGCCCCAGTATGACCAAAACAGCAGGACAGGGAAAATGTTCTCAGTCCAGACAAACATTATTTTATCATTTCAGTAAGTTGATATTTACTGGGCTATGCAGTAACCATGTGGAGCAGATTAGAACTTCTCTCATACCAGTGTATTTCTGGAGTAGCTCCAGTAAAGTGCAGTCAAGTTGTACTATAAATTGTTTTTATTTGTATACTGGAAAACAAAACCAGTGATCTCTTTTTGTACCTTGAGATGCAACCTGAGTGGCTGGCAGCCCATCAAACTGGGAGGTACCTTTCAATGTGTCCATCTGTGTGAACTACCTAGCGCCTGCCAAAGTCATCGTGCGACTGGATTCATGAAGCCTGAACTCGGTTTACACAGGAAATGACTGACTCCAGTGAAGACATACAGCTACCGTGATTTGTATTTGCTTTGGAAGATTTACATGTTTCAATGGATAAAAATGAAGAAAATTAGAGCTCTGCCAATACTGTTCAACAAATACAGTGCAGACCTCTGAGCTAGAACTGCACAAGCTATCTCCTGAACCAGAAAGCACAGAGCTGTATCAGCTCAACACAATGCCTAAGTTAATAAGCTCTGCTAATAGGTGGGTCTAATTAGTTTCTGTGCAGCATCATGTCCACACAATTTGTCTGCTTTGAGGGACCTTGCTAGTATTTCTGTCTTAGATATTAATCAGTACAATCTCAGGGCGGTAGGCTCTGCATTCCAGTTTGCAATGATGATGTGCTCTAAGTATTACAGAAAAGTAAATGAATGCATATAGAGAAGTCTTAGGCAGGTTTAAAGCAGAAATGTGGTTCTAAGCTTAGTCACAGAAATTATCTTAAATCTTGTAAAAAAAGCAATATATATTGACATAAACATGTTAGAACCATGAACCTATGTGACAAACTGCAAAAGTACTAGGCACTGGCATTTACAGGAAAATTAATATCAGTTTAATGACATTTTAATCTGGCAGGCAACATGCAGGTAGAATCCCATGTTCTTCCAGTTTTAAGCTTTGCAATAAGATCTGAGTGCATGGTAGACCATATTGCCTCTATGTTTCTTCTCTCTCAGTTAGTAAACGTTAGTCTGAAATATAATTGAATGTAAATTTGAAAATAACCAAGGAAAAAGATTAGATCTGGAGATAAGGAACTTAGAATAAGCTAACAATATTCAGAAAAAATCCTCAAAGAAAATGCTTTTCATGCTGTAGCTTGAAATTTGAGGAGGGGAAAACCTTTTGTTCATCATTTGCTGTATGATCCTTTTTACAATGAAATTCAACACAAAGTGAATCTCAGCTGGTTTGGAATTATATTACCATCTGGGGGAAGATTTTGAAACAAGCCAAAACTAACAGATTTTCACCCAGCCCCGTAAGAATTCTAATTGCCAGGATCTGGGCATTTCTTAGGAGCAAACTGACCGTGCAGTAGTGTGAGTCTGCAAAGTCTTCTTGGCTGGAGATACTTTTTGATTCATGTAGAATCACCTAGAGCTCGGCAGATTATTTTTCATGTTTCTAGTTAGACAGTTGCACCTATACTTCATCTGGAAACTATGGCCAAAGCTGTAATTAACATTGTCAAGTCTGAGCATATTCTTAATGATGTTGTTGGTTAAACCCAATGTTGAACGGAGGGGGTCAAGCTGAATGCCTCAGGGGCTCTATAGGGTACTTCAGAGTCCCCCAGTAGGGAGTAGCAATTAAGTTACTAGTTCAAATCCAGGAAAGGTCAAGAGTGATTAATACTCTTTTGTTCCATTGGTTAGTGGGAAACAGATGTAAAATGAAGTGATGATCAAAATCCAATTCCTAGTAGATATTTTACATCATAAGCACCAAACACCTAATGATCCCTTGCTGGCAACATGATTAGAATGGGCAGTAATTGAACAGGCACAGAGACTGCCATGCAGCCCTTACTGCCATTCCCCATAACAAAAAGTACAGCCATTTTCAGACTGAAGGACAAGCTGGAAAATTGCAGTCTCTCTGCCTGAGCTTTTTGTGTTCTGTGGATATATTTGGAAATATTTCATCCTGAGTGATAGCAAATCATATTTTGGACCACAAATATAGCTGAAGATTATTTTAAGTGCTCTGAATGCAGAATAACCTGCGATTTAAAACTGATGTTTTTCTGATAATTTTAAATATATGTGGTCAGTCCTCAGCTGGATTAATCTGACATGGATCTGCTGAAAAATTAGTTATGTGGTAGTCAGTGAAGCTGGGAAAGGATCTGATTCTGCATTACTCAAAGTACATGATCATACTTGAAAATGCATGAATAGTTTTAGAGAAAGTATATCATAGCTAAATTATCTGCATTATACATACAGCCCCTAACCTTCTTCTATTTCTTGGGCACCAAACAGGTTACAGATAGGGTTAGGTGAGAGGTTGAATGTTAGGGGCTTAGAAAGAGAAGTTAGAGTTTTGGGTTAGGGCTTAGGCTTCAGGCATTTGGTTAGGGTTACTACCGTTATATAGCAAAACTGTAAATTCCCAAGCTTGATGTTCTCATACTATCCTGCAACTGGTAAGCGATAGAATGTCTTTACTGTAAACATGATGTCTTTTAGACCTAATCTGTGTATATGCTGTTCTACATGGAAAAACTGTTCTGAAATTAACAGAAAATTTATTCTATTAATTCATCCAGGATATTACTGGATTCCACTAGATTAAAATGCTTCCATATTCTAGCAACAAAATCTGTAAGATGAATGCACAAAAAATTTTCAGTGGGTGGATAAAATGCTTAAAGGATCTTGTAACAAGAACCAACTGGACTTTTCTTGCTGGCCTACAAGCCCTTGTCTTAGTTATCTGTAAACCAAACTAAGAAAGAAAACACTCTAAAAAGCTAATAGCTTGAATAAGGTGAGTAAGATGTTGCTGCTTTCCAGTAAGTTTATAAAAATTATATAATTAGAATTTTATTAAGTAAATTTAAAACAATGGAAAATATTCTTGTTATTCACTGGGTAGCTGATGGACTACCCAGAGCTGCTGTTGACTGACAGCTGAAGGATAATGGGGGAATTGAGGGATTCACATTTTGGAAGACAGATTATATTTGTATGATTACTTTCACTATCTTTTTTATCAGAGAAACAAGTCAAACATTTCTCACTACTGAGGGCAGGTGTCCCTGCTCTTGGAGAAAATGGAGACCTCGTAATGCTCTGCAAGTGGTTTTCAGGCTTCTTGATGATGTGGACTTAGTGAGTTCTCACACAACTCACTTCTGAGCTGACTTTGTTTCCTTGAGCCTATATCCTTTTTAAAACAGCTAGTGGCTTTTTGTATCTCAACCAGTTATTTGAATCAACCTTTTTTGGGGCATCCTGGATAAGACATTGGAAAGAAAAGTTCAGAGATTTGTGCTAACTCTTAGCTCTGCAACTGAGTTAGGACATCACCAATATTTGTTCTTTTAACTTTGCCTTTGCCAAATCTGTTTCAATGAGAAAGCTCTCTAGGGCAGTGACTATATATGTTTAGTTTCTAGTACAGCCTAACCCTGACCACAGGGTGGTCCGTGAGCGTTGCAGTAATAGTAATAATATACAACACTAACTGCGGGTTTTGAAAGGATGTCTGTTCTGCAAATGCATTTCAAAGAAACACAAGCAAAAGTGTCATTTACTCCCTGAAAAATGGAACTGCTAAGCATTTATATTTAAATTAAATGCTTTTATGAGTACATTGAATGTTATTTAGCAAGTATATTATAGCAAAGGCATGTTACCTATTGCCTTAGAATGAGGATTTTATTGCTTTTTCATAGTTATCTTTTGTATCAGCATTTGGTAGGTAACAAATGAAATTTGCTTGCTAAGGTTAAATTGTTTTGTGCTGCTGCTCAACCACACAGATATAGAGGATGAGACAATGGAAAAAGTTATTTGCTTTTTTGGGCAGACATAGGAATATATTAATATATGGTGATCTTGACCTGTCTTTGAAGAAATGTTTATTCTCTGAAAGGCAAAGAACTTAATTCCTGTCTAAATCAGTCCATTGAAATCCTGTTCATGCAGGAGGCTGTACGAATGGAATTGCAGATAGAATTGGCCCAAATAATTCAATGCGGTCAAGGTGGTGATGCTTAGAACAGTCTGAGGTCAAAGCAGAATGGACTCCAAGTATCAGTCAAAAAAGAGGAAGGCTTTCTGGAACTTGGTTTGAAAAGTTCCTTTTTCTCTGTTCATTTTCAGTACCACTGCATTTCCTGACTCATGTAGATTTGGGACAAATAATACCTGATTCTTCCTGAACCCTGAATTTGTTATACTTTAAGAATATGAAAACATACTGTTGAGTAAATACTAAAGCCCAAACTTGTGAGGATTCCAGCCTCATTTTTTGGACTCCCGTGGTTTTTTAAATTTCAAAAAACTTCTGGAAACCACTTTGCAGGTTTCCCTTTAGTCTAAGTCCATTTTGATTGGCCAGTTGAATTTTTTTACATACCTGAGAAGCCCTTGTGATACAAGGTCAGAATAATAAATTTTATGTTTTTATTCTTTATGTAGGAAAAGTAATATAATACCATCACTGCTTTATTACTCTGCAGTCATTCTGTTACTATGCAACTTAAAACATTTCAGCCATCAGCATTTGAAGAAAGTTCAAAGATGTAGGGCACTCCATTATAATTTGCCTTTAAAGACTACATTTCTTCTAGTCACCCTGCCTAGAAATGCAGTTATGGATCAAGACACTGGAGTTAGTTCTGAGGTGAGCTGAAGAGATGGTAAACTGAGAATGCACTGTATTTGCACTACTATAACCAGTGCTCTAGGGCTGCAGTATTTCTGTTTATAAGTTGAGTTAATACTTACTGCTATTTGGAAATGTCTGGACCTTTTCTGAAGGCTGGAAAAGTCTCTGAAGGGTTTATGAAAACGGTACTCAAGTTTTGGTTTAAAAAATGAAAGTCCTTCTGTAATTTGAAGGTGCTCAGCAGAAGTCAGCAGACATAAAATAATCCCAAAGATGTCAGTTTACTAGACTCGAACTATCTTATATTCAACTTGCTTCAGTACATCTTAATAAGAATTTAAAGCAATGTATCAGAACTACTGTATGTTATGGTGAGGACTCATGGTCCTCCACAGACAAGCTCACAGCACTGCTCATTATCCTAGAAATCAGTGTGCTGAAGCAATGTTCATGTATTTTCTTCCTAATTTTTTCATTTCAGTGTGAAAAATTTAGCAATGAATAACCTCCTTCAAATTATGTGTCAATGCCCAAAGGACTCTTAACTCATCTCAATTTAAATTAATGACCTTAGTGATAGTGCTAGCAATTGGACCATGGCTCTCATGAGCCAGATATTTGCATATGGAATTTGATTAATCCTGCTGGCTATTAATTTTCACTTTTAATTAGGTGTGATACTATCGCAGGAAGAAAATACAAGACTACTATCAGGCACAGACAATGTTGATTTCCTATTGGATATTCTGTTCTGTTTTGTGTGGCTGTTCTAGGTTCCCTCACAATGTCTGTTTGGATCAGCTCAGAAAGGTACCATAGACCTAAAAACTGGTCTGTGCAAGTCCGGGGATAATCACTGCAAAGAAGTACCATACTGAATGACTATTACTAGTTTACAAGAGGTAGAGAAATTGGTGTATGGTATCCCCTTCTAGTACTCTGTAACTGTATTCCTCTTAATGGCATAATAGGTCTCTTGTGATACCTGTGTCCGGAGTCACGGAAAGACCAGCTATGTAAGCAAATGGGGGTAGTACTTTTTCTGAGGCTACTTGGTCTCCCTGCATCCCCACTGAGCAAATGTACACTGACGGTAGAGTACTGTTCAGATTTGGATCAAGAATAAATTTTGCTTGGATCTTGTAAATGTGTAACATGTGGTGTCTCCCAATTTCCAATAGGACAATCCATATTTCTTTGACATCTCTGTACTTTGGGAGCATTGCAACATGTTTGCGTATGTCATAGCCAGGAGAACAATGTGCAGCACTTGGCTTGCCCAGCAGAGCTGATGCCCATGTGCTGCTTACTGCTGAGCAGACCCCTGTAAAAATTAGCAGACCTTGACAAAACCACCAAGAAAATCTCAATAAAAATTAATTGAGTACCCTTGCAATAGAATAGCTCTTTAATCTTCCCCTTCCTTACCAGAACAGCATTAAAGAAGTACACCTCTTTCCTCAGAGATGGATTTTAATAGATTTTGATATCCATTGGCCAAACGAATGAATGATCAATGCCTATTAAACAAACACAGTTAGAAAGGGAATATGCTTCTGGTTGAAATTCAAAGAGAAGAAAACCACCTTCTTTGTGATCACAGAAGACTTCTGGGAAGTCAGTACGCATATCTGGCAAGGGCATAAAGTGAAGACAAAGGCATAAAAGTCAGCAGGGATATGTCAAACTCCAACTGAACCTTGGAACAGCTTCCTCTGTGCTTTTACAATGTGTCTCCTGAAGTATTCAGCTGTTTGTAATAAATGAGTAACTCATAGTGAACAACAGGTATTTTTAATGAAAGGAATCTATATTTTTGTAATAGAATTTCTTATACTTGTGCAAGCCCTTTTTTGTATTTCATGAGCATCTCATACAGATATACAATTTCTTTCTATGGAAATATACACTCTGCCAACATCAGTGGGAGTTAAATCTCTTCAAAAGACATCTTTGTTCAAATTTCGGTTTCTAGAATGCACCCATGAATATCTATGTGGAAAGTGACTCAGCTGTATCAACATTCTAATGCTTTTCTTTGGAAAAATATGGTATCAGACACATGAGCAACAACGTATTTGGATAAAATGTGGGAGTATTTTAATTTTATTAAACTTTTACATGATGATTGGAAACTGTATGTAGAAAATAATAATACTAATAGAGTATGTTAATAGTGCACAGTGGCTTTGTCCATTATATAAGCACTGGCATATCACACTTACACTTTTTAGTCTTCTTCATCTTCTTCAGAAGATTTGTCTACCCCTATGAAAATGGACATTTTCTTCAGTGTGTTATATATAAAGCACACTACAGTGCAAATTTTGATTAAAATGTTGCTCTGTGGCCTTTCATATAAAATCTAATTTTATTTAATATTACTTTCTACATGTATGCAGAAAATGGCAAGCCAATATTAATAAAAGAAGGCTTATAGGAATGTGGAACAAGAACAATAGATCCTTGACAAAATTTATTTACCTAGCTAGACTTTCATTTCAAAGTTAGCAGCACTCTGTGATACTGGCATAATACAGGGGTCTTAAAACTCTGTTAGACATTTTTAACCCACCTTAATTTATTCCATGGAAGTTTAATCCCCTGCTGAACGGAGATGGGATGAATTTTCAAAAGTCATAATCCACTGAAGTAAAAAATCTTTAATGACAACATAGGCAGCAGGCTTCAAGAGTTTAGTTTAAATTCTTTCTAAAAATGTAAAACATAGGGCAAGAGTTAATAGGATATTTCATACAGTTATATTTCAATCCTTTTCCAAATCTTTATAAATTCACTTGCATCTCCACCATTAGAAATATTTGGGTTAAATTCCTGCACTTCTAAGGCAAAAAGCAGAAAGCTGTAAAAATGTAATGTGAAGATTTTCACAACATATTGTAACTCATTTGGTCCTTCAGTTCACAGGCTATTATATGGGATAGCATAATGTTTTCTAAATTGAAAGAGAAGTGGTGTTTTACAAACCTTCCATTCTGCCTTAACTAGGCAAGGAAATGAAAACAAGCTACATAATACCACAGTATTCATCCTTCTGCTCCTCTAGGATTTTTACAATTGACTTTGGTGGTGGGCCAGGATTTGGCCCGTAAATTGAGCTGAGAGAGTCCATACATTTCCTATGTATTCTAAACTCACAGTTTTATGCTGGCCCTTGGCTACCACCTTTGGAGCTGCCTAGTTCTGGAAGTACCTGTAACTCAGACACCACCTCCTTTTTTTGACCTGGAAGCTCCTCTAGTGCCAGACATAAACTTTTACAGCTTTGCCTGCCCTGAGCATCCAGGCACCAAGCTTCTGCCTGAACTTCACAGGAAAAATGCTGCTGCCTTGCTAGATTTTGTTGTGGCCTGCTGGACAAGAATTTAGGTGGCATAAATGAAGCTAGGAGGTGAGTTGTTCAAAACAAACAGGAGGAGAAGGTTCCTCAGACAGTCTGAAGTTAAGAGGTGGAACTACTGGTCACAGGGTGTTTCAGATGCTGGAAGTTTCAGAGAGAAACAGGCAAGTTCTTTTAAGTGATATTTGTTGCAAATTATGAAATTCATAGCCACAAATCCATTTTAAGAAGTCCTTGATCTGCAAAGGCCTGAAAATGGGAAAGATTTTCTGGTAGAAGTAGTATATTCTTTCCCTGTTTTTGGATTCTTTGACAAAAACCAACTTTTAGCCATTGTCGGATACATGGTACAGGACTAGATGGACTTTTGGTTTGGCTTGCTAATGTTCTCAAGCTCTTAAATTAAATAGACAATGGCAATCACTTCCTTTTTCTCTAGGAGCTACATTTTTGAAGGAAAAACAGATGTTCCTTCTTTGAAAGACAAGAGTGACAGTAGTGCCTGTCTTCACCCCTGCTTTCCAGAAAAAGGGTGGAACGTTTCTTAGGGCTGGCTTTTCATTGCTTCCTGCTGTGGATCTGTGGTTTTGGTTCCTCGTTCAAAGTTCCCGGACTTCTCCAGGCACTTAGAGGAGCCTGGATGTTTAATTCTGAGTCTGGTTTCCACTCTGGAAGTTTGTGAAAAGAAAAAGAAAGTCATGGGTTCTTACAAAGTGGCGTACTGCCACAGCTGAGAGGGCAGCACTGACAGAGTGAAGCAGTGGAAAAAAGGAGAAAGAGAAAAATATCAGTTAGGGCACTGCTACCAGAAGAAATGTCTCCATAATTACAATCCGAGTCTGATTCATTTCAAGTGCCTATCTATCTTTAGATGACTAAACACTTTCTAAAAGCCTGCTTACTAAACATTTTTATAGCCACTAGTGAACAAAACAGGCCTAAGAAGACTTAGTTTTTCAGATTCTAAATACTTGTGAAAATGATTTGTATGATTAAATCAAGCCCCAGAGATAACAGAATAGTACAAAGCTACACTGTTTCTGAAAGGAAACCTCCAAATGGGAAATTTCCTATATCTAAAAGGAGGAGCAATACTAGCAGGTCTGCACACCTTGCTATATGAGTAACACAGCACTAGCTTGAGCGTGCTTACAGATGTATAGGGAGCAGCAGACTTGAGCATTTCAGAAAGCATTTAGATGGAGCAATCATTGTCCTGCTTACAGGATGAAGCCTTTGTGTTCTTTCCATGGCATTCTCTCCAGGGCAAACAATGCACCATAGGTCAGATTTTTCTTGCTTACTCTCAGGGATCTGGATGAAGAGCATTTATTCAATCCTTGAAGGCTCATCAATACGTCATAGCGATAGAGATGGTAGTTAATTCTGTTTCTCTCTCTCTGTTGGTTATGGAATAAGCCTAGATGAGTAGTTTAGGCCCAAGACCTGAATTCCAGGTGAATGAGGTGAACAGTGAGGTGATTCCCACCCTAGATCATGGACTGGGCTGACATAGAACATGTTCTTACTCTTTCCTAATATGTGGTGGCAGGTTGCCACTTTCTTTCATCAGTCCGTTACAGGACTTGCGGCAGTGTCACAGCTTAGCTCACAGTCAACATGAATGCAAGGGAGAGGAAATGAGGCTCTAAAGCAAAATTTGACATGGTAGTTCTTAAATATTCTCATTGAAAACTAACCACTGAAGGTGCTTTATCACCGTTGCATTTCCTGAAAACTATTTGAGACTTCCTAGTTTTCAGACTTATTTATAACAGGCAACTAACTTTGTGTGGAAAAGCACTGTAAAACTGTAACTTGTTCTAGTTATTTTTCATTTGCAGAACAGCCCACTGCAATATCTTAACATTTTATGATCAACAACTCTTAAGAATTATAATGTCTCTAAACAAAGCAGTGTCTCTACGCTTTTATGAGTGCCCTCATCTTTCTGTGGGTACACATTTTCTAATTAGTCTTTGGTTCTTAGTCAGATCTCAAACTGATATCAGCTGATATAGGCACTCTAATTTCAATGATGTTAAATTTCACTGAATTTATATCAGCTGTCGTCAGCTGAATTTATATCAGCTTCTGGTCTTGCATAACCTCTGTTGTGTGAGTGATGAAAAAAGCTCAGGTAGCCACATTTTCTTTCTAACAAGGGCCGTTCAGAACAAGCATGATAGTTCGTAGATTAAAACAGGAAAAATACAGAATTTAAAACTGAGCTGAGAACAGACGATAGTATCAAGCTGATTTTTATGAATCCCAAGGTAGAGCTACACAAAAATTACAGTAACAGTGTATGTTATTTTACCTTCCCTCTGTTTTTTTGTGACAAAAATTTCTATTTTTTTATTCTTAAGTGAATTATCCCAAGTGATTACTTTACAAAATACTGTTGAAAACCTCAGATGCTTCTTTTTCTAGGGCTAGTAATGGAAGGAGGTCACCATAGAAATTCTGTAGGGCTCTGTGCAATGACCTCTGCTGTTCAATATATTTGTAAATGACCTGGGAAAGGTGAGTGAGAAAGCTTGATATTTCAGAGTAGAAAAGATAAGAGCCAACATGAGGAATGGCAGAAAGATCTTATCAGAATTAGTAAATAGGCAGAAAATTAAGGAATGAAATTCTGTGGTAGTAAATGTAATGTGAAACACATGGGGAAAAAGTAAATCCCAACTTCATATATAAGTAGGATTGAGATCTTAGGGTTACGACAGTTCCACGCAAGCATCAGTTCAGTGCTCATTAGTGATCAAAACCAAATAAAATATTATGGATTAGTAGAGAAAAAGCAGTGAACAAATAATAGAAGGCCATTTGCCACCATACAAGACCATGGTTCTGCCACATCCTGAATACCATGTGCCATTCTGGTCTCCTCATCTTAAAGATAGAACTGGGAGTAGAACTGAGGAGGCTTCAGAGAAGGACAAAAAGGAAATTCAAATGCATAGGTATAGAATGGCTTCTGTATAAGGCATTATTTGTGTGACCCAGGAGGCTGCTACTCAAGGCTGGAAAAGTGATCAATATTTGTTTACTACTATGAATAGCTATAGCTGAGGCATGTACTGGTGGGCTAGAAGTAGGCTTCTTAATGTAGCTGGAAATCATCAAATTTTCCACTCGCTGATATTTGTAGAAAAAATATGTAAAGTGTAGTGGTAAAGTAAGGAGGAGCATGGGAAATTTGGATAGAGACTGAATTTTCCATCTGGAGAACGAAGGGTCCTCCCAAGATGGTGGCAGGAGCCAGGTTCAAAACAAACAGTAAGAGGGAATAGAGCTGTGGAACTCATTGCTGAAGGGTATTATGGAGGTTACAAGTTTACAAAGGGTCAGAGTGGACAAATGCATAGCAGAGCAGTCTACTGAGAGTTACTGAACTGGAAAACATATATAGAAACAATACCTAGCAGAGGAAACTAGAAATATTTGACAGCTGGGAAGAAATTAGGGGACTATCACATGCTTGCCATGTTCTCCAGGCATCTCTTATAGCCGCTATGAGAGACAGGATGTTTTTCTAAATGAGTCTTTGGTTTGATCCTGCATAGCCACTTTTGTGTTCTCATTTGTCACAGTAGATCAGAATTTACTGTTCCATTTGTCAGATTCGTCTGAGTTTGCAGTTTTTGATAGACCAATCTACATCCTCATTCTTTTCATGTCATGTAGCAAAAAGGCTTGTAAGTTAGAACCAGAGAGGTCTGTTTCTGTGAAATATTAATGTGTGTGGTTTTCCATGTTTGTCCTCCCTTTCCGAGTGTCAGTTTATAAGAAGTACAAGTCCTTCACCGTGTTTTACTCCCCCCTGTTATAATCATATCCCCATTAACTTTGATTCTCTGTTTCTTTGTTTATGGTCAAGTTTCTGTAGAATATTGGCTTTGACTTGTCTGGAAATTATTCACTGAATAAAATATTTCCATGCTACTAGTAACTTTGTACAGTGTGTAGACAGGTATAGGAAGAAAAATCAATCAAAGTAGAACAGTAAACTAGGTCCTGATTTTCCTTCACCCATTGCATAAACAAGATTCATATGAGGAAAATGGATCCAGCTAAAATTTTCTGAATGCTGTCCTGCCTTGATAATGGCCCAGCTTATAGTTATGTCCATCAGTACTCTCCTACTCATGCTGTACCTAAGATATCTGACCAAGGAAAGAAAATTCTGAATTCTATTACATAGAGCATATGCAAACACAGTGCTGCCAAATTCTTATAGTACTATGCCAGCAAAAATTATCTTGGTTTTGATTAGTTATTTACCTGAACAGAGAGGTTTTCTACCCTGAGTATTAGATATTTGTTTACATTTTCATTTGCCCTCAAGTAGTCATACATTCAGATGAATAAATACATAATTTCTAAACCAATACTGTAATTATAGGTAATGAACTGTAATAGAGCTAGAATAAAAGGAAAAGAGTGAGAAATCAAGAGGAATTCTGTACCTCTTTGAGTGACTATTTTTTTAATTCTCAAATTGATCAGTCTTAAATTAACATTAATATACCTATGGTTGATTTTACACTGAGAAGAGGGCCTAGATCGCTATTTGAGGCCTTCATGGCTTCCCAAGATCCCTTTTCAACTTTGTTTTCTCTGCTCCAAATGTTCAGGTTTGACCTGACAAAGCATTCAGGGCTCAGTGTCTTGAAAGAGAACTCCAAAATTTCTGAGACAAATAAACTGCCTATCCTTTAGGAAGTCCTAAATGAACTACACATATGCATTAAAATACATTTAATGATGTTAAACATCATCACAAAAAATTCTTCAGCCTCAAAAAGGAGGATACAGAATGAATGGAGTATTCTATTTTAATGGAGTAAAAACTGATTTACAGATTTATTCCTGTGTCTTTTTAATGATGTTTTGGGATATTGTGCTCAGTGAAACCACTGTCTTTGCTCCTTCCTAGAAGCAGAAGAATAAATGGAATAATAATTTGTCATTATTCGTCGGAAAAGAGTTACCAGGCAGTCAGCTCCTTGTACCTTTTTGACATCAGTAAACTTTACTAGGTAGTGGAAATTCGTACTTTCCATTAAAAGTACAAGACCGGAACAAAAGGTCAGTCTGCCATGCTTACTGAGTGCTTTTCCACTGACATTTGTAGCATTGGACAAGCATTTCTAAATCTTTTTGCTCCTTACTGTTGTTCTATATGGACACTGCTGACTTCACAACCATTCAAAACCACTTCTAGCCATGCAGTCACGGAGGAGATCCCCCTCCTAAGCCCTTTTGAAACATTGATATATTGCACTGTAGTGGTGCTGTGAGTTAACCCTGATGGGCAGCTAAGCACCACACAGCTACTTGCTTACTTCCCCCCCTTCCCCAGTGGGACAGGGGAAGATGAAATGAAGAATAAAAGCAAGAGAATTTGGGGGTCAAGATAAAAAAACAACTTTAATAAGTGTAGGATAAGTGGAAGAAGAGAGAAGAAAAAAAGAAAAGAAAAGAAAAGAAAAGAAAAGAAAAGAAAAGAAAAGAAAAGAAAAGAAAAGAAAAGAAAAGAAAAGAAAAGAAAAGAAAAGAAAAGAAAAGAGAAAAGAAAAGAACGCAAGTGATGCAAAGGCAACACTCACCACCTCCACTGGGTAGAGCAATGCCCAGCCAGTTCCTGAGCAAAAGATGGCTAATCCCCTAAAACCCCACTCTTTTCCTTTTAATTGCTAAGCATGATGTTATATGGTATGGAATATATCTTTGGTTAGTTCAGGTCATCTGCTCAGTTGTGTCCCCTCCCAACATCTTGTGACCACCCCAATCTATTCACTTGAGGGGCCACGAAAGAAACAGAGAAGGCCTTGATGCTGTGCAAACACGGTGCAGCAAGAGCTAGAACATTAGTGTGTTACCAGGGTTTGGGTCAAAAATCTAAGCCACAGCACCATATGAGCTGTTCTGAAGAAAATTAACTCTATCCTAGCCAGGCCCAGCACAAGTGGGCCAAACTTTTCAATGTTTCATTTAGGAGGGCACTTGGCTGTGGAAAAGAAGGCAACTCTGGTTGTAGTGAATAGTATGCAAGTTTCTGAATTATGTGCAAATACACTCAAGGAAGAGGACAAAAAAGCCACCACAGAATTTGGGCTGCTCAGTGTTTTAGCTCTCCATTAGCCATTTTAAATTGACTCTTTTTGAATGCACTGCTAAAATAGGTCTATATTTCAGTAAGCTAGTTTTCACACTAGTAAGTGCAAAATCTCATGGAGTTGCATGATCTTTCCTGTATTATTGCAGCCTTGTGGTTGGAAAGAAGAGAGACAGAAGAAAATTGTGGATTGGTTCATATGAAAATAACTGCTGCATTTGCAGAAATTCTATTCCACAGCAATGCTCTGTATTATTGGGCGTGCGAGTCTCTGAGGATACATACAGCTACTTTCTATAGCACATAGTATACTAACAGTATATGAACAAGCAGTTAGCTGGAAAACGTTAGTGAAGAACAATGAATTCTAGAGCTTTTTTATTAACCCTTGTGGGCTGTTTTTTCTAGTTCTTACACAGACACTTGACCGGGAGGGCAGGTTCAGGACTTTAATCATGAATGCAACCAGTTACCCACACTGAAAATCACAAACAGAGGACTCGGGGCTAACTGCATGACCAGAAGTCTTTCAGTTATTACAAAATCGATGACAGTAACAATCAATTGTATTTGTTAGACCAGGTATGAAGCAGTATGGCATGCATGGAATCCATTTCCATGAAATACACTGGCTTTCAAAAAAACACATGTATTGGATCAGTCAGCAGCTATTTCAGAAAATACATACTTCCTTTCCTTGGTGTTCAGTTTTATACATCTGAAAAAAAGAGACCTTCCCTTTAAAAGGTTTTTATACCATTACATCTTGTTACATGGGCCTTGTAGTGTAATCCTATGAAATGTAAATCACTGGAAGCAGAAGGGAAAACAAAGGAAAAACTAGCTGTGGGCAAAGAAAAATACAATCTGCATCCTACCTACAGATTGCAGGTATACTAGCTCTGCTAACTGCTTAGATTCATAGCAGGTTGACAGATTCATGCTAGACAGGCACATTTTTCCTTTTAACCACATTTCTCTTCTTATTTTGCATTCCTTCCCCATATGCCACAGCAAAATTATATTCTGAGTCTCTTTCTCTCTCCCTGTGACATCTTCATTGCTGCTTCATTAACCAGTGCACCATCAGTGCATTTCATTACAGCTTCTCTCCTGGCTCACTGTGCTGATGCTAAGATGCAGCTACAAACTGGCTATCAAAATGCTAGTCTGTGTTTTAATCCTTCCTTCCATTCAAAAGCGGAGGAAGTAATCCTTTTGGCACAATCCTAAATAAAACCCATATTTTACCTATTACCCTTACTGGCCCACCAACCTGAAATGCACTGGGGAGGTATAGTGTGGGATGTGGCAGATTTATTTACCTATTTGTTTACTGTAAAAGGCTGGGGGCATACCTCCTATGTGATCAGTGTAGTAAGACAATTTAGACTGATTTTATATATGTGCCTTCAACTGACCTTGAGAAAGTACCGAAGTTAATGAAAGCATGCTTCAATTCCACGATTGTTAGGAAATGAAAAGGCCATGCTGTGATAGATATCCTCCATGACATATACCTCTAGTTGTACCAGTGGGGAGGGGCAATGATTTAAATACTAACTGGTTTCCAGTGGGTATCCTGGGTTGGGAATACACTCTATTCATTTTTAAGTGAAGAGAATGATAAAACTAGAAGTATGATAGGAGCATGTAAATCAGTGCCAGAACACAGAGGAATAAAACAGGCATATTCAGAATCTCCTACATAGCCATGAAAAAGGAAATAAGAAGCTTGATGGCTTCTCCAGAGCAGTCCAAATGTTACAAAATGTGGCAGTGTGTCTGGTGCAAATTTTTAGGGGGAATGGGACTAAGGGTGTTGTTGGTCCCTTCCATCCATCCGCTGCCCCCCCACCAATTCCAGCCCTCCCTGCTACGCTCTGCCAGAACCCTCTACCAGTGCTGCATGTTAGACAGCTGCGAGGCTGCATCTGTTCTCTGTTTTCCACACAATTAAGGCAAAGAGAAAAAATATAAAGAAGACAAATTGCTCTGACACTAAATTTCGTGAAAATCTATGTCTGAAGTTTATGATTCTGTAGGAACTTGGTGCAAGATTTTGTCTATTTTAAAAATGTGATTTCACAGAATTTTTTTATTACTACTTTTAGATTGGTGACCCCAGTTTTCTTGTAAATACACAAATGGCTTTCTGTCTTGCACAGATCACTTTTTGTTTTGGGGAGGAAGGTGTAAAAAAAGAGGTGAAGTGAGGAAGGAGAAATGCATGTCGTACTAGATACAGACAAGGCAAATCAGTAGCTAATCTGTAAGGGAATATAAGAAAAGACTTTGACTCCTCATGCATTAATTGAGGTACAGCACACAGTATGTACAGCTGTCGACTCAAAACTCATTAAAATTTTCATTTTTTCTATTATTTATATTGTAGTTGTGACTGGAGGTCCCAGTCAAGAACACAGACCAATGTGTACTCATAAAAGGAGTAGGGAAATTATATTACTATTATTAGATTTCTAATGACACGAACTCTGAGCATGGTCAGGCTGGCACCACCAAGACAGCACACTGACGGTGGGCTCTGGGGGCAGCAAAAATAAATGAATGTGACTGATGGTGGAAGACGCAGTCACTTTGCAGAAAGAACATTCAAGCAAGAATACCTCACTCTGAGAAGAGAAATGGCCAGTGAAAGCCACATACAGACCGGAGGATGACATGGTTGTGTACCTCAGTTTTTGCAGTACTTCATTACATACTCATCACTTACAGGCATCATAACAGAAGTAGCTTTCAGGCATCATAACAGAAGTAGCTTTCAGGCTGAAGCATAAAGTGAGTGGCTGGGATTAAATCTGAAGGCCAGTGTAAAAGACTGGCAAAGGAGAATTAACTAATTACTACTTGGAAAGAAGAGGAAAATAGATGTTTCTGTTTTGTTTTACTGAGTACAGAGATATAATTTAATGTCTCAAAAAAAAAATATTCCCTGTGATTTTGAAATCTGATAATTTTTGTCTCAGGTGGGAATGATGGGTTTTGTATTACATATCTCAACATATCTTGTCTTTCTTCTTCCCTTCTTTCTTTTTCAGGTAACCTGTGCAAATTTAACAAATGGAGGAAAAACAGAACTTCTAAAATCAGGAAGCTCCAAATCCACACTAAAGCACATATGGACAGAAAGTAGCAAAGACTTGTCCATCAGCCGCCTGCTGTCACAGACTTTTCGTGGAAAGGAAAACGATACAGATTTGGACCTGCGATACGATGCCCCAGAAACTTATTCTGAGCAAGATCTCTGGGACTGGCTGAGGAACTCCACAGACCTGCAAGAGCCTCGGCCCAGAGCAAAGAGACGGCCCATCGTCAAGACTGGGAAATTTAAGAAAATGTTTGGCTGGGGCGATTTTCATTCCAACATCAAGACTGTGAAGCTAAATCTGTTAATAACAGGGAAAATCGTTGACCATGGCAATGGGACGTTTAGTGTTTACTTCAGGCATAACTCCACTGGTCAAGGGAATGTGTCTGTAAGCCTAGTGCCCCCTACAAAAATAGTGGAATTTGACTTGGCACAGCAGACAGTGATTGATGCCAAAGATTCCAAGTCCTTTAACTGTCGAATCGAGTATGAAAAGGTTGACAAGGCTACCAAGAACACACTCTGCAACTATGACCCTTCAAAAACCTGTTATCAGGAGCAGACCCAGAGCCATGTGTCATGGCTCTGCTCCAAGCCCTTTAAAGTAATCTGTATTTACATTTCCTTTTATAGTACAGATTATAAACTAGTACAGAAGGTGTGTCCTGATTACAACTACCACAGTGACACACCCTACTTCCCATCAGGGTGAGGACCAACATGTGTCTGAGACTGAATCCTGAGGAATAAAAAAGGTCGTATGACAGGGCTGTAACCTCAAGGAGGAAGGCCACATCTATTGCCTGGAATGTGTCTACACGCTGCTGCTGATGTCAAATGGCTGCAAATATGTTAGTGGAAAACAATCTAATGTAATTTTTGCCCAGTCAGCTCCATGTATCAATCTAGTTGTAAATCAATATGGATTTGAAATAAAACCATACACGTACACAGAGACACACACTCTTTTCATCTCACATCTATTGAGATTCTTGTTAAGAGAGCTTTCATTGTCTGATATCTAGGGTTTCAGGATAACCTGTCATCAAGCAAAATGGATTAACTAGACAGAGAATGGTTTCTAATGCAGACTGTTATGGAAATCTCTTTGAAAGTTCTTTGAGTATGCGCCAATCAATAATCCCCACTCATGCATTCTACTGCTTGGAGTAGCTGTACTGGTAAATAATACTGTAGGAGTAAATACTTGTTAAAATGGGAAAAATGTGTGTCTAGAGTTCAGTATTCCTTATTATATGAACACAGCAAAGCATCATGACTTTTTCCAGCATACAGTAGGCACATTCGAGGTGGTGTTAGGTGGCTCTTTTTCCATGGAGTGAGCCTGTAACTAGTAAAGATGGCAAACATTTGGAATTTACATGTGGGCAGACATTCTGATTTTTTTGTTTCTCTGACTCTTTGAGCTCTGATTCTTTAAACCTGGTTGAGTTTAGGCAAGCTAAGCTACTTAGAAACTCTCCAACTGATCTCTAAGAAGGAAAATGCCTGGCGGAGAACATGTAAGTTGTAAGTGGCTGTCTTATCTTTATTACAAAATATTGTAACAAATTCAATATCTTAGTCTTCATTTGTATGAATGGTTTGTATTGTACATAATTTAACTGGTGTTATTTGAGCTGCTTATTAATATTAACTTGTAATTGTCTCTCTGCTTGTTATTGGTTAAAAGCAATCAAGGAAATGAGGAATCCATTTTATCAATGTAGCTGTAAACTCCATTGAAAGACAGAACTATGTAAAAAGCATTTATTCAGATAAAGTATTGTTGAAAGCTATACATATACAACATTACAGTCTGTCTGTATTTAGATATTTTATTTCCAGAGAAAAAAATTGAACTGTACATAAAAATAAAAAATCTTAAAATTGAGTTTCAATATGTACTGTGTAGATAGTAGTTTAAATGGTTCTGACAAGTGGATAACATTCCAAGTCTGACATGGTTTTCAATCTCGTCTCTTTGCATATGTACATATATATACATATATTTATAAAACTCTGTGTGTGCATGTTTGTACGAGTATATGTACATGTGTGTGCATGTGTGTGCAAATACATATAGACATATACGTAGAATATATAAACATTTCTTGGGCCCTATTCCTAGCAAGCAGATCGCATTACTGAAGAGTCTTGCTAACTTGGGTGGAAGCCACTACTCGCATAAAAAACTGCAGGAGCAGGGCTTTATTTAAAATGATTCATTATTGTTTAGAAGTGAGGAAACATGGAGCCACTTTCTGTGTACACAGGCCTGCCTTTGCCTTAATTCTAGCCTCCTCCGAGGCACTGATCTCTCTTTATGGAATGAAGAGATCCCTTTTTATGGTATGAAGGAATTTTCTTCCTATAAACGAAAAGCTCATAGCTTTTTTTTATATATATCTCTCTTTTTTTGTGTGTGTGTATAGTGGCATACTGTACCCCCAGCATCCAGGTAACCAGCAACTATAATAAGTCCATACCTAAAAGAAGGTTGCCCAAAGAAGAACTCAGTATTTCATCTCATATGTTTCAGAATTATCATTCCTGGCAGTGCTTCCCTCCCCCTTCCACCCTCACCCCCAGGTTCTGTGCTCTTGTGTCAATGCTGTGAATACAGATATGGGTCAGCTTCCAAATGTGCACAACATCATGAACAGCTTCTTCAAAGTCCCAATAAACACTCCACTAATGTTTCAAGAAGCGAGAAGTTTGAAACAACTTCCAGTTGTGGACATTTGTTGCTGAAATGTGCAGAACATAAACAGGAATGAAACAAAGCAAATGGATAACATTATTGACAAGTAAATATTTTCCCACTGATGTATGAGTAGAAGAGACTTCCCTATTATTATTGTTTTGGGTCCTTCAAACAGATAGGCTTGTGGGAATTTCTTCATTATATATGACATTTCCCAGGACAACATTGTGACCCTGGACCCTGTATAGATTTGGAGAAAGAAATTGTCCAAGCCATACAGTCTAGATTCTGTTCTCATTCAGGAATATGCTGAGATAATGTTTTGTTTTTTTTTTTTCTTTGACAGGAATGTGATTATGCTGGTAGTGTTTCCTCATTTGTGCTCTATGGAAAGTAACTGTTCTGAATATAAATCATAAAGTAATCTGTGCTATGACCAAGAGTAAAATCTTGGCTCTGTTAAAGTCAATCGGAATTTTGCTATTGAGTTCAATACAAATTTCCATTTAATAGTTTGTAGAATTCCAGTGTTAAATATGATTAGCAATCTTAGCAATGTATATTACAATTGAGCATTACATGCTTTGTGTTCTCATTTATATTTCTGAAAAATGGATGTTAAATACTATTACTGGTACAGTTTCATGATTTTTCTTCTTTTTTAAAACTTACCATAAATAAATGAAGTCTATACATTCTGTTCATATATATATATTTATCAACTTTTCAAGTTATAACAATACAAAAAGGAAGTATTCATCATGCAATGGTTTTGATCCTTTTAATTATGGTAGTTGGTACTTCATCTGCCTCTGTCACAGTCAGTCATATTATTTTTTAGTCTTAAGCTTTTGAAGAACTTGCTATTCTTCATAAACATTCTTGAGTTTGAACTTGGAAGAGTTCTTTTGGTGGTCTTCTCAAATACCAATCTATTCTCATAATATAAAATGTGTTACTTAGGCGCGAGTTCATTGCCTTTCATTCAAACTCTTTGGAAAATATTTTGTGTTTGCTAACTTTGATTTTTTTTTGCCATTTAAAAAAGGAATTTAATGAACATGAATATATTTATTCAGTTAAACAATGCATGTATGGGTATCTGGGTCTTGCACATGAGCAATGCCTTAATGGAGTGCTAGGCCAGGCAAATGTCGCCTCACTATAACTCACTAATTCTAGACGTAATAAATGTGTATATCTCTAAAGGTATATTTTTAGGATTAAAGAAGGTTGAGTTATTTATTGTTAAGAAATGAAGAGACTGGTTTTGTTCATTTTTTTTTAAACATTTAAAGCATGCTTTGTGTCTTATTTTCACTACATAGAGATGTCACAAATAAGGATACTTTAATGAAACCAATTATTCCTGTTGCAAAAATACATGGATCATGCACTTGAGCAAAGATCAATATATGAAACTTGCCTTGGATGGGTCAGTGATAAAACTTATGTCAGCTTCTGTGCTTTTGAGAAAAGGAATCAAACATATAGGAAACAGGTGGTTTTACATTGCAAAAATCGCTGATCAAAGTTCTAAACAGTGATGAAAAACTGGAAGACCTTCACTTGTTAGTTTTATCAAAATACTTCAGCATGGGACAGAAAATGTACATTCTTCTCTCCTTATGAAGTTACTTGTAAAATTTTATCCCTTTCTGCCCTTTTCTGAAATTTGCATGGATGGTAAGCAAACTAGTAAGTTCATCTTTACAAAGCCCTTGTCTTTCAAAGTTTCTCTTACTTAAAAAGTATGATGTCAGAAACTGTTGAAATTTACTGTAGTTATTTACGATGAACTAAGAAATATTCGAACTCCGTATATAGGAGAGCAGAATGGAAGTCTTGTAGTGTTCTAGTGCAGGTTAGCCTAGTAATACTACTCAAGAGGTTTAGTTGGAGGGCAGTTTTACTGTGATTAAATCATTACATCCTCATGCTTCTGAGTCCTATGCTGTAACTTGGAATCCTGTAGCAATATCATAAACTACTCTGAAAAAGATGTGTTAGAGAATTGTGGAGGAAAACAGGGATTACAAAGTGTCTGCTACTTTTACAGCAAAACCAACCTAAAGCTTAGGCATCTGATCTGAAGGACTATTCTTCACCAGAAGACACTGAACTGCAGTCTTAACATCATATGAGTCCTCCATGTCTTTCTGTGACAGAGGTGGTTAAATTATATCTCACTGCACCTAGAAATGGAAGAGAATCTTATCTCTAGTGATCTGTACTTAACTGTGTGTCTAACATTGCCAGAGACCTCAAATGGCTGTATCAAGGACCTGTTGTGCTAGGAGCTGCATAATACAGAGGCGTGTATACAATACCTAGTCAGAAACAGTTTTGATGCTAAGGACTCCCAATTTTCAAAACAGTGTACTGCAGAGTTCTTGTAAATCATCTGTGTATAAATTTGAGGTATATCGTTTATGAAATTAGGTTTTTCTTTAAATATGCACAGTTCTCAAAAAAAGTACTATTTTTCAATACTTAAATATACATCAATGAAATGCAAGCATTCCTGACACTTTGCAAAACTTCTGATTCCACTGTATCAGTCTGGAATTAATGAGAAGTGAAGCAACTGATTCATTTTGCTCATGTATTAAAAAATGGAAACCTTGATGATCATTTATACTAAAGTCCTTTGGTGAGTTACCCTGTTACTGCTTTAATGTATGAGTATGAATACTATTTCCAAAAACATTTTGACAGTGGAAGCACAAATGATTGCCTAATAAAAAGTACTTTTTTTTTTTTTTTTAAAGAATGGGCAATATCTTACTGAAATTATGCTAAAATCCACAGATTAATTAATTTTCTAGATAAATTTGAGAAGGTCATATCTATGGATAAGGTTAACACTTTTTACTGTTTGTGAAAGGAGAACTCATTAAAATTAAAGTGTCATTTGTAAAGATACAGTAAATTACAGGACTGTGGGAATATTGTTTCCTTGGGTAGTACACACCTGACAATATGATCTAATATATGTAGCATGATCCCTCCAAAAGGGCTGATCCATCCTATGGCTAAAAATAAAGTCTTTTCATTGTTTTATATATTCCCTGTTAATTAGTTAAAGTGCTATCATTACCCAGACTAACAAGGAGATGGCTTTGTTTTGTACGGGGGTTTATTTTCTTATTGGAATATGTCTATACAGTTTTTTTGTTCTGTTTGAAGGGCATAGCTGTTGGATGTCTGCTTCAGATTGGACTGACATCTTGTGCATGGTATACATAATTTTAAATCCCTTATCTTAGTTTGCCTTTGGGATAAAGAAACAAATGTAGTTTTTTGTAGGCGTTTTGGATCGGGAGGAAACCAATGACTCACTTGAACTTTAATTCTAAGAGAGCTTTAGTCCTATTGTCAAAGATAGTATTTGAGAAGATGGAATATGTATGAGATTTATTCCTAGTTCACCTAAGAATGTGTACCTCAGTTCACCTAGGAAGTGTACCTCAGCCATGTAACAAGTAGAGATATTGCTATGAGGGAAGGCTTTAGTGGTCTGTGAAATGAACTTCTGCCTGTTGTTAACAGGAAAATAGAGGGACAAAAAAATTTTATAAAGTTGAAAGAGTTCATACACATCAGTGAAGATGTGGAGATTAGCAATTTCAAAAAGTTCAATCAGTCCAGTATTTTATGGAAGGGCTACTGAGCTCCTGGGAAAATCTCAGTGCTTACAGATCTGTTCATCATGGAAAAGAAGTAAAACCAGAGTTGGCAGAGGCATAAATAACGTAGGACCTTTGATTCCTCATCTAGGTCACAGTGAATCTAAAATGAGATGCAAAAGCCTACTTAGAAACAGGTAACCTGAGGAAAAATGAGGTCACTTACGGACTGTGAATAAAAAGTCATATTAATTCTTACAATATTAATCCTCACAGCTATAGTTGTGGTGAAATTTATTATGCCATATTTACAAAGCGTCTTTGAATTTCTTGGGTGGAAGTAGAGTATTTTGATTAGTCATAGAGCAGGGAGGTCTTGAGAATAAAGTTGGCATTTTTTGCAAGGAAATTTCAACAATTGCAACATACTCCCTCCAGTAGCAAATACGCTGGACTCCATTCTACCAGCTACATTTAGAACCCGGAACTGTTATTGCAGATGGTGAATGAAACAGAAATAATAGAGCTTGACTGACAGGAACCATGGTGATCTTGCATTCATGACAGTTTTATTTGGTTGGGGTTTTTTGGTTTTTGTTTTTGTCTAAATCTAAATCCTAGAGGTATAGGAAAGGCATTTACCTAGCAATCATTCATTTTAACCCTCCAAGTGTGAAGTTTGCTCATAAACTGTATGAAAGGGACTGCTATATAGACATGTGACATTAAGTGCACTAGTCTAGTTGCCAACGGAAGACAATTAACTTTCTGTTATCATAATTGCCCCTTTACATTTTGAATTTGCAAATTTCCAGAACTTTTAGTTTATCCAGTTGGCATACTTTAACTTACTCTCCACACTTTTGCTAGCGGGTACTGATTTTTCATCTCCCAGTTTTAGAACTTTTCCGTCTGCTGTCTTTGTGGAAAAGAAATGCAGTCAACTCAAAGACTTCTTTTTTTAGGTTAGCTGGGTCCTAATATAAGATATGTTGAACCCATTATAACATGCAAGCCGTAAATTCAGTGTAGAACCTGTTCAATGATGCAAATCATATATGGCTAACCAGGAGGCACATAGAACACCAATTAAATAATCAAATGCAAATGAATAATAAAGCAACACATATGATTGTAAGCATAATTTTAAATATAATTGTAAACATCACATTTATTTATTATTCTTTTCAATGATAAGTATAAAATTATAATCTCTTTTTACATATAGAAAAGACAAGGAAGTTAAGTTAGGTGAGACACTGAAAACTGGGTGGTAAATGATCAGACATAAAGTTAGAGTCCCAGTAACTTGCTCTCAGGCTTCAATCAATAGATGTTGCTGCCCTGCAGCTAATTGCAAAGAATACATTTGAGTCAAGTACAGGCCACTAGAAGATCTACTTTGCTATAGATTTAAAGAGATAAATGAAAGGGAGTTGCAAAGCTGTCTAATTTTGAGCTCCTGTGCAGAAAAAGGTTCAAGAATGTTTAGATCACACTTAAAGATGTTTGTTTAAACTATGAATTGTTTTTAGGACTCTCTAGCGTGATTGATTCCTTGTTCTTTCAAGGTAATCTGGCCCAAAACTCAGCCAGTATTTCTCAAGCCATGTATTCTTGTGCCCTTTCTCCAAGGGAAGCTGCTGTTGAAATCTCTCTCTTTCTCTTTCTCTTTCTCTTTCTCTTTCTCTTTCTCTTTCTCTTTCTCTTTCTCTTTCTCTTTCTCTTTCTCTTTCTCTTTCTCTTTCTCTTTCTCTTTCTCTTTCTCTTTCTTTCTCTTTCTCTTTCTCTTTCTCTTTCTCTTTCTCTTTCTCTTTCTCTCTTTCTCTTTCTCTCTCTCTCTCTCTCTTTTTCTCCTCTTTCTCATTCTCTTTCTCATTCTTGTTCTCATTCTCTTTCTCTTTCTCTCTTTTTCTCCTCTTTCTCTTTCTCTGTCTCGCTCTTGCTCCTAGAACTGGCATGTCTTGCTCCCATTGTTGACCTGCTCTTGTACTCCTCAGGATGGTATACTCAGCATTTCCAAAATGCTAGTATTGAAAATCACCATTGCAAATGAAGCAATTATTTCCTTCCAAATCCCCTTGGACTGAAAGAATAAACAGGAGGTCTTTTATAACATTCTTTTACATCTTTGAAGGCTATTACCAGACTCAGCCATCAGCCATAGTTTTTCTGGACTAAGCAGTCTCAGTTCTTATAACGTGTTTGACTGCATTCCTGTGACTGCTCTAAAACTTGCCTACCCTTTCAAGTGTGGAACCCCAAAGAAAACAGACTATTCTGGCTGATATCTTACCAACAGTGAGCAAAGCAGAATATGAATATTTCTCTTCTGTTTCTTTCTTAATACTAGTAATAGTGTTGTATGTAATACCAATATCATGGTAACAGTATTGTATGTAATACCAATATCATAGTTATTTTTCATCATTTATTGCTGACTATGCTGGTTATGCTGACTACAACTTGCTTATGCAGTTATGCTGTGTAACCTGTAATTCCACACTTTCTATTTGTGCATTTGATTTTTCCTGCCTAAGGGAGCATTTACACTGGTAAATTTCAGTAAGATAGCGTACAAGTTTACAGCATGCCAGCTTCTCTATGCCAGCTTTCCCTGTGGATACTTGTAGCCTGCACTAATGCCAGCTCTATGCGACTTGTGGAGTAGATGACATCAGACAGAGCTATACTTACTGCTTAGCCAGAGTGTCAGCACGGAAAGTTAGTATGCAGCAGCAAGTGTACTGTAAATTCATGCTGTAGTTTGCTGTACTAACCTGCTTGTGTAGACAAGCCCCAAGTGTAGTACTCTGAACTTGTCTCTGTTGAATTTCCTGTGATTGATTTCAGCCCATTCCTGCCATTATCAAGATGATTTTGGTATTCAATAATATATCGCTCTCCTCCCCTTTTCCCTTTCCAAGTTACAGCATCAGGTCTTCATAGTCTTTAATGATACTGTAAATCACTGCAAGATGGCACAGGTCGGGTCTTAACATCACCAGAATAACCAAGATGGCATTTTTACGGTTACAGTTTTTAGACTGCAATCACGCACATTTGAAGAAATGATTATTTGGTGACTAAACAGAAAACTCACCAGATTATTCACCAGAAGAGACAACTTTCATGTGTTGAGGGAATGATATACTTTTATCATTTATCTGCTTTTGGGAGGAAGGAAGGTCATAAACTTTAAACCTCAGGTAGATTTTTGTGTGTAAAGTCAAGGCAAAAAAATGTTTCTCTTGGAACTAGTGACAATTAAAGGCCTAATTCCTTCCTATATTAATGAGTGAAATAATTCTCCAGAGGAGGTTATCTGTAATCTCTTTGGGATTTATGCTGACAGTTCATAATGGATTAGAAGTAGCCCTTACCTCTGGCCTGTTAATATGTATCTGTTACAATCTTTGCCTAGATCAGAAGTTCCAGTTTGGGGCAATGGCTTTTGTATAACTTTAAGGCAAGCTCCTATGTTTTAATGGGTACCACGTGCTTAAGAGAAGCTATGTAAGGTTGCATTATATGTTAATACTACCTTCTCACCAAAACAAGAATTTTGACCTTTATAAATATTATTTCATTTTGATCATCATTAAATTTTGGTCATTTAGTTTTAAACTGAATTTGATCCTTCTTTATAAAATTTTAGCCACATATATTTGGAAGACAAAGCTCACCTATGGCTACTCTTTTTACTGTTTTACTATTAGCTGTCAGCTCTTTGTTTACCTCTGGTTCTCATGTGGTTATCATAACACATGGAGTAGCTTCTTGTGAAAACAAAGGTGCAGCTCTGTTTGGTTACCTGCAGGCAGAGACAGACTTTGCCAGTGGTCTGATCTGAATGGATATGAGGAAGAAGCCATATAACTGCATTAACACACTCTTGTGCTAATAAACCTCTGTGATGGGTTTAAATGTGAGAACATCACTGAGGTGATACAGTTGCACAGCTTTTGGGCTGGAGGGAGGGAAGTTCACAGAGTAAGCAAAGTCAGTTCAAGCCTGGCTGTAAAAAATGAACAAATGAACAAATTTGTGGAGTCTGGACTGGAACCGAGGAAGTGACTTCATTTAACAGTGATCTCCTTTCTGCAGATTCTTTGTAAAAGAAGTTTCCTGTTTCTTCTTCTCCTGGCCTGTTGTCTCCAACCACTCAGTCTTATCTTTTTCTCTGAATCAGATCTCATGACAGCTGCAGTATAAGTTGAATCAGCCCTCAGTCCTTTCTTTCCTTCAAAGAACTGAACAAAGGTTTCTGTTTTAAAATATACAGAGTTCCCCCTCACCATTCCTATGAGAACCATCTAGTTAGAACACTTGCCTACAAAGTGGAAGATGTGAATTCAGTTCTCTACTCTGTCAGCTTCCCCACTGTAGCTGCATTTTCTAAGGCTACAATTCCTATTTTCTGTTCTATGTATGTGCTCTGAAAAAGCCTACCCGATCAAATGCCTCCAAGGGTTCAAGGAGAGAAATGTCTCAGGCTTAGGCATATGTTAGGTATTCAAATGTTCATTGTGGTCATAAGCAGAGTAGGAGCTCTCAGGTGTCCTGGAGTTTTATTACTAAAAATTGTGAGAAACGTAGATTTTACCTCCTCTCCTGGTAGACAACAGCTGAACAAGGGCAATTTTGACCTGAAGTCTTTTGGGGAAGGGAGTCTGGCTGTTCAAGGTGACTGTATGGCCAGTCATCAGCTAAGCAAAAATTTTGTGAAATTTTGGGGTCACTGTCATAAGAACAAGCTTCATGGGCTTCAAGGTGCATTTGTCCTTCTGTGAACCTAACATCCACAGCTTAATTAAACAAAGGAAAGACTATTTACACTGCAATGGAGGGCAGCAATCTCTCTCTCTCTATTTATTTGTTCACTGATTAGTCAATATACTCAGAGTTTATTTGCAGTGGTGTCCACTATTACAACTAAAATATCAGTTATTCTGTATGCCTCACAGCCTGACCAGCATAAATTGGCTCATTTCCTGCAGACATTCTGTCAGAGGTGGGTCCTTCCACTCTTCAATTATTTCTATTTCTGTTGTTATTAGTCCTGTTAACCATCAGCCTAAGTACGGGACAGTGTGGAACCTTGCCTTTCCAAGGACTATGCTGCTAGGAGGAGACAACAACTGCTCTTCCATGTGGCACTGCATCAGCTCTTGCATCCATATAGTCTCTTCTCACTCATGTTGCTTCCTGCTGTTCAAGGAAGAAGGAAAGATCTGCCTCCTTTTCCTACCCATGGCTGTTTTTGCATGCCCTGTGTGAAGATCCTCACACTTCCCTCTGTCCGCTTCACCGCTACTCTAGACAATTATTTAAGGGCCTTTATTGCACATATTCCACAGGAAGAAAGGCCATTCTGCTGAAAGATGAGAACATTTCTTCATCTACAATTACAGGTCATTGTTTTGAAGTTTCTAAAAAGAGCTATTGAAAAGCATCATTATTGCAAAACTTTCCTTTGTAAGTTTGAACTATCAAATGCCTTTAGTGTATTGAAAAAGTCATGTATGGACAATCTGAATCACGAAGACTAGTTTGGAAGGTCTGTGGACTGAAAATAAATTACTCGTTATAAGAGATTTGACTGTAAACTCTGTCTGTCTGCCAATCATTTGAAGTAACCTAGCTGGACATCATCTGAAAATGGGTACGGTGTGTTTGACTTAAGAGTTGATATTTTCTTTTGTGTGTATTTTCAACTATGGAATGAGATATCATGGTCTAGCATGTCACTGTTCAGGCAAGTCACATTGCATCATTTTCACAGAGGTCATAGTTACAAGCTCAAATTTACACTCTGAGGGATTCAAGTCTTCTAAGTACTCGCACTGGGTCAGTTTTTGTTCTGTATTTCCTGTCATTCTTTGCTTAAATGAAAACACTGACATGATTTGAAGTACTCAGTTTTGAAGCAGTCTCAAATGCATATCTGACTGCTCATGTGATACCTAACTTCAAGCCCACTGAAATCTGTACAAGATTCATATTGGAGTCACTGGATTTTCTGTCAGGATTTCAGTGAATACTACCACAACCCAAAGATGCCACAGGCTACATAAAGGTGTAACTGTATCATTGACTAACATTACTGAATCTTCTCAATGAGGCTGACAAGATAGCCGAATCAGTCTTTCTCTGTTTTTGAGAGGCAAGATCTAGTCAGTGGATATATTACTTTGTGGAATGTCTTCATCTTCAAAACTAAACACCTCTTCATCCCACGCCCAGGGAACATAAAGAGTGTGGTCTTGATACTGCAACAGAAACAGTCCTACAAAAGGTTCTGTCTCCCTTCAGACCATTGCAAAAAGAGGAATGGAACTATTGCTTTTTGACATTTGTTGTACAGTTATTCATTTATTGCTTCCTATTTATTACTTGCTATTTATACAATGAGAACTGTGACCTCAGCCATTATGCAGCCACAGACGCAGACAGTCCCTGTCCCAAAAACTAGCTAAACTGAGATGGGAGCTTGAAATTGTGTATTATAGATGATAAAAAGGAAGGTTAGAGAGAAAAAGGAGGAAAAGGAGATATGGAGATATTGCCTATTATCTCATACCTATCTAAATGCTGCTGTACCCTATTGCTAGGACAAAATATGTATCTCATAAGTATGCTCTGAACTGGTCTTATCAGGTGTTTGATACCTTGTAGTCCTGTAAAGTGAAAGCCTCAAGGACAAGCATAGGGGTATACAGTAGAGCAACACTCAAGAGAAGAGCAATAGAATAATTGTGAAAAAGAAATCCAGCATGAAAGCAAGATAGAAAAATAGATAATAAAACCTACCATCCTATTGCAGTAGCCACAGGGGGGGATTTCTGTACTGTTCTGCATTACATAGTGTAGACAGACCCTTGGTTTTAAGCCTCTTTTGGTTTCCACATCTATTTTCTGTACTCCTTCACTTGATGGGTCTTTCTGTCCCAAGAGAAAGACATGTCTGAGTGTGTCACTTTCTTTTGTGTGTGTGTAACTTAATTACTAAATGGTCTGATCTCATCCTCAATGGAAGCTGAACTTAGTTTTGTTGCAGTAAGGGACCTTGCAGAACACTACTGCCCATATTCCAGATTCAGCCTGATTTTCTCTACCACAGTATATGGCAGTCTTCTGAAATCCTTTTCTGAGATGCTTAACCATATCTTTGCACCTAGCTAACATGGGGCTTCGTGCCACCAAAGACCCCTAAAGGTCACCTCAGGGTTAGATATTCACTCTATTGAGCACAATACCTCAGGAATTGTCTAAATGGTCAGAGGCTGCCACTTGTACATGACCCTTCCCAGTGCTCTGAACTGGTCAGATTGGCTCATACCAATAAATCCATTTGAGAAGCAAGGATTGTTAGCAGGGGCACAGTCACATGCAGACCTGTCTAAATGGCTGTAAAGTCTCAGGTAGCTTTGACAGTTCTGGCTTGGAGCATGTGTGGAGCTGGTGAAAAGCAGTCACCACCTGCCCATGGAGACTGGCCATAAATCTTAAAAAGTTGGCCCTAAGTATTTATGTAGTTGAAGAACAGAACTTGCAACATTATCTTCTGGAGCACCTTCTCTCAACTTCCAGCAATGTGTCATTGCCCAGGTGAGATATTAAATGGTTTCATTGCCTTAAATTCCATGAAGTTGCATTTAGCCTATAGGTACTAAAAAATGCTCTGCTACATGAAAGGACTTACGGATTTTTTTTTTTTTCAAATCAGATATCTACTGCGAGATCTGGTCTCTTTATTGACAGACAGAAGCTGCATGAATTGATATGCAACTTCGATATCTATGAACTGCTGGATATTGTGTTTCACTGACTACTTGAGTTATACTTGGATAATTTGGCAAATATCATGTAGAAAACACAGTAAGCTGCTCACTCATGGTTTTGCTAGGGTGGATTTTTTTTCAGAGCAATGTAATTTTCTTTTCTGAACTCATTCTACTTACACTAAACTTGCTGTCTATTATCCATTGCAGTCCTTGTGATTATCTGAATTTTTAGTACATTTTGTGGCAGACCACCATTACAAAGCCTGAAAACATTTCCATCATCTATGTATAGCCAGAAAACTTCAAGTGATTTTCTTCTAATGCAAGTTTTCTCTTTCATAGACCTAAAGAATGTTTGATATGCTTTTGACAACGCACCAATTTTAATGCATAGTAGAAGAGCTGTTGTGAGTGAGCATACTGTCAGTTTTGTAAAAACATTCAGCACAGCCCACATTTGGATCTGTATTTTTGATCTACAGAGTCTAAATGCTCCACTTCCATTGAAAATCATCTTTAGAAAACATATTTCAGTTCATTTCACACTGTGTTAATTGTGTAACACACTGTAACCATTACCTTTTACCAGCTACAGTTGCTCATCTAATGGGAAATGATGACTTTAACAAGGAATTATTAGATCTGTTTGATCTGAGAATGCACATGTGGACAATGGGGGCTGCTGGCTGGAACATACACTATTTTCTCCCCCTATGAGTACATAATTGAATTACAAGACTCATTTTAGGAAGAAAAAAAGTGTCAGTGGGCCTTATGTTTTGTTGCTAGCCCTGCTGAGTGGCAAATTTTATTTAACATTACTAAATAAATATGGGGCATTTAATGTTACCTCAAGGCTAGTTTAAAATATGTCAGACTTTCTACATGGAAAGCAGATAGGCAACACTGGTTTTATTGTAGGTTAGAAAAAATTTGGACTATTTTTTCATTAAATACTGCTACAACTTTAAAATTTGATACTCGGGGTCAGCATCTCAGAGCTTTACTACAAACAGGAGGAACACATACAAATATCAGAAGGTAATGTTTGACAATGTATCTAATGAGAAAACAGTGTTTTTTAAACAGTGTTGCTTTAAATAAGATGTTTCTGGATTTGTTGCTTGGGGAATTGAGAGACTTACAGTCTTGCTGTGAGACAGATGTCTCGTGGGAACATAAGCCCTGAATGTACCATATTTAACTCCGCCATTGCCATCTACTCTTTACTGGTGGAATAGTCATTATTTTTCTTCTAGCAATTGAGAAAAAGAAGTGAAATGCCACTCTAAAATGACTTGGGAACCTGAAGTCCAGTTTTCATACGTCACTGAGAGACATAGATGTTTTGGGATATCTACTCTGCACAGCTGTGAGCAGAAAAGACAGCTCTCTTTCCTAATTGAAGTTCCTCCCATTCAGCAGCTATGCCAGTCTCAGCAGGGTTCTTAGTCCAAGCAACCATCCCATTCTGAGAGGGTAAATACACTTATCGGAGTAGGCCTGAATAATGTGACTCCTCCACCTCAGGACCTGAGACAGTACCTCTGTGAAACACCCCATCACAAGCTTTAGCTGTAGCCCTGTCTCCTTGACAGTCATTTACTAGGGCTTTCAAACTAATTCAGACTCCCAAAACAACAGATTGGTGTTTAGATTCATCGTATTGGCACTGTTGCTCTTTTCACAGCTATAACTACAGCCTAACCTCCCAGGTGTCCAATTCAGTTATGTGTATAGTCTCTTGCAACTGGCAGCTTCAAACCAACCAAAGCACTGCTGCAACTTTCCCTACTGATTAGCTGCTCAGAGCACTAGCTCCAGCCTTGAGGCCTTGAAGATGGACTATTACAGAAGCTAGGAACATCTAGCTTGTGAATTATATATAATTCACATTAAGTGCCTAATGCTTTTTATCCTGTAAACTCTGTAGCAGAAGGGCCAGATTAAAGTCCCTAACAGCTGGAACATCTGCATAAACAACAGCCAAGTGGCACCAGCTGTGTCTGAAAGAGGTATCGTAAATGGGAAGAGAGATTGAGAAGCCTAATTTCATGTGAGATCCATGGTGGGACAAGTTATCTGTCTTTGTGCTATCAAATTCAGCACCTTAGTCCTTCCACTCCCTGCTCCCACTCTTTCCACAACCTCTATGTGGTGGATCCTGGATGCCAACATAGCAGCTTAGCCAAATCTACCTAGAATGATTGGGAGTGTGTTTGATGAGCCAAAAGACCCCTAAATCCTTCTGAAAATGGGGCCCAAAGACTTGTATAAAAGATCGTGCTGCCACAGATGAACATGCCCTTAGGTGGCCCTGTGGATGTCTTTTAGCACAAGTGTGAGGCTGCCAGTGGCCTGCAGAGCATACTAGGCTTTCAGGTCAGCGCAGCTCACGGAAGTGGTGCTCAGCGGATGCAGATGTAGCATCACGAAGTCCCAAGAGGCCAAGTTACACCTGTGAGGTGGGATGTAGCAGAACTCAGGCATTGCAGGCCCACCAAAGGATGGTACTGCAGAACTGTGAGCCTAGTTCCTTGTGACTCCTGTTTTGTCATTCCTCCCACTGCCCTGGTTTCATGAGCCCATATTTGCCAAAACTGCTCTTGAAAGCCCTTCTATACTTCAGATACTTTCCAAAATGAATGTGAGATACCTGAGTCACAGAATCAGAATCACTGCATGGCTGAGGTTGAAGGGACCTCTGGAAGTCATCTTGTCCAACCCTGCTCAAGCAGGGTAACCTAGGTTGTCCAGGACCAGGTCCAGATGGCTTTTGTATATCTCCAAGGATGTAGAGTACATAACCTCTCTGGGCAACCTGTGACAGTGCTCCACCACCCTCACAGTAAAAGTGTTTCCTGATGTTCAGATGGAACCTTCTGTGTTTCAGTTTGTGCTCATGGCCTCTTGTTCTGTCATTGTACACCACTGAAAAGAACCTGGCTCTGTCTTCTCTACAGTCACCACTCAGATGTTTATGCACTTTGATGAAATTCCTCCTGAGCCTTCTTCAGACTCAATAGTCCCAGCTCTAGTCGTATGAGGGATGGTCCAGTCCCTTAATCATCTCTGTGGCCCTTCAGTGGATTGTCTCCAGCATGTCCATGTCTCTTGTACTGGGAAACCCAGCACTGGACCCAGTACTCCAGGTGTGGCCTCACCAGTGCTGAACATAGGGGAAGGATCACAACCCTTGACCTGCTGGCAACACTCCTCTTATGAAGCCCAGGACACTTAGCCTTCTTTGCAGCAAAGTTGAAGTTACTTACATTCATAAAAAATGTAAGTAAAGGTACACAAAATGCTATTTTTTTTCACTCCTTGCCTAATCTTCCAAACCCAAATAATTAAATATTTTTGTGCATAATTTTATTTTTTACTTTCAAACTAGCTGAACTAGGTCTTGCACTCAGTGAAGAACAAGCAGAAATCAAAAGTTGTGTTGAACCTCAGACAGTACTACACTCTGGTGCACCTTTACATGTCAAGGTGGTTCCATTTACTTCAGTGGGACCAGCCTTGTATGGATAAGGCCTGCAGAATACAAGAAATGACTCCATCCTCTCTCAGCCCTCTTTATCTAGACCTATGTGCAAATAAGGACTAGTAATGCATTTCAAAAGTTACTAAATGATTATCTGAATCCTATTTAAACCCCAATATGTTAGTATTTGCAGCAGAATTTAACTCATTTCAGCAGACCTAAAATGTCTACATCTGTTCAATAGCAAACACTTTGGATTTTCAGTGCCCCAAGACATGGTATGCAAAATGAAAGCTCGATAGAAATATAATCTATGTATCTCAACAGTTTATTTACAAAAGTCTCAAGTTAGATATCTAAAATTATACATTCTGATATGAGGTCTGATTTTCAGTAAGGCAAGGGTCTCACACTGACCTTGTAACCAGTGTTGGAGGTTACTGATATTAACCATTCATGAAATGCTGTACAAAAAAAAAGTACCTGACATTTCCGTTTTCAGTGAAGGCAGCATTTAGTGGAGTTAAGCTATCTCTTTGTTCTCTTTCAAGGCTACTATGCTAGCTTTTGAATATAAAGACAATGTAAAGTCATTCTGAATCCGGTAAGATATTGTATTTTCCTCTGAAATTGGTATTACTTTGATTCTTCTCTCACTCTCTGCATTGTCTTTGAGATTCACTGCCTCTTAGAATACGTTATCAGAAATATCATTGGATTTCTGGGCAGCTTAATGGAAATATTTTTTGTAGCTTTGATTTTTCTTCATTACACTGTTTTTTATTTAGTTTCTATGATGGAACACTGATAAATTGGACTTTGCTCATATTCCATATCACATTGGTTTGAATTACAATGCTCAAACCTCCCAGTAAGTGAAAGCAAAACTGGAGAGATTACATCTTTGATAAGATTACAATCCCCTCTTGTAAGTAATATTAAAATTGACTGTCTGAATATAATCAAGAATTTGTCCAGTTATCTTTAATTGATCTCCCTAGAAAGATAGTACAAACTGCAAATGAAATTGCAGTACATTACAAATCAAAGCAATAATATAAAATCAGAGAGTAAAACAAAATGGCAATTTGTGCCTATCTTGGACCTTAAAAGTTGTAACTTGTGTCTAACTGACAGGAGAGGTCGTCTCCTCTTTATGGAAACAGTAAGTAAAGTGAGACATCTAGGACAAGACAAAATGGCATATTCAGTGTCAAGATGTTGAAAATTTTTTTCCTTCTTTGTGGGTGTGGTTAGGCTTAATAAACCTATGAAGAAAATCTGGAACAAAAGTAACATTTCCATAAATGTTTTCTTAGGCATTACCAATCAGAGTGGATTCAAGATATTGAAGTTTCATTGCCACCTTTATTTGAGATCATTCCAGTACTCTAATTTTAGCCTCCTGCTGCATTTTCTGCAAGGCAGTAGGCTAGAGCACCAGGCTCCACCTATTTTAAAAGTTTGAAATCTGTTAGACCAGTGGTTTATAGGTAGGTTTTTTGGAAAGTCCCTCAGGGTCCCTTCTTTTATGAGGTATGTTCTCAGTCCTGTAGTCTTTTCAGTCATCACCTTTCTGGATGTGGTTCAAGATACTCAGTCCGTTGTTGACCCCAGTGTGTGCTGGTGGCCTTGCACAGATTTGGCCAACTCTTGGTGTTCTCAGTTCACCATTTCTTATGGATTCAACAGGACCTCTAGTCACTGGAGCATACCTGTTCTTGGGAGACGGTCATATGCTATGTCTCAGCATGCCCTACCAATCTCTTCAGCCTGGTGTTTTCCAGTTATTATTTGTTCATCTATACTCATAGATACCTGTAGAAATTATTCACACACACTCACAAAGAAGGGGTGATACTTTTTTCTTCACTAAAACTTGGCTACTTGGACAAGTACATATAAGGAAGATGGTGAAGAACTTTTCCTCTGTAGCTTGCCAAGAAGTGATAACCAGGTTTATGAAATAACTTTCAACAGTACTGACACTTTCTGCAGATGCTGTTTATGCTAAATCTCTCCAATGAAGACACTGACAGGTTGAAATATATATTTATAAGTATTTCTAGCTGTATGTTTATGTTGATATTCCTGTGACTGCATCTTGGTAAGTCACTATTGTGTAGGTTATGAAATGGTTGCTTCCATTATTTTATGTGTTTGTCATATGCTGTGTGTTGGTGTACATGTAGGTATATAAGAGCATAAGGAAATATGTGTAAATACACAGTGAAATTCTCTTTGATTTGTAGTACATTTATAATGATTAAAAATCCTGACTTATCGCAAATAAGTCAAAATGCTTAAATACTTGGTGCGGTATGCTTAATATCATCATTCATGATCTGTGTTACTTGAGCACTTAAACTCCCCCAGCCCTGATCCCCTACTGTATTAGGATTTGTGCAAACCATTAAATCAGCTGAATAAGAACTTTCTTCTTTTGCCCATATAGTGTCAATGATGTTTCTCCATGGATAAAAAGAGGAATATATGTTCAATGTATCTACGTACAATTACACATGCAACACAACCCCACGAATAGCTCAGTATCATATTCCATATTTCTGTTAGATATAGGATTAAAGGATCCTTAGAAAATTCAGGATGGAAGGAGCCTTCTGCTCATGGTTAAATATGAACTCAGCCCAGGATACTCAGGGCTTTATCCAATCAGTTCTTGAAAATCTCTAAGGACAGAGACTACCCAAACTCTCTGGCCCAACTGTTCCATTGCTTAGCTGCCCTCATGGTGCAATTTTTTTCCTTACATCTAGGCTGAACATCTGTTATTTCAACTTATGTCTATGTCACCCTTCCACCACACACCTCTGTGAAGAGACGGTGATGTCCTCTTTGTATGTTCTGGCATTCAGGTTCCCCCGGAAGCCATCTCTTCTCCAGGCTGAACAAGCCCAGTTCCTTCTGTGACAGTAAGCTGAATTTTCATGAATAGCCATGACATTCTTGTACAGAAATCTGTAAAAAATATATTTTTTATATTATTTGACCAAAAAGTCAGTTTTTGTTGAGCCTGTGTATGCCTGGTTGCTATGAGGTTCATACTCACATTGGATGCACTGTGCTGAAAGGTCAGATACTGCTAAAATAACTATTTGTCCTAATTTTTTTTTGCAGTAAAAAGAGACTTGAAGGAGACGTTTAGAATGGTGAGAATGGAGAGTTCTTTTTTTTTATTGCTTCTTATCGTTATGAAAACCATGAAATTACTGAGATCAGCATAGCTGACAGCTATGATTACCATACAGAAACAAAAACCGGAGCATTATAATATTATTCTGAGTCATAGGAAAGAGGTGAAATCCATACCTGAATGGCTGACAACCATTACAGGTCTGTAAAGTCCTACAGATTCCATGATGGAAAAGTTCTTCTTAGAAGCAAGAAACAGCATTTGCCGCAGTTCCTCTATGAGAGTCCTCCAGGAGAATTTTGGGACAAATTGCAAACTACCTGAGCTAATCAGATTCCTTTACAAATCTTTTCAGATTCTAATCTAAAATGATTATTCAGCAAATGTAGTTATTCCTTTCTGATTCACTAACAGACAAGCTAACAGTGATTATCTGAATCAATTCCTAGTTCTTTCAAATATTATTTGAAACAAATTACTTTATGTCCAAAACAATTTTCACTCTATACAAAATACAGAGAGTAAACAATCTCTGCCTTGAAGAGGTCAGAATCAGATCTAAGATGGGTCACAATGAATGCAATAAACAGCCTTGCTGTTCTCCTTTGCAAGGAGGAGAAAAAATTGGAAGGATAGGGGTGAAAAAGTTTAATAGTTTCATGGCTTGCCACACACACACACACAGAGAGCTTGGTAATTACAAATCATGTAGAAGTTTTGCCTTGTTTTATGTGCCTGGTGAGAAGGTTCATATCATGTCAGTATGTAAACAAGCTGATGCAGGTAAAAATGCTGCATACCAATCCAGAAGTTCTGTAATTTAGCTGTGAGAAAGGTGTTTCCTCACATGCACTGGGCAGCTACGGTTGTTTTTCCGTTTGCTAGGTTGATAAAGCATCTGACTAAATGCAGCCCTGCGGTTCTGTGTGTTAGCATCTGGCACAAATTATAGAATTTACTTAATGCTGTAAAAGTACTTGCTTTTTTCTTTCTTTCCAGCTGTGTTATTCTAGTCATCTGTTACATTGGACAACTTTTTTTTAATGTTGTTAGTATCACACTGTACAAACCCATAGCTCAATGCAGTTCTTGTGTTTGCCTCTGTTCTCGTATTTAAAATTTGCTATGGTTTATTCTTTAAGACCTGTACAATGAGTGAGTCTTTTCCATTCAAAGTGTATTAAATTAGTTTTGTATCTTCAGTTTGTCAATACAATCAGAAAGAATATTCCACTTCCACTTGAAAATCTAGAATTTCGACGAACTGTTGTAGAATGACCACTTGTCAAAAGAAATTTTCAAAGCAAGTGATGACATTTTTGTTTTGCATGTTAATCTCATCCTTTATCAGAAAGCTGAAAGTGTACGTTTGATTAAAGAAGATGAAAGAACTTACAATGGACGCTCCAAACTCCTAATGGCAGTTGCTATGTCCACAGTTCAACTCAAAAAAGTCCTATTAAAACATGCTTGCCAAAATCTCAGGGGACAAAGAATACTGAAAGGGAGAGAGACAATAACATTCAAATGTCTGGTGTCAAATTAGGCTGCAGGTAGAGCCTTCAATGGGAACATAGGAAACTTTAACTTCCCAGTTATAGATTGGGGAATAAGTGCTGCTAAAGGTAGTACGACCTGTATATTTTTTCATGTGATATTAACAGATTTCTTAACGTAGCAATCATAAAAACAACAAAAGGGCATGCTATTTCCTTTTGATAAGTAATAAAGATCTTTTAGGAAAGTTAGTCAAAGAAGATGATTCAGTAATAATAATAAGATAAACAAAACCAGGTTTATGAATTATAACGTTGAAGTCTGGAAGCAATCTGGACAGAAAAATCTCAAAGGAACCTTAGTGTCTGTGGGTCAAAGATGCAAAAAACCTTCTTGTATCGGTAGCTTAAGTAAAAAAAAGACTATAGAAAAAGGATGAATTCGGGTGTGTATGACTGAATATCATCTCCAGAAGTGGAGTAAACGCATATTGTACAACAGAAAAATTTCAGTTGCAAGCATAAAATAAATCCATAAAAATCAGCTGGAGAATTACAAATATTTTACTACACGCAGAACCATAGTTGTGAAACAAACAACTGACTTGCTGATACAATCTCAGTAGTATGTTGCAAAAAAGATTTTGGGAATAAAGAAATAAAAAATTGAAGACATGAAGGAAAGCAGAAAAAGGGGTAATATATTGAAATGAACTTTGATGATGACTACGTTTGTGAATGCAGAGGAAGACTGGATAAACTTGAGAAGTCTTAACTTCTGTAAGTTGAAATTTGAGCAGTTGAGAACACTAGTTAGTGAAGTCACTGAAGACAGAAAACCTCATGAAACAATCAGAATCTCTAAATCAAAGAATACCATTTAAGTTAATCGTTTTCATGAAAGGTAAAATTGTACTGGAAGAGGTACAGAGAAGGCTATTAGGATGAGCAAATGAATCAGAAGTCTACCTTCCTCCAGATTATCAGAGGCTGGCTTGTTTGGTATAGAAGATGAAGGCTGAGAGGCCCATAAATATCTTCTATATTTATTTTGGTGGACTAAAAAGCAGAGAAGGATTAGAATGGTTTAAACGAAAAGAAAACTTAGGCAAAAAAACCCCCAACCCAATAAACCCTTCTTGGAAGGGGTCATTATAACAGGTGGCAGGCAACACTAACAGAGCTGTATGGTTTCTATACCAGTGTTAGCCCCTTGAGTATACAGTGTAGATAAATCACAGAAGAGATTAGGACAGGGATTATATTTCATTGCACCTGTAAGGCATTTGAATGGTAATCAGCTATGCAAGAGAAACAGCAGACACAAAAGATTAGTGCAATGTTTAGGACTGATTTCATGTTTGGCTTGAATACATGGCTATACCTAAGGATGCAATGGTACTCCAGATGGAGCTTTTACTGTGTCTTCTCTGAAAAGATCTGCTGGGCATTGGGTCATTCTTCTTAGTCTTTGGGATACATTTGGATGGATAAAGAGTGTCTTCTGTTTAATTGCTTTAGTTCACTTGATTTTAGTTAATGTCATAGCAGAGCCAAGCTAACACATCTGAAGTCACATTAATTGACCATGTTGTCATGTCCCTACCCCTGATGTTTTCTCCTGAGGCTAACTGAGCCTGAAATGCAGCAGCCTATTTTGTCAAGGGTTTTTTAATTGGGTTAAAGTATCCTGAGCCAGCACCACTGAGAGTTTCACGTATACCCTGAACAGAGGGCTTAAATAATGAGTGCAGAACTTCTGCAAACCTTTTGGTATTGGATGAATTTCCCCTCAAAAAATCCCCTTCTTAGCTAAAAAATTAAACATAAAAATGGGTCTTCTGCTGATTAATTGTATTTTAGAATAGCAAGTAAGGTGTAAATTAGTTTCCAAAATTAGGCTTCCGAGGGGAAACTTTGATTAAATCCCTAGAAACAACAAACGAGCTATAAAAATAATCAAAATAAGATAGGTGTTTTTTTTTCCTTATGGATGCCATCCTGTGTGGGAAGTAACACAGATTTAATATTGGCATAAGACAGAGAAACAACATTTACAAAATTACAGCAGTACCTTATGAATACATATTAAAATAAATCAGTTGTTTGTTGCACTCTGGAAATGACAACAAAAAGAAAAACTATTCCTTTAATTTCAAGCAGCATTATCTTTAGCAATAGTAGTTCAATGATTTTGTTGTTATTTTTAAACACCAAAGCACATGATAAATGATTGATAATGCAGATAATGGAAAGATATTGTAAAGTCATCTCTTCATTTTCTGTGATAGAGCAGCTCAGAGGAAATGCACTTTAGGGAGGTGTCTAACAGTTAGGAGCCGTTTTCAGTTATATCAAAATTAAATCATATGTCTTCTCTAATTTCCCTGTTAACCATTCAAAATTAAACCTGCATTTTCTGCAAGAACACCGAAATCTGGAATTACCTGTGAATTATTATAATGTCATTCACATAGATTTTATTAAAATCGGAATAGTCTTCTGCTCTAATGACAAAGATGACAACTACGGATAAGCTAACTTACAAAAGGTGTAAGAAATCTATATTGCATTTTTGGCTCCTTAAAATTACTTTTTATTTACAGTATTTATTAGGATGTTAGGTGTTCTTTACCTGCATTGGAAATATACAGAATGTTGGGTGAAATGAAGAAAATATGGTTTATTTCAAGTCTCAGGCTGAGTTTTTTTCTTCACGCTGGAACAAGATGAGTACAACATGGTCTAGGTCATGAACAGAAATCTCAGGTACTCCTCTAGCACGGATTTTAGATAATAGCAGTGATTATTTGTAAAATAATTGTTAGGGTCTGGAAAAATCCTGGTAAACATGTAACAGTAATTTCTAGATGGGGAATTTTTTAAGACATGTAAAGCAAGCTAAACTTTCTATCACTATGTAATCAAGATAAATCCAAATAGTAATCTTTAAGTAGGTATATTTTTTCATGCTTCTTGGTATTTGAGACTACTTTTTTTTGTTTGTACAATTTTTTTTTTTTTTTTTTTTTCTGGAATCTTGCCTATACTTGCCTAAAGTGCTATTATTCTAGCCAAACAGATTTGTATCTAAGTAATTTGGAATTTTCTGGAAAAAAGCTTCCTGTCATTTCTATGCCAAAGGCATTTGTATTACCTATACCTAGGTCTGTCACATCAGCTGAAAATAGTAAGGGTACCATAAAAAGTGATCTCACCAAAACTGACAGGCTCAGTGAAATTCATTTACATAAGTGGAATTGAGGGAAAATTTTTATCTACTAAGAAATGGAGAACAAAGTTCTAGAGTGGACTGGAAACAAGGAGAGAATAGAGATAAAAGAATGAGATCATTAGGTCAAGTCCTTCAATCAGCTAGTCTATTTTTCAGACCCAGGCTAAGTCACTGACAAAAGTACATTATTACTCTTCAATCACACCTCAAGTCTGCAAGCCTCTTGATGTCTAGAAACTTTGAATTGTTTTACATGATTTATGCAGTCACATTTCAATTTAAGAACTTTAGTTTGCTCAGCAGCCATTAGCTTACAGAAGTAGATGCTAGGGTTAAAGCCAGACCAACTTCATCCTATTTTTCACATAGATTTTTATTTTAATTTCTGAAGTCTAATCTCTTTGTAAATGAGGTAATATTAAAAATGCTATGTGAAAAAATTATGTAGACAGAGCCAAATCTGCATAACCAAATTGAATTAATTAGAAAAAGCCTTTATACCCTACAATAGGATTTAATATGACTTTGAGGATATGTAATCTCTGAGAGATAACAATTTTGAAAATAGGAGGATTATTTTCTAATTTGAATGTGTAAAAATGCTGTAAATAACTCCTGCCACCCTCACAAAATGACAGTCAACTAAATGGTGATATATCTGCACATGCATGTGGTAGAATGAGGCAAAAAGCTCCTGCTGCAGATCCATTGTCCACTCCCATTAGTCATCTCTTTTGGCAAACTGAACATGAATCATTTGTGTCTGGCAGCTCTTATGCAGAAAAGATCACAGCCATAATACAAGATGTTGAAATGCTAAAAAGCGATCCTCCCAGGAGGGTTTTGCCAATTAGGAGAGGACTGAGAAGCCTGTGTTACAAGAGGTGACTCAGTATGGTTCAGGATCAGAAATAGGAAATAAAGGTGGGAGGAGGAACAAGAAAGAAAAGATGCAAAAATATATGAGAAGAATTTGAGACCAGAAAAATCTAAAAAGCTTTCAACACTGGTCTAGTTCGTTGTATGAACTGAAGTGTGGAAGCTGTTTCTAAACATCTTGATCATTGCGTGACTGTACTTTGTACAGCTGTGAGGTGTGGAGATTGGGCTGATGCAAATGAAAAGCTACATATAAAGGCATTGAAGAGAGGAGCCCGTAAGAGGAGTACGGTGTTGAGCCTGTATCGAATGCTCTTTCATAAACTACTACTGATAGCCTTGTATCCAAATGCTTCAGAGTCTCATGTGGATTATCTGCCAAATATTGTGAAGTAGGGAAATAACTTTATTAACCCTGCAGGGAAGGCCAACACTGAAAAAGACAAGCTAATTGGTATGTCCAAGGACATAAAGACAGTCAGTGGCAGAGCAAGGAATTGATTCCTAAGTCTCCTGCTTGCTTCTCCAGACATGGATCATTCATTCTCTTTTTGTGGATTTTCTGTCTTGTATCTTGTGACAGTGATGTACATCTTTCAGAAATCTGCATTTATGTCGCTTTAGACTGGAAGATGATAACATGGTCCAGACAATAAAATTATTGCTATTGAATTTTGAACAGATTTTTAATAAATACTTTTTATTGTGTGGAGACATTTCAGTACCATAGCAAAAAATTCTCATGGATGAAACTGAATAAGGATTGATTAGATGTATGTAATTAGACCTCTGAGTACGCAGTCAATATGCTGTAAGATTTAGCCACTCACCAAAAGTGTAGCAATTTAGAATTAATTTATGCATTTATATGTAGTTAGACGAATTTCCCTGAAGATGTTAGAATCCGGACAGACCATGGCAACACAGACAACGAGTGAGTTGTATCACACAGAATAAGGGCAAGACCAGGGTAAAAGTCAGGCCCCTTTGAAGACCCTAAGCACATAGATCATGCTGCTTTCCTATTCAGTCCTAAGAGTAAAACATCTGTCCTACACTGGTAGTTGTAGAACACAATAGCTACCCAAAGCTTTACCATGTTCAAAATATGATTAAAATCAATGTCAGAACAGTGGCTGAGTCCCCAGCCTAGAATAAACCAGATCCTGGCAGCTTTAGTCACCTAGTATGAGTTTATCTTAGCACTGACATATATGTGGACATTAAATTTATTTAACTACAGAATTCTTAACTAGTTGCAAATTCGATTAACCTCTTAAATGTTTGCTTTCAAAAACTGGAGCATTAAGGTCATGCCTCCTTCCAACACCCAGTGTTTCTTTCATATTGTTCCAAAAAGAGAAAATTATTTCTTCAAGGACTCAGTTGTGATAAGTACAAAGTATACATCTGCTGGAAATACCCTGGATTCCTTGTTTAATAAGAGATACTATTCTCTGAGTGATAAAAGAAAGCTGTGAAATAGAGCATTCCCTTTGTGTGAAAAAATGGTTTGGAATATTTTTGTGAATGATTGTGGTAAGTCTCTTTCCCCTTATTGTGTTTGTTATGTATTAGACATATTTCAACAGGAATATTCCCTTTTGTATCTAAGGAGCAATTGTCTTTTCTGATTTTCACTTGTAAGTCCCTTGCTTAAACTCCTCTGTTGTCCATTCAAGGAGCAGGAACTATACCAGGAATCCTGGATGAAAAATAATCATGTAGCAGAAAAGATTATATAGTTCAGACATTACAGTGGGTGACAGTGCTACATGTAAAAGCATTTTTTGAAATGCTTTTGAATAGCAAGAACACTCTGTGAGACCAGGATAGGTTTATATGCAGTTCACAAAACTCTGTCTAGGCTATAGCCATGGCTGTGGATTATGTTACCTAAGCCTATTGCCATTCTTGCTGTAAGCTGCCCTCCTTAGTCCTTAGACTCCAGCAGTAAATGCTGCAGTCCTTCTGTGGTGCTTAGACAGTGTGTTAAGCAGGCAGGGAATTATTTGGGAAAGTCAGATGCCAGCATTTGCTTCAGTGCTGTAACACTGGGAGCTTACATGCGGCCAATACACAACTACAGTTCCCTTCTTCCTGTACACACAAGCACAACATGCACTGCTGGTTGTGTGTTACAAGCTCACCCTGTTATGTGATGTGACACTAAGTTGTATGTCTGCCAAGTGATGCGACAAAACCGTGTTTTCCCTTTGTATGACCAAAGTGGGAATACAGTTACATCCAACGGATGTGGAAAGGAAGGTTTTAGCCCTTACATTGACTGTCTCTGTGCTTCTGTTGGACGTAGATATTTGAACCCTGTGATCCAGCACTACCTTCCTTAAGCAAATCTGGCACAGCTTTGTACATTATCCATGTAGTCCAGAGGCTTCTTTGCACAGATTTTCTACAGACAGGAAGCCTGATGAAGACAGAGCAGATGAAGCTCTGAGCTTGGCACGCCTAATTCTTCTTCTCTTAGTTTGAAATAAATCTGCCCCATTATTTTTTAATATTTAAAAATAAAAAGAAAATAGGCATTTAAGAGACGATTTGATCAAGCTAGTGATCTGTGAACTAAAAACTCTCCTAACATTATAGTTTTGATGAATTCCAGTGGCTCCCAGGGGGCTACCAGAGGATCAACTCATAATACTGCAGATGTCCAGTTCTCCAAATATGCCTTGCAACAACTCATTGCTGTAGTCTTCAAAGAAACTAGAAAGTTGTTATTTCTCATATCACAGATAAACAGAGGTGCATTGTCAAGCATGATCAATATTACTTTTATTTGTATTGCACAACTTAACTGATATAACATGTGATACAAATTGTATGTATTTAGTCCTGGTTCTGCTGTTTGAAAATGGGAGCTGTTGAAATCATGAAGAATTGGATTTTAGAGAAAAACTCCTCGCCTTTTTATCTCAAAGGAAGTGAAATAGAATATTTATAGAAAAATACTCAAATGAGCTACATTGATGGCAAAAAAAATATTTGCACAAAGTTTAGATGTCTAAAAACTGGATGTTTAAGTCAGAATTAAACACTTGAGACTCTCTTTATAGCAAATATATAAAAAAAAAAGGTACTCACAATTAATCTGATCCATCTACACCCATTTGAGGGAGATAAATGATTGTCTAGAGGTGTCTTTTTTATCTCCACTGGCTACAGCAGGATCTTGGGGTGACTAGCTCAGCCTCTAAGGTTTGGTTTTCTTAGTAGGGGGAGATAAATCCCCCCATTGATAAGTCCTCTAGCTGATACCCTGAATAAGGAACAGCTTCATAGCCCTCTCCAGGCTCACTTGCTCCTGCTAAATAATAAAACTGAGCTCAAGTGAAGTTGATTTGGTTCAATTCCATATTGCTGAAGCATTATATTTAATCATCTTACTCATTGGGGTGGAAGAAAAAAACCCATTTGTTGTGAGTTTGGGGTTTTTTTCTTGTTTTTTTAACACTAAAATATTACTTTGAAAATAAAGTCATAGCAGGATAAATTTTTCATATAAAGCTGATCTAATTAACTTCACATGGTGGGGCCTTATTCTTTTGGAGTGGAAAATCTGATGTCCAATACCTCTTTTACTAGAAAATAATGAATACCCTAACTGGGCAGCATGGTAGTAGCTATGAAGATCTACTATGTTTTTTAAAACTCCAGATTTCAATTTTTCTGAGGGAATAGATGCAGAAGGAGAGTAATTTCTGGTCTCTCACAGGAGTGTCACTGAAACTGCAGAAATATATTTGGCATGTGTCTTTTTCTTATCTATTACTGCTACTCAAAATTATCAAGAAATACCTCTCTACTTTAAATTAGGCAGCAAAAAAGAATGAAAAAATATGTAACCATCTTTAATATCCATCATTGTGTCATAAATTGTCTTGCTCTTCCAATAGAATATGGTTATTTCTAATTAAATGTTTACTGGCTACTGAATCTATAGCTGCACTTTGCTTTTCAAGCAAAACTTAAAATGCAACGATCCTTGTCATATTCAGGGAACTTACTATCTAGTTGGCCAGATCTTGCCATTTGGTCTTTGTTTTATTGTTCTTTAGGTGCCAGTTATGGTCAATCCATTGTGTTTAAATTGTTGGCCATAACTGTCTCCCTCTTTTTCAACTGACAGCACACAGCAGGAGAGAATTTCAAAATGTCTGTCAAACTCATTACTCCTTATAACTACTGCTGTGCTCAGCTAACTGGAGTTGTGGCAGCATAAGCCATAAATGGCTGACAGCATACTAAACATCATATTCATTAGCTTTCTTTTTCTTTTTTTTCACACTTTTTTTTTCTTTTTCTATTAAAAACTGCTCTCAGAAGAAACTTTCAGTCACTTGAACGAACAACAAATCAAAATGTAAGGTAATTTAAAAGGAAAATTAAGGTCACAGAATTTTCTTGCATAAAATTTTCTCTACATAACATGTTACATACTGTAGAAATATATTCTTACACTGCTGAATTATTTCTTCCCAAATGCTACACAACACATAAGATTAACAAAACTGCCTACGCATCAGATTTTGGAATAGTAGTAAAGAGAGACAGCCTCTTCCTATTCTGGTTGCTTTATGAAGTGATGTACAGCTGATACACCTCCTACAGATAAATTCCAAGATCCAGGATGTATCAGGATTCCTGTTCTGCCCATACACCAAAACTCGTTCTATTAGTTAAATGCTCATTCTGTTGTTTGTTTTTTTTTTTTTCCCAGAGAGGGCTGACTATACCAAGAAGACATTGGGAGTGCATTGTATGCATTTTCTATGAAATGTTTTCTACCAAGTCCAAATGCAGAGACTTTTTGATCACCAGAGACTACACCCTGACTCTCTGGCCCAGGCTGTGAACACGGGATGCAGAAAATCTTGATCATTATCAGAAACTGCCAATGTCATAATGGAAATTCAACATGGATTGGTGGAACTGAGGAATTTTCTGTCATAACCAGCTCTTGAAGACATTTGTCAGGGAGCCCTCTGAAAATGAGTCCTTCAGTTAGCAGCAGAGAGATCTGAATGGACTAATGCTGATGACCATGCCTTTATCACACCATCCTTCCTAAAAAAGATTTCCTATTGCCTGCCTCATGCCTCAGACTTTTCATACTTGGCGGGTTTATGTGCAATTCTGTATGTCTGAATTTTCTTTTCTCCTCTCCAAGCTACATTGCTTCTCCCAGTATAGCAGGAACACTGAGGGGACTGGGTATCTCTAGTTTCTCTCCCACTGGGGGACCAGGATTTGGTAGTGCAGGTGATAGCACCATGTTAGGTTAAAGAGAACAAAAAACCATCCCTGTTTAAGTTCCTTTTTCTGGCTTTGCTGACTTGGTAGATTAGCTTAGCCTGAAGGATGCTATCAGCAAGGGGGTTAAGGAGACATTTTTAAAGTAATGTTGGTTTTCCTTTTTCCCCATATTTCAGCAGAATTGTTATGAGTTTGTACAGTGGTGCCTAGGTGATTATTTGGCATTTTGGAAATGGTTGGATGGTAAAATTTTAAAATTTTCATGTTAAAAAATGCTGATGGAGAAATTCCATGAAGTTTATTACAAGCAAAGATTCCTACATGTAAATATAGATATAATTTAGGGAATCAGAGATTGATATGATGGGAGTGCTTAGGCAACTGACAAAATGGAACAGTTCTAGGCTTTAAAACAAAACATTACCAAATTCATTCATTAAAACCCCCACATTTTATGACAATGGCTATTTCTTACAAATTATTGGTTATTATCACTGCATCTACGCAACTGCTAGTCTTTAACAATTGTTTCATAAATTAGCCGTGACTCTCCTTCTTATATATTTGGCATTATATCCTGCTTATTTACAGCCCCTTGTGCTTATTTTGTTCTTTACTTACAATTTCTTGTTGCCTGGACCCCTCCTACATTCAACCACATACATCTTTATCTCTTTGGTGTCACATTGCCCACATCCTTATGTAAAATGCACGTACAGAGTGTCTGCCTATGACATTGCAGCTTTACAGCCACTGTTTTGGCTGCAAATTCAATGAAGGGGCCTTATTAATTTACCAAAAAGTTGAAAATGAATCAGATTTCTTCTGACACTTCTGTTTATGGTTGATAGAACACTTTGTCACCTCATCCATCCAATATCATTGCCTCAATTTTCATTAACAGCAAGAAGGTGCTGCTTGCTATTGCATGTTTGTGCAAAAGCATTATAGGAAGTAAATCTTAAAAGAGATGCAAAAACACTTCTCAATAAAATAATTCAAGTTTATTTTTTGAGAATTTGTGTTATTAAACTCTTGCTTGTGTGCTTACTGACTTGAAGGGACACTGTGTTTTACATACGATACTTAAAGAACATGAATATCATGGTTTATAAGTATGATTGGGCAGTCTTTGAGTGCCAATTTATTGAGATCTTCAGCCTAAATAAGGGAATGCTAAAAGACTCATACTTCCTGTCATCCATGAAAAAAAGAAAATGCTAGGAAAGATAGTACTTTGTTATTCGAGAAAGTTTTTACTAAACGTGCATATATTTATACAGATTTTAAACCCGTGTGTTAGAAATCCTTTCCTGATTTACTTTTCTAAATTACTTAGCTCTGTTTTAGGAAAATGCATATGAACTTTGATTATTATGATTTTTACTTGGTATAAAATGGTTATCAGAAGTATCTGATGGTGGGTGGTGTAGTTGCAGGGGTGGCCTTTGTGGGAGGAGGCCAGCAATTGCCCCATGCTGGACACAGCCAGTTCCAGGCAACTCCTCCATGGTTCTACCACAGGACACAATCAACCCCACCAGCAAAGCTGGTGGAGCCTCTGTGAAAACATATTTAAAGGAAGGGCAACAATGCTAGACAAACAGAAGTGAGGAAAAACAATGAGAAGTATGAACACGAGGGTCAGAGAAGGAGGGGGAGGAGATGCTCCAGGGCCAGAGCAGAGAATCCTCTGCAGCCTGTGGAAGAGACCATGGTAAGAGCAGGTATTTTCCTGCAGCCAGTGAGGGGACCATGCTGAAGCAGATATCCACACTGCATGGAGGACTTCACACTGGAGCATGTGGATATTTCCTGAAGGAATTGTGGTCCATACTGGAGCAGGTTTGCACCGAAAGGACTGCAACCCACGGAGAGGCCCCACGCTGGAGCAGGGGAAAAGGAAGGAGCAGCAGAAAGGAACTGTTATGGACTTACTGTAACACCCCCCATTACTTACCATCCTGAGCTGCTTGGGGTAGGGAGGAAGTAGAGAAGCTGGTAATTGAAGGAGTGAAGTTGAGCCTCGGAAAAAGGAGGCATGGAAGGAAGGTGTTGTTTTAATTTTGTCTTTATTTCCCCAAATCCAAATCTGTTTCAATTGCCAATAAATTAATTTCCCCAAAGTCAAGTCTGTTTTGCCCATGAAGGAAATTGGTAAGTGTCACTGTCTTTATCTCAACCTGCAAGCTTAAGATTTTTCCATCTTTTTTTCTCGCCAGAAGAGGGCATGTGAGAGGAGGGGGAATAAGAAAGCAGGTGGGTAGGTGTCTGGCATCTGGCCAAGGTCAAACCACCATAGTTGGAAATGACAGGTTATAAATCTGTTTACCACTTTGGTCAAAAGACAAGCAAGTCATAAGCTCATACCAAAGAAAATAATTCATCTTTTAAGATACCAGTTGATCTCACAGATAAGTATAAAATTACCCATCCAACAAAATGAAAGTGACTCAACAGACCAAACAAGAAAAATTCCATTACTTGCAATAATTCATGGAGGACATTTAGAATAAGTATTATTACTGGGTACTAAATCCAAGTCAGTTATCAGGCTTTTTCTTTCTTACTTTTGTGTCTTTGATTATAAAAGCTCATTTTACAACATAATAAAATTCTTTAAGCAATTTTTATAAGACTGCCAAAGCATTTAAATTTTAGACAACACTCTTTGTTGGGATATGTTTTACAGAAACTCATTGCTTCTAACTTATTCATGTTCTTCCTCTGATGGAAACTTTAATTGTTTCTCAACTATTTAAGATAAGACTCTTTTGAAATTTGTAGTTAAAAATACTATATGTTTAAATGTAAACCGCTGCATAATACCTTTCTGATTCCATTGCTGTGTGAATGCTAAAAAAGTCACCTACAATATAACAAGGCCATCTGATGCTATACCTGGATAACAAAGTAAAAAGCCATTTAAATGTAAAAAACCCAAAACAATGAAAAGATGAACCCCAAACAACACTATCATTTGGGGAATTAGTTAGGAATCTGGCAATGTTCAAGCAACTTCCTTAGCAAACTAAACAAAAGACAAAATCCATCTTTCAAAGATGAAACGTAAACGAGAAAAAAGAATGACTTCTCAATTGTCCATTTAACTATAAAAAAACCTCTTAGGAATAATTAAATTAAAAAAACCCAACTATTTGGAGAACAGAGAAATAAGGGTGTTTGGATTTTTCTGAAACAGAAATTCAACTCCTAAGGGGCCCTGGATAAAATAAAGGGACATATCAGAAAATAGACTAAATAAAAGGGCCAGACCTCTAACTTTAAAAAAATTGTCAGAACTTCCTGCCAGATAAGAAAAGGCAAAATGACTGTGATGGTGAAACAAAACTATAACCCTACTACACAGATCACCAGTTCATGAGCTGAAATTGCTAACAACGCAACCTAAGAAAGTGTTAAATGCATGAAAGTATGACAGCATTTAAGTCTGAATCTGGGGAAGACTGAAAGAGACTCTCTTTCCTTCTTCCCTGAAGTTATGAAGAGAAAGGTATATAAAGTTCCCTGAATTGTATACAGAACACAGTCTAGTTCCATCTTTGTCTTCACAATGCTCATCACAACTACCTATTGCTGCTAAGTCTGATTCACAAACAACCAAAAATGAGTTTATAACAAAGCATTGTTAAATACCATGAAAAGCTGGGATAACAATATGGCTGTACTTATATGATTTTGATGACGTGTACTTTGGCTGGAAATACAGCTAAGACTTCAGTATGAATTGGTAAAATTAATTTGAAAGACAAGTGCAGGGAATTAGGTTGAAATGCACTTGAAATATTTTTCATTTAAAGTTGTTCACACTAAATATGCTAAGTGAAGTAATCTTTGTTTATCATCATTCTAACTATTTTTTGTTTTCATTTTCTACCCTTTCTTAAGCATACACTTGTCAAACTGAAAATGTAGAAGTGCTACCATTCATCGACCAGCTGGTGTAAATGAAACTGTATAGCTATTTTAATGCTCTGAGAAATGCTGCTGTGGCACACTATGTCAGCAAGTACATTTTGACCACTGGTCATAGCCAAGATTTGAATGTGATCATTGGTCATAATCAAGACTGGTCGTTGTCTTTAATGTGGTGTCCTCAACACCCAGTAAGTGACCACTTTGTGACTGAAAAAACAGTAGTTTTTAAAAGGACATCAGAAAATCAAAATATAATTTCTTGTTTTTTTACACTTCAATTTCTTTTTATAGAAAAGAACTTGGCACTCAGCAAACTGGGAACTTGCTGATCACATGGAGTGTCCTTGTCTGATTATACTTTATCTGCTCTAGGTGCTCACCAGAAACTAAATCCTTGGGGTTTCAAAAGGTTGTGTGATTTTTTTGAAGTGTCTTTCAAGGTAACTGGATTAGAATTTTAGCTACTGAGGGAAAAATTCATTGTATTCTTTAAACTCAGAGTTTAAAATCCAGAATCCTGTATCAGGAACTTAGGTTATATGGGAAGATGGTCAGACACCTTCAGATGAGATCTAGGACAATCAGCTTTCTTAGCTGCCAAGAACTAGTTGGGAGGAATACAGAATTCAGGGTAGCTCTGAAACTCTTCAGGGAGGTTATGGATCAGGGCTGCTAAGGACTAGAGCCCTTACTGATTTGATATACATACCCTGGAGCCCTCTCCTAAAGATAGGTGCTTATATCTTACCCTTCTTTTCATAATTCCTGTTGTAACTCCTTCATCCCCTTTCTCCTTCTCTCCCTCAACCATTTTAGGGAGCTCTAGTTTTGAATATGCAAATGCACATAGGGCTGGAGTTGGATATGTAAATCGCCATATGTCCTGCTTAGGTGTGAACATCTCCTTTTGAACCTGGAATCTACCAAAGTTCCTTAATAAGCAACAGTTGAGATCCAGAAACTAAAGATGTCAGAGAAACTCTTCCTATATTTCTGTGAAACTCAGATTTCCCCCAGGTGTATTGGTGCCTGAGTCCTGTGGTTCTGGCGTACACTGATAGAATCGAGAATGTTTCAGAGCTGGAACAAACCCATTCTTTTTAAAAGTTCAGGTAAAACATCATCAGTAACTTTAATTTTCTCTTCAGATTTCTTTGCAGAAGAAATGTCTGTTTGACATTTTTCTGTATCTGCACATATTTTACCACTCCTATTTAAAACCAGGGGCCGATATTGTTCCTGCCTCATACTTTTTTCCCCAGGGTAATTTAATTGCTGTTAGATGGTTCACATTCACTAGAGTAATGTGTTGGTGACTGAAGCCTCAAAAGTTAAAATGAAGCTATACAGATTATTATATTTTGAACGACTATAAGATAGCCTTAGTACTGAAAACATGTTCTTTGGAATTATATTACAGATTAAGAATATCATCCCACATCTTCTGAAGATCAAATGCAATGTCATGTCCTTAACTGATGTAGATCTTCATATCTTCAAGATATATCAGTAGTACTATTCTGCTTTGCACCAGCTGAGAATCCAGCTGCTGTTTCCTCATGATCACATAAGATTTTCTTATCTGACCAAAACACTTGTCTACTTCCTATTCAAAACCAAATGTGCAGTACATTAGAGATGAACTGAGACTAGATTATACTTCAGGACCTGGAGTTGCCTTTTCTTGCTACTAAAAATTCTCTTTACTCATTGACACTACAAACAGTATCACGCATTTTTACCTTGCTGCCACAAAGTTTTCATTGTAAAAGGTGATATTGCTGCAGCACAGATGTCACAGAGTATGCTAATAAGTAAAGAGCCATTTTGTGATTTCTTTTCCATAAATCTGTTTTATAGGACAACACTTAGGAATTATGTAATTCAAGATGCTAGCAGCTATTGGTTCTGGGATTGATTTGATGTTTAAATGACAATTTAATTTCCTCAAAATTTTGATGTACTCAATCACAGTGTATTGCAGTTTAAGCAAACCAAGATCTCAGTCCTCCTTGCATTAATGTTTTTTCACTGCTTTCTGACTCCTGTGTTTCTCAGAAACACATAAGAGTCCTGGAATTTGGTAGCTAGTGAAATTAAGATCTGTTTTATTCTCACATGATAATTTTGAGCCTCAAGTTCCAGATTTTGTTCCACAGAATAGAAGCAGAAGTGTTCGGCAGTGGAGACATTGACTTCTGTGCTACATATACCAACTATATCCCAACTTTATGTTTACATCTGTATTACTTTGAAAAAGTATTAGTTTCTGTTCCCCCAAGGCCCATTTATACGTGTGTACTATAGGGTATACCTTATATTAGCAATTATTTCTTTGGCTAATCCTCAAAAAGGGTAGAAAATTACTTAAAAATTAGTGACCTTAAATTTGCCCCTCCAATTGCATTCTCTATGACATTTTAGTGTAGTACTATATTTATATCCTCTTTTTGATTTTAAGTTTTTTTGCTATATAGTATTTTAAGTTTAATCAAAAGTCAACTTAGAAAGGCCATTCTGCCTAAGGGATATTTTTCCATTAAGTATTTGACATATTGGTGGCCTTGAGGGATTATTGGTTTTTGGAGAAATATTAACAGCTGGAAATTTGCATTTTAATACAGTTCTCCTCAACTACTCAAGCAATTTTATTTTTAAGAGCTGTGACAGGCTTCAAAGCCTTAGTTCTAAAGCAATCTTGCCAAGTAGTAGCTAACATAATTTTACTACAAATGATTAAGTTTCCTAATAGGTTTTCCTTTTCAAAATCTTGTTTGAGGTGTCTGTGAAATCAATACCAAAACTTTGTGATTTGTACTAGAACTAGCATTGCTAATTTGGCTGAACTAGAGGGAACTGGAAAAAGAACTCCCATCAAAATTCTCAAACCCAAAGAAAAAGCAAAGTGAAAACTAAACGCAAACATCACAGTCGTACCATAATTATGTTTTCTAAATCTAAGGAGGATGAGAACATCTGTAAATTGGTATCCTTGATGAGTTTGTTAAAATTATGATTAACACAAATAGGCTATCATAAACATTTGTGTTGTTTACTGATATCTGAGGCTTCTAGGTGAATCAGATGCAGGAAGAGGCATCTACAGTAAAAATGGAAGAGACTGCACACTGTGGAACTGCTGATAACCATCACTATGCGTGCAATGTCTGGCCCAGCTGCCATTCAAGGGAAAATGCCCACTGACTTCATGCACTTTCTGTCAACCCAACAAAGAACTTACAAGTCAGTGACAGGGACTGGGTTAATCTTTCCTGACACATTAGCATTGCTGATTGAAATTAAACAGACCCATTTTGATCAAATAATCATACATTAGAGTATGATAGATTTGTTTTGAGAATGAAATTACAGGGAAAAATTTGGATGATATAGGAGTTTAGCTAAATCTTTAAAATTTAGAATATAGTTAAACCACAACTGTCTGCAGCTGCAGAATGGATAAAAATGGCACTAGCTGGGAAAAACCATTGCCAAAGATTTCAGTACATCATCAAGTCTAGTGCAACTATTATCTTCAGTGAACTAATTTCAGAGGAAAAGATGAAGTAATTTCTCTTTCAGAAAAAAAATGCATATAAACCTGATCAAAAGTCCACTCTAACTGTTGGGAGCTTTTCCATTGACCTTAGCAGATCTCAGATCAGGTCTGAAATTTATTGTTAGAACTCAAAGTATTTTAAACAGAGAAAGTAAGCTTTCTGCTTACTTCACTGGTTTCCATAGTAAGAAAGGCTTTTATTCATAACAGTGTGGATAACACAGTCATGGTCTCATTGCAACTGAGTCTATCAACTGGTTGTTCTGTTATGTTCATAGCTCATATATGAACATGGAAGAGCTTCACTGAATATCACCATGGAAATTCTACTGGATATTTTGGAAAAAAACTCCCAAACCAGACTACATTTCCAAACCAGAGATTCATGAGTCCGTTATCTTTTGAGTTTAGTTCCAAAATACTGAGTGTATTTGTTTTTAATTAATGCATTTTTTTGTGTGTTTGCCTTTTGGTTTCTGAATTTTAACTTCCCATTCCTGGTATGAAATACTTAACATTGTTTACTCTGCACAACTTACTTCCCTTTGATTCCCCTTTCACCAATGATCCCCTTTCCACATTCTTTCCTAAAACTGCCAAATCAGTTCTGGACCCAAAGAGCCCACAGTAAGTCTGAATACAACCCCCATATCTGCCTATACCCTCAAACCAGCATCCAGTCCCTTATTCTACCTCAAACCTTCACTTTGATTTTTCCATTGTCTCTTCCACACCAAAAGGCCTGTGTGGCCTTCCACAAAGGAGTGCAAGCCTATAGATTAATGCTGCATTGAGTGTATTTTACTAGTCTGCTAGTTGCCATCTTCTAATTCGCATATAGACTGAATGTCTGCAGTGAGGTAAAGAAACAAATAAGGAAGTAATCCTTAGAAGGCTTAAGATGCTTTTAATCCTGTTGGTCCTATATGATATTCCCTGGTAGAAGCAAGGGGACATTTACTTTACAGCCTGTCTCAGATTGTGTCTGGAATTGGATGCCTCAGAGGGATGGGTGAGGAATACTGTAGGAACAATTGGGATTAACCTGCTCATCAAGTCTTTTCTTTCAGATGTCCTCAAAAATTGTTTTATGTCTAAACAAAAAGGTTTCTGTTTCTTTTATACATATGTTCCTACGTCAATATCGATTTTTCAGACTGTAACAGCTCAAACTGTGATGAAACTGGTTTATTCTTAAGTTTCAATAATGCCTTTTGGATTCCATAGGCTAATTCAGAACTGTTAAATGATAGAAATTATAAGAAGTGTTTCTTTGGCTCAGTTTTAAGTGAATTTTCTCCTCTCACTTGCATTTTAATTTCAAATCCAATTGCACTATCATTATTCAGAGCAAGGTCAGAAAAAAACCACCTCTTATTTATAGAGTCAAAAATTGTTCCAAAAACTGTGTGGAGATGAGAAATTTTAGGATATTTGGCAAACTCTCACCAATTTAGAGAAAAAGAAAATCTAACTTAAATAGGTAGAGGTGAATCCATTTGATGTAATGACCTATAAAATACTGTTTTAAAAGAAATATGATTGTCTACACTATCCTGGGCTCAGTAAAAAGTCCTCATTGATGTAACGTGAGTTTGTATGTGGGGACTGCAGTTGTATTTTGAAAGTTACACACATATCCCTTTGGTGTATTTCCTAAAAATGAATAAGTTTCAATGTACCAGTAACAGAATACATCCCAAACCCCAAAAACTTCCTCTTAAACTGGTAATTATGTAACAAAATATGTATTTTGTCAGTCTTGATAAGACCAGTGTGTTGATTCAAACACCTCAGGCAAATAAGATACACACATAGGAATATGATTATAGCTAGAAGCTGTAACTTTATTAACTTAATTAACATAATGATAACTGGGGAGATGCAAAAAAGCTATTTCACCCAATATCACTACCTAACAGAAGTGCTCCAGAGTGCTTTTACCTAGGATATATCAATCAAGTTAATAATAAAACAGCAAACTTCATTTACATTACTCAGCAGCTGACAGACAAACCGTTTCCTGTTTTCTTCTTGTGTCAGAGATCAAGATGAAGGGTGTCTCAGCCTATGTTTAAAACTTTCCCATATACTGGGGCAGGTTGGCCACTAGCTTGGAAAACACTTGAGACTCCCTGAAAATTTTTCCCTTGAATCACTTTGGACCTTGTACCATAAGGTCCGATATTTCAAATCGGCAAAAAACGCAAGAGAAACGTATTCTAAACCAGTTGCCACTATAAGCTCCTCTAAGCCTGCTAAGTTTCTTGGGTGTGTGAAACATGAGATAATTTACATTGCAGAAAATTAATTTCTAGATAAAATAGAGGACAAACAATACACAGTATAACATTGTACCTCGAATGCTGTGTTCAGTTTCGGGCCCCTCACTACAAGAAAGATATTGAGGTGCTGGAGCGTGTCCAGAGAAGGGCAACGAAGCTGGTGAGGGGTCTGGAGCACAAGTCTTATGAGGAGCGGCTGAGGGAACTGGGGTTGTTCAGTCTGGAGAAGAGGAGGCTGTGGGGAGACCTTATCGCTCTCTACAATTACCTGAAAGGGGGTTGCAGAGAGGTGGGTGCTGGTCTCTTCTCCCAAGTGACTAGTGACAGGACAAGAGGAAATGGCCTCAAGTTGCACCAGGGGAGGTTTAGGCTGGATATTAGGAAAAATTTCTTTACTGAGAGAGTGGTGAGACATGGGAATAAGCTGCCCAGGGAAGTGGTGGAGTCACCCTCCCTGGAGGTATTCAAGGAACATGTGGATGTGGCATTGTGGGACTTAATGGGCATGATGGTGGGTTTTTTTGGTTGATGGTTGGACTTGATGATCTTACAGGTCTTTTCCAACCTTAGTGATTCTGTGATTCTGTGATTGTCACAAAACTCAGGAATGAAGAAAGACTGGCTATAACCTAGAAATGCAGAAAGAACTGGAGACCAGCCAGGTTTGCCTAGTAAAAGCTTAAAGTTAATGGTAACATGGAGCCCATGTAATGGTTTAATTTGCAGATGTAAAAAAACTGGAGTCATGACTGGTTATACTTTTATGTAATAAGCTATAGTTGAAGTATCTTTTATCACTAACTCTAGGCTTTTTTTGTGTTAAGGATATTCTTATTAAGGAAGGCATTTATAATGTACTATTACAAATTTTATTCATCAGAAAACCTCAGGAACTAAGTAACAGAGCTTATAAAAATCGTACTGGAAAATGAGAGGTTTTTGGTAGAAAATGCTGAGGCACTGGAAGGGAACTTTCCACATGAATGTACCTGTTGTTTTTTTTTTTTAAATCAGGAAAGATTTCTCTTATTCAGCATTTAATTTCTGTCAAAACTAGAAAAAAGCAATCCTGTCATTGCCAACAGATAACCATATACTGGCAGTATGAAAAAGCAGACCTCAGTTCTTTGCTCTGATTCATTTGCAAAGAAGGACTTGAACTTGCAACTCTTATATGCCAGGGGAGAGGCACTTAGCTACTGCCTCTTCTGAGGAGAGGCTCTCTATTTTTCCATAAAAACCCTTCCTTGGCTTGATGTGGAGTCACCACAGGTTAAGATGATAATTTCCTACCCAGTTCTTCAGTGCTCATGCCTTTGAGTGATATTTACCAGAACTTTTCCTTAAAAATTAATTAATATTGACAAACTTTCACAGCAAGTCTAAACTCCCAGAGTCAATTGGAGTATTTTTGGATTTACGACCCAATACCACAGGCCTAAGAGGTTAAGCAAGTCCTGAAAACATAGATGAGGATTTGTTTTTCCATACACAGACAGGTGAAGTGGTTTTCTCTAGGAAAGTTTAAGCCATTCTGTCACAATGCTCCATATTTCTACCCTCTTTGCTCATGGCTACTGTAGCCATGTTCTCATCTGCCTTGTTGGGACTGATGCTCATACGATCCTGCTGAAGAATCTAAAAAAGGTCAGTTAAGAAAATCAAACCAGCAGCGGAAAAATTTGAATTGTTTTCTGTCCTTTCTTTAAATAAAAAGATTGAAGAGGAAATCCTTGTATTGGGTTTGCGTGGCAAGGTTTTGGTAGCAGGGGGGCTACAGGGGTGGCTTCTGTGAGAAGCTGCTAGAAGCTTCTCCTATGTCCCACAGAGCCAATGCCAGCCGTCTCCAAGATGGACCCACCACTGGCCAAGGCCGAGCTAATCAGCGACAGTGGTAGCGCCTCTGGGATAACATATTTAAGAAGGGGGAAAAAAAGTTGCTGTGCAAGAGCAACAGCAGCCATATGAGAGAGGAGTGAAAAAATGTGAGAGAAACAACTGTGCCTATGACACCAAGGTCAGTGAAGAAGGAGGGGGAGGAGGTGCCAGAGCAGAGATTCCCCTGCAGCCCGTGGTGAAGACCATGGCAGGCTGTGCCCCTGCAGCACATGGAGGACCCCACACCAGAGCAGGTGGATGCCCGAAGAAGGCTGTGACCCCGTTGGAAGCCCATGCTGAAGCAAATTCCTGGCAGGACTTGTGGACCCATGGAGAGAGGAGCCCACGCTGGAGCAGGTTTGCTGGCAGGACTTGTGACCCCGTGGGGGACACACACTGGAGCAGTCTGTTCCTGAAGGACTGCACCCCATGGAAAGGACCGGCGCTGGAGCAGTTTGTGAAAAACTGTAGCCTGTGGGAAAGACCCACATTGGAGAAGTTCATGGAGAACTGTCTCCCGTGGGAGGGACCCCACGCTGGAGCAGGGGAAGAGTGTGAGGAGGAAGGAGCAGCAGAAACGACGTGTGATGAACTGACCGCAACCCCCATTCCCTGTCGCCCTGCGTTGCTGGGGGAGGAGGAGGTAGAGAATTTGGAAGTGAAGTTGAGCCCGGATAGAAGGGAGGGGTGGGGGGAAGGTGTTTTTAATATTTAGTTTTTATTTTCTCATTGTCCTACTCTGATTTTGATTGGTCATAAATTAACTAATTTCCCCAAGTCAAGTCTGTTTTACCCGTGATGGTAAATGGTGAGTGATCTCCCTGTCATTATTTTGATGCATGAGCCTTTTGTTATATTTTCTCTCCCCTGTCCAGCTGAGGAAAGGGAGTTATAGAGTGGCTTTGGTGGGCACCTGGCCAGCGAGGGTCAACCCACCACAATCCTACACTGGAATCATCTAGCCAACCTACACAGTATGGTTATGGATTTTGTCCAAGATCTGCTGAACAAGTTTAAGACCATTTTGCCTTCTGAAATAGGAGTCAGTTTTCTAAGCTATCTCCTTTGTCTTCTGCTGTCTTGTTCTCCATTTAGTATAATTTACTGGACTTGCTCTATGACTGAAATGAATCATTTGGTTCAGATAAACTTTTGTATTTGTCCAGCCTTTTATGCCTTGCCATGGGTTTGAGGACAATATAGGCTTGTGAGTATGAGGTCAAAAGTGCATTTTCCCATAAATGATAAATTCTTTGATCATTTAAGTAAGGCATTTTCTTACTATAAGCTTTTATCACAGTTTTTAGAGTATCAGTCTGGACACTCTTCGCCTTAGACATCACAGTCTACATCCATCAAAAATACCACTGTCTTCAGTCTCCTCATTGTCTCAGTGTATATAATGCAATTACATTTTCATTGGATGCAAGTACCTGAATCTCTACAATTAATACCATGAAAGTAAAATATAATTACAAATATTGAAATTAATCCTGCTAAAGAACTTGACTATTCTTTACTCCTGGGTACTGCACAAATGACACTCTAGAGACGTCAAACTTTCATTTCTTTATTTGTGAGTTTGTTTTTCCAATGCTTTCTTAGTTTGAGAACACCAGACTTACTGGAAGCCATATCTGTGATTTATGCAAGAGTTTTATTTTAAATTCTGATAATTTACAGTTCCTTTGGAACCTGCTTAAATTGATTCCATGTATACATGATAACACGATTCTGTAAATAATTTTGCATTCTGTAACCTGAAGGATGTGAAGTGTCCCAGAAATTTTAGTAGAGGTCTATGATATCAGTCATTCAGTTCTGACAACTACAAGTGAGAGTGATTGAGCAAGTGACAATCTCTGATGCTCCACTCTATGATCAAGATGAACAACATAAAATTAGTTAAAGTTCTCTTTCCAGGGAATTTACTAGAATTATTAATTGTGAAAGGAATCCAATTAAAAAAATGAAAATTTACTCCAGTTTGATTTTCAACATCTTACAGTGCAGATTTTAGAAATACCCAAGGAAATTAGAACTACAAATTCTGAAAAGTTAGCACTCATTCTTCTAAATACTTTAGTTGCCTACAAAATGTCCTTAATGACCTTTGTGAGAAGGAAGAAGGTATGGACATCCTACCACTTCTACCATGTCTATAGGCAATGATTAGACATAGCAATCGTTATATGTGATTAGAAGCTGGCTACTTTACAGTGTGTGCTTATAAGGAAATCATACATATTGTGGATGTTAGCTTATAGAAAAAAAGTGAAGTATGTTATTTTTTCTTATGAACACATTACTACTGTGCATCAAATATATGAAGCATTACAGGAAAAAACACAGGTGGAAAAAGAGGTATCTTCAGCAGACATTTGTAAAACATTCTGTGAATAAAAGAAGTTGCATAATTTACTGCAGCATCAGGGTAGCTCTAAATTATATCCAGACAAATCATTATTTGTTCTCTTATTGTAGTGAAAAACTCTCCTAGCAACTACCTTGCCTTACTGTTAGTTAATATACAGAATATGCTTTCTTAAAAGAATGAATACAAATGGATGACAAAGATCTTCATCTTTTCTGGAAAAGCCAACAAAGTAAAATGGTCAATTTTCAGTTGAAAGAGAATTAAGTCTTTTAGTTGCTCTAGAGTATTTGGATGAAACAGCAGAAAAGTAAGATGTAATGTGTGTCAAGAAAAGAACGGAAAGGGCAAGAAAAGTACTAAAACAGCAAAAGAGGAGAAAACAGAACCCAACATATTACTAGGTGAGAAAGTGTAGAAAAATGGAATGAAAAAAGTTATAATAAAGCCTGAAATAAAATATTTGAATAATTATATAGAAAAATAAGAAAACAAAACAGTACCAGCTAGTGGTACTGTATGCCTTGGAAAAATAAACGGGTACAATGAAGAAATGATTGTGTATATTTGTTACAGGTCATCTGACTAGGAATGGAAAATTCCTACATCAACTCTTGAAGTGTTAAAACCCAGAAGCTGCTATATTCATGAGGGACTTAACAATAACCATTCTGAAACCCATTAGGTAATGAAGACAGTAAAACATGAAAGTAGTTCCTAGAATACAGAGAAGACAGCTTTATGATCCAGAAAGTAGAAAATCAATCCAGAGGAGAAACTGTCCTGGATCTACTTCTTCAATAGGGAGGAACTAATTGAGAACGTGAGTATAATACAGAGATACTTGCATTACTCACCATATGTATCTGATTGTAAGAAAGTAAATCCTGTTGAATAAAGAAACTGAAGAAATATGGCACAGCAGAGAAAGAATATGAGACAGACTAGAATACATCTGTGCCAAACTATTAACTCTGCCTTGCAGTCCTAGGGAAAACAAAGCGTACAAGCTCTAGGAACATGCAGAAAGTTGTGCTGCACAGCAATGATGTTTGAAATATCACTGATGAACCAATACCAGGGGTCACCAATTATCTTCTGAGTTGTTTCTCTCCTGCAGTTTGCAGCATTGTGTTGCTATGGTAAAGTTAGCTGGCAGTGAGTTAAGTGGAAGAAGACTAGTCACAACAGAATGGAGCATGATGCAAGCTAATTTATGTGGTTTTGTAATTTAAGCTAACTGGTTTTAAAATAAGATAAGATACATAAATCTGTACTACACAGACTGCAACATAGAAATGTTTTCTGCTGTTTCTTGACCCTCAGGAGGTGAAGGTGGGAACAGAATAATGTGGAAAAGTAGATTCTGGAGCACTAAAGAACCTTTGGAGTACTGCCTTCTCCGAGAAGGTCTCTAGCGCTGTTTCCAGCCTTCATTGGCTATTTGACTGGGTAGTCTCTATCATACCCTGTCTGTTTTCATCTACACAAAACTCAGTAGAGTCAGACAGTACAATGAATTACTAGGGTCCGTTTATAACCTTGCAGTACCAATAACTAACGTAATAACCATGACCTTTGTTGGAGTGAAAAATTCTCCAAATTAAGATGTAAACTAGCCTGTGTAATGTAGTTGTGGAGGATGACAGCCCAGCTATTCAAAGCATCAAGAAGTAGTTTGGTAGTCTCTTCATTCATCCAGTGTAACTGGATGCTCCCACCAATAGCACAGACGGTTCTCATCTGTTACTGATCTATGGAGGTAATCAGTCCAGGCAGGATAGAGACAGTGAATTCAGTGAACAGGACTCAAGAGGGAGTGAAGATCTAGTAGTGGACTCAAGAGATGGATTAACTTCTCAATTTAATTTTTTAACTGATCCCTCATAGGAAAATTCAGTTTGGAAGGGACCTCAGGACATCTCTAGTCCAACCTCCAGCTCAAAGTGGAGTCACCTATGAGGTCAGACCCTGTTGCTCAGGGTCAGGTCAGGTCTTGAAAACCTCCAGGGATGGTGACTGCACAGCCTCTGAAAAACCTGCTCCACTCCTGGACTGACCTTATGGTGAGAAAGTTTATCAGTGCATCCTGGTTGAACTTTACCTGTTTCAAATTATCTTTCAGACACCATGCACTGCTGTGAAAAGCATGTCTCTGCCTTCTTGATTATTGCTTTGTAGGCCCTGACAGGCTACTGTTAGGTCCCCCTAAAGCTGTCTCTTCTCCAGGATGAACATGTGCATCTTCCTCAGTTTCTCCTCACAGGGCAAGTGCTCCAGCCCTTGACCATCTTGGTGTCCTGTAAACTTGCTCCAGTTTATCAATGTCTTGTACTGGGGGAACAAAGCTGGACAGAGCATCCAAATGTGGTGTAACGAATGCTGAGTAGAGGGGAACAATCATTCCCCTTGAGCTACCAGCTGTGCTTCTGTCCATACAGTGCAGGACTCCACTGACATGCTTTGCTGCAAGGGCTCACTGTGGGCTCATGCTCAGCTCACATTCTGCCAACCCCTCCAGGCCCTTCAGCAGAGTTGTTCCCCAACCCGTATCATTACAAGGTGGTCTCCTTTCCCATGTGTGAGACTCAGCATTTGTACTTGCTGAATTTCATTAGGCCGCTGTGGCCCATTCCTCCAGCCTGTACAGGTTGCTTTGGATGGCAGCCCTGCCCTCGAGAGTGTTGACTGTCTCCTCCAATTTAGTGTCATCTGCAAACTTGGCATAGTTTTTTCTCTTCCTCCAATCTTCTTTCTTTTGAGTAAATTCATGCAGAAAAGGGCTGTCTCTTGCATGGCGTTGTGTGAGGTGCCTCGCTGAGGGATCTTGGAGGGCCATCTTCTCAGAAACCTCAGGGCTTTCCTGTTATATCAAAAATGCCTGTATTTGTTGGAGCACCCATCACACACTTGTATGCTTAAATCCCTGACTGAAAACTCTGTGGACAGATTATGGGAGAGTTGTGCTGTGTTTCAGTTCTTGGCCCAAGCAGTGACACTAGACACTGTGAAACTGGACCACGGAAAGAATGTGTATTCTGAGGAACTAGATACAGTGAAATATTAAGAACAGATATTATTTACTCCAGCTTTGCAATGAAAAGCTTCCATAGACTCTATCATAGTTCCTTATTTTAAAGAATCTTAACTAATTTACTGAGCATTAAGGCCATGCTGCCTTCTTATTTAAATAATTTATTTATTACCCCTAACCCATGATGTTTTAACCCTGTCAAAAATTTGACCTCATTATTCAGCTGGTTTGACTAGCTGATTTGGAAGAGTAAATCTGGCGGAAAAAAGTGAAAAAAAATCAGCCATTTTTCACTTTTTGCCTCAAGCATGTAACTATGAATGATTCATAGCACTTCTTGCTCTGTGACAGATTCATTATTAAAAGTTTATTTAATTATCAATACTGTGCTCTACCCTATTAAGAAAATCATATTTTATATTGACTATTACTTGTGAATGAAGTTATCAGTGTCATTCAATCCACTTGGAATCCTGAACATCTGTTTCATTAAGCTGATAATGTTTGTTATCGACATGTTTAATGTAATATATTTTCCAAGGGCATATTGGCAATTTCTCCATGTGTTAAGAGAAGTCTCTGGTGTAAGCTAGTATATATCACAGAATCACAGCATCATTAAGGTTGAAAAGACCTGTAAGATCATCAAGTCCAACCATGAACTAACACCACCATGCCCATTAAACCATGTCCCACAATGTCTCATCCACACATTCCTTGAACTCCTCCAGTGATGGTGACTCCATCACTTCCCTGGGCAGCTTATTCCAGTGTTTCACTAGAATGATACTGTGTGTCCTGTTTGTTGTTTTCTGGATGTTTTGGTTATTTTTTAGACTCAAAACCACTGAGAGATTGTACTGCAGTGCCCACTTCAGCAGTGCCAGACTAATTTATTTCATTGTTATTTTCATTGCAAATGTGTGACAAGGAACACAATGATCTCAGCGTGTAAATTATATCTAGACGTAGAAAATAAAGGGATTTATTATCTTCTGTCAATGTCCGTTGTTTCCAGTTTGCCTAAATACATTAAAAACATATTATGATATTATGGATATTATGCAAACACTAACATTAACATATTTTAATGCATGCTTCTATTTTTTCTTCATTCCATTTCAGATTAATATCCATTACCATTACCAGTGTTTTAGCTCTTTTCTACTGGAAATTGAATTCTGCGTTCGAGAAGGTGGATAATGTTTAATAGGAAAATTAGAAATATTCCAAAATAGAAAAGGTTTATTTTTTTCTATTTAAGATTGTTTTCATGCTCAAATGATACTTTCTGCTTGTTTTCATTATTCTCAATAGTTTTTATGTTGGAAAATATCCAGGTGAATAATTGGCTTTTTCTAAACAGAGGTTCCAAATTTAATCCAGAAGCTTTCTTTAAAAGCATGTGGTACAATTACAAAAGAATGTGTTTATTCATTTATTTTAAATATAAAAAGCACAGGGAAATCAATGATTTTTTTGCTCACTTCAGTGGACTAGGTCTTACACTGGTTTCAGTTGCCAAAGTATGTTACATTATGAGGAATCAATATTCTGTCTATATTTAATGTTGCTTTCCATTCCAAGCCAATTTTTGTATCTTGCCATTAAGCATTTTTCTCTGTCAAAGTTTACACATATAACTGTGGCTTAGCAAGTGCTGTCATAAAGTTGGTGCCATTTTAGAGGTAGGAAAATGCAGAGGAGAAAGTATTTATGATATTTTGAAATGTTTATGTTTCAAGTATTCTGAGGTTTTGTGTGTGGTTTTTTGGGGTTCTTTTTAAGTTTATTTTTATTGTACCAGCTTTGGAAAAAAATCCTATTGTAATACAGACCAAATTAAAGACAGGAAATTGCAAGTCTTGATTTTTTAATATTTTTTTTAATTTTTTTTTTTGAGTAGTCTGCAAAGGATTAGCCTAGTAACTGGAAGAAACATAAGGCTTTATTTTCCATGCATGACTAAGTTCATGATAAATCAAGTGACTGTCTTCAAAGTATGAAACAGTGTTTACAAATAGTGATAAATTAATATTCAGTTAGAAACACATACAACTTTCTGTCTTGATCATTGCAGCCTTACTCAGTAAAAATCAAGCAACAGTTCTTTTAAGAACTGTTAATATTATTGACTGTTCCCTGAACTTTCATCTTCCTCTCTCTGGGTCTACTGAAGAAGGCAAATATCACTAGAAGATACATTTTTTCATTAGAATCTTCAAAAATCTCCACTTTAAGAAACCCACCCAACCTCAGCAGATGAGACAACTCTTCCCCGTGATGACTGTTTAGTATATCCCTGACCAGAGATGATAAGAAAAATTTCCCTTAGAAATGAACTGCTTTGTGGGACTGTAACAGTATGGGAGATATTTTCAAAAATGTGCAGAAAGATTTTTTGGATCAAATTACGATATTCAGTCAAAATTAAAGACATTCAAGCCACAATAACAAATAGCATAGAAAAATGGAAGAATAATACTTGGGAACTTGGTTCCAGGTCTTCTATAAGCTAAATTAGTGTTATAATTCATGTCTATACAGACAATCCTTGTTCTGGCATTGAGACAGTGATTGTTTATAGGCCAGTCTAGCATCTCCCAACTAAAACTTTCACTGAATTCTCATTCTAGCTATTATTCAAACCAAAAGTTTTCAGTTTGGTATCTCTCTCCAGACAGATTTCTGTGAATACATGTGTTTGTGGGTATGTGGTGAAAAAAGATCCCAAATTGCCATATATTTTCAAAGTAATATGAGGTCAAGCAATTAAGGACTTCATCATAAAACACAAAGCATCACACTAACTAGCAACTTTAATGTATTTTCCAATTTCTCAATGCCTTAATATAACATACAAATCTAAAGCAGAAAATAGAAGCCAAACAAGTTCCAAACACCACAAACTCTATAGTTCTAGTTTCCACATGGTAGAACATAAACTTATCTGTATGAAAATCATTGAGTGATAGCAACTGATACTGGAACGCAGTATCTTAAAATACTTTCTTCCATTCCACCCTCTCAAAAAGAAGATTCTGTTAATTTTCACACCACCTTGAGCTTGCCAAACTCATCACAAGCTAATATCGTATGGAACCAGACCTTATCAGAGCAACAATTGGCAAACCTGTCCATTGAAGCCAGCACACTCAATCCCCTTCCCCACTCTCCCAAAGGGAACATAAAAATTAATGAATACAACATATGCTTCCTTCCAGTGGTACTTCTGTGCCCAATGCCACATTGAAACTATGCAGGTGAAGCAAAGCAATCACCTTGTGTCAAAATGGATTTGCTTCATCAACTAACAGTCAGTGGGAGAAAATTTTTAACAAAATGTCTATTTCCTGACCTATTAGTTCAAATGCTCAACAGAGAACTACAAAAAACTGCAATGATAAGTCTGTAAATTAAAATTATAACTGTGAAATATACTGCAATTTGTGGACTTAATTGCGATACTGGTTTTCAAACACATTCCAGTCTCTTCTCTTGTCTTTTCTGGTTCATACTTCATTATTTTTTCCCTGTTAACTAGCTTGTCCTTGCAGGTCATTCAATATAATGGTTTAACTTAAATCTGTTGTTTTCAAACTGTGATTTATTTTGAGTTTGCTGCTATTTTGTTAAATATTGGGAAATAATTAAGTTTTAAAGTCTATCTGCTATTTCCAGCTACTTCATCTGATGTACTAGATGGTACTACTTTCTTCTAAAAATCTTTACCTGCCATGTACTTATTATGTAGAGTTTTTACAGTACTGGAAGTTATTTTGTACCACTAACAATTCAAAACTGAAAAAGAGATCTCAAGAAACATCTGTTAGAGACTGATCAGTAGGCAACTTGTCAGAGTACTGTTTTGTAACATGAAAAAAGATATCCAAGTTCCTGGTCTGAATCCAGAAATGGCTTGAACTTAGGTCTCCCAGCGTTCAAATGTTTCTTTCAATAAGTAAACTTTTGACTTTATTTACATAATTTGTCTTTGAAACGTATTGAAGATTTTAATATAAGTCTAGTGTGGAAAAGGAAGGGAGAAGAGAAAGAAACAAATTCTTTGTTCGTGCTATTACTGCCTGAGTCAACATATCTTTTTCCCCATACAATTGCAGTAGTTCAAAGTGCATGGGTAGATATGAGATGTGACTATTCCCTGTGCCAGAAGTTTCATCTCACAGCAGCAGCAGTCTCCACAATGATACCCTGCAACTGGTGGGATGGATGGATAGTTGCAAGTGGGAGGTGACTGAGGATTCAGCTGAGAATTAGCTATTCTCACTTTACCACAATACATTGTTTTGGGATGCTTAAAAGTTCATCTAGTTGCTAGTTCAGAAGTCTAGAAGGTGGAGAAACTATGTCCCTTTCCTCCTCAGCACACAGTCTCTGCACAACATCTTGGTTCCCCAATTTTCCTTGGACAGAATAGCAACCCTCCATACCCAATGTCCAGCCTCAGTAGGTTGTTTTATTTACTACCCATATTTCTGTGTCCTTCCAGATACTTTAATAATCTTAACCCTTATATTTATTCAACCATAGTTTTTTTGAGAAAACTTTCACAGATTTCAGGGCCTGGATTTGCTGTATGCAATGGCTCCTGACTGGTTCATAGTGCATACATACTGGACTGCATACAGACTTTATCTTAAGTTTATCTTAATGTATGGAAGGAGTTATTCTTAAGGTTCAATTCATATTATCCATTTCTATCACAAGGGGGAGGGGAAATATCAACATTTTTTTTCCATCATACCATATTTTTTCGTGATAATTTATACTGAGATTGAGTTTAAATGTAACCAAAAGGGAGGGGAAAAAAAAGCCCTCTCAATTAATGAAGTATGTCTTGAAGTAAAATACATTCCAAACTGACTTATTTTATAGTGGTTGATTTTTTTTCTTCCCTGTGTGAACTTTTTGTCCTCCTGGTTACACTTTGCACAGTGGAACTCAGACACAGCCCACTGAGAGCATCAACTGTGTTTCAAAATAACTAGACTGTTTAGAAGTGTTCTCTAGAATTCTCCTGGGAAAAAAGTGATTATAAGTCTGCATCAATATAAAACAAATACATGAAAATATGGCAAAAAAAAAAAAAAAAAAAAAGTGAAGTGTTTTTCACCCTTTTTGGCAACATTTACCTAGAACCTTCTTTTCAGTCAGATTTTAAGAAAAAATATAACAATTTCCTGAAAAAATCTGGATATATCCCTCAGGTAATATTATCTTCTTTTGGACTTAACAAAAACAAAATATGTATTTTTATCTGCTGCAAATGAACTATAAATCTCCCTCTTTCTCTCTCTTCTTCAGTACTAAAATTTTTTTACAATGGAAATAAACAAATTGTTGGCACCACAGGAGCTGATTTCTTCAAATACTTTATGATATAGATACGCTTTACTAGAACAACCTATGGTATAGCGTGCTGATTCGGCAGAGCGTGTGGGGTTAAATAAATGTTTTGCTTCAGTACGTTTATACTTAACTAAACCTTCACTTATTGCAGTGAGCCATTTTTCATTAATGTTGCTATTTCTGTTTGATAGCTTTGCCGCAAGGTTCTCACTATTTTATGAAATATACTGCTGCTTAAGTTTGTTTGATCGATCAACTCCCAAATCAGATAGTTATGACAATTTACAAATAACTTTTATTTTTTACTTTTAAATATAGTTGATGTGTTCTTTACAACGGGTGCTTAATCTGTGAATTTACTGTCACTTATTTTCAAAATATTGACTTCCTCATGTTATTTTGGTAGAAATTAGGAATACAGTATGGTACCAGGAAAATGATACAGTGGACAGTCAGTTTAATTTTGGGAAACTTAATTATAGTTTGTGCTATACTTTCTATGGAGAAGTACCAGATATTACACTTGCAAATTATGATTATGAATTAATAATTAATCTTTGTGATGAACTAGTGACATGTGAATTCTAATATATATTTCTGGGGAAAGTAAATAACAGATGTAATCCAGCAAACAACAGAAATGATTTACTGATCTTACACATAATGGAAATTTTGTTCAAAATTTCAAAATGACTTGCAGGCAGGAGGTCAGGAGCTAATGGCTGCAGTGAGCTCTACTAGCCAACTCCCGGACTAAAGTCAGCCTAGTAACACAATATGTCTAACATACTTCTGAATCTGATAATTTTAAGAGCGCTCATCAGTATATTCACAGAAGTAACTGAATTGCTTTCGCTCTTTTCAGAGTCTCTAACTGTACCATAAACAACAGAAACGTTATAAAGCCTTCTTGCTGAGATGTTTAAAGCCTAGTTCAGCAACATCCAAACAACAAATTGGCAACCTGCAGTTAAAAATTCATTAATTCCCAGAAAGAAAAGATAATTTCATTTTTAACTTTAAAAAATGAGGGAACTATTACTACTCCTTATGGAAGTAAATAATGATTTCTTAAGAGCAATTAAAAATGCTTTAAAAATATTTGACACAAAAAAAAGACATTAAGACACAAGTAAATCTGTGCCAATTTACTTCAGCAAGTCCCAGAGAAAATAGGAGATCTGTTATACACAAATAGAGCTGCTAACTATAAACTATCACAAATATCTTAGAAATAATATGGAAATAGACTGACAGTGATAATTGGTATCATTAAGTCAAAATCAAACATGACATGAATCATTTCTTCCCTATTCTCCTCCTTCTCTCCAAAACTAAAATCTTAGCCACCTTTTTTCTGTTTCTTTCAAAGATAATACATTAACCAAATGAGCTGATAAAAAATTGAAATGTTAATAGTGGAAAACATAAAGGATTTGGTCAGGATCTCAGGAATCTGGAACAGTAAAAAACAAACCAACCTCTACATATATTTCCCCAGATGGTTTTTATTTTCGCATTCAATCCTTGAATCTTACGGGTCTTTCATATCCTGCCCCTCAGCCTACATGGTTTATAACATTGTCTCAACTTGGTTCTCAATCCTCCTTGTGGTTTCCTGTTTGCAATTAGTCAAGCAAATTTCAACTAAGGTATCAACTGAGCAATGCTGATGTCCTGCATAGCTAGTTGGGTTTTTTTGTTTTGTTTTGTTTTGGTTTTTTTTTGTTTTGTTTTTGTTTTTTTTTCAATTTGGTGAGTGTTTGCTAGTACTGGTCAAAGGAAATATATCCAACATTGACACAGTTCTCTTCTTTTAAGATGATAAAATGAATGAGACTCTCTTACATTCTGTGGTGTTGTTCATGCTCCTAAAGGGAAAAATGCTTTTGTCTGGTAAGTCTATTAGCAGACTAATGAGCACATTTATGTTAATAGCATGTATTGCCAAGGGTTGAATAATCTATTGATTTCCCTTAGTTGAACTACTTATTTTCCCACTTATATCTCTTACCAACTCTGTGTCCTAGTTTGTTACGCTGTTGTCCATGTTGAAACGCACCTAATTCAGAGAGTTGTTCTTTGGAATGTCTGATAAGGTTACTGATAAGGTGAAGGATTACTCAGAATGGGTAGTTGGGTTGCAGTGCAATCCCAGGTGAATTTTCAGTCTCCAATTCTGGCTTATCAGGTCTCTTCAAGCACTGTACGTCTCATTTCTACATGATTCCTGTAGTGTGGGAACTATTTCAGGGGGGTTGCATTGTTATCTCCTACAGCATAGGGAAGGGAAGCAAAAGAGCATGAGAAATTGCCTTACAGTTGCTCCTGGCCTCATAGTTGTCGGATATGCTGCCTGTGTCTATGCTGCAGGACACAGGTCCTCTGAGGTAGGTCCTGAATTCCTGATGCCTTGAAGAGAGAGACTGAATTCCTCAGTCTCTCTGATTTGCTTTGTAAGGAAAGTCAGATGCGTGTGCAGAGAGGAAAGAAGGATGCTCTATGGAAAGCCCCATGGAGATATTAAGCAGAGTGTCCAGGGAAAGCAATTTCCTTGTAAAAAAAGCCAAAATCAAAGCGAGCACCACTGCTTGCCAGAGGGGATTATGCTTCCTAGATATTTTTGTGAGACCAGTATTTTGTCAAGAAAGCACATACATGTTGAGTAATGTACAACTGATGCTGCATTGGTTTATCTACGATTATGACCCCCAAAGCCATCAGTGTAGTAGATTTTAAAATGTTATCCTGAAGTAGACATGTGACTCTTGCTTATGACTAGAGTACCTGTAGCCATTATATTGGATAATTAAGTAGCATTCCAATTAGACAACTTTAATGAAGTATTTCAGAGACAACATGCACACATCCTCATTTTCTCTGGTGTTTAGGAAGAAAAAGCAAACAGCCAGTTGCAAAATGTTGTGTAATACAAGCTGGCTATTGTCAGTATATGTTGTTTTGAATCTATATTTGTATATAAATACATAAGACTTAGTAAGGCTAAGAAAGCAATCAATACTCCATTGAAACATTACTCATCTAAGGTTATGCTTTATGGGGTAGATTTAGTATTTTGAAACAGATCTAAGAGAGAAAGCTCAGGTACCTGAAGGTTACTATTCAGCTGAGGCTTTGATATTTTTCTGCCAATGAGTAGCATATGTATTCTGCTGATCACTCAGCAGCTGAGACATTACATCGACCTTAACATTCTTTAATTTTTAAGGGTTAATAAAATAAATAAAATCACAGAATCACTAAGGTTGGAAAAGACCTGTAAGATTATGAAGTCCAACCATCAACCAGAAACCACCATGCCTACTGAACTATGTCCCACAATGCCACGTCCACATGTTCCTTGAACATCTCTAGTGAGGGTGACTCCACCACTTCCCTGGGCAGCCTGTTCCAGTGTTTTACCACTCTCTCAGTAAAGAAATTTTTCCTAATATCCAGTCTAAACCTCCCCTGGCACAACTTGAGGCCATTTCCTCTTGTCCTGTCGCTAGTCACTTGGGAGAAGAGACCAACACCCACCTCTCTGCAACCCCCTTTCAGGGAATTGTAGAGAGCGATGAGGTCTCCCCTCAGCCTCCTCTTCTCCAGACTGAACAACCCCAGTTCCCTCAGCCACTCCTCATAAGACTTGTGCTCCAGACCCCTCACCAGCTTCGTTGCCCTTCTCTGGACGCGCTCCAGCACCTCAATGTCCTTCTTGTAGTGAGGGGTCCAAAACTGAACACAGGATTCGAGGTGCGGCCTCACCAGCGCTGAGTACAGGGGCACGATCACCTCCCTGCTCCTGCTGGCCACACTGTTTCTGATACAGGCCAGGATGCTGTTGGCCTTCTTGGCCACCTGGGCACACTGCTGGCTCATATTCAGCCGGCTGTCGACAAACACCCCCAGGTCCTTTTCTGCAGGGCAGCTTTCCAGCCACTCTTCCCCAAGCCTGTAGCGTTGCATGGGGTTGTTGTGACCAAAGTGTAGAAACCGGCACTTGGCCTTGTTGAACCTCATCCAATTGGCCTGGGCCCATGGATCCAGCCTGTCCAGATCCCTCTGCAGAACCTTCCTACCCTCAAGCAGATCAACACTCCCCCCCAACTTGGTGTCATCTGCAAACTTGCTGAGGGAGCACTCAATCTCCTCATCCAGATCATCGATAAATGTATTAAACAAGACCGGTCCCAAAACTGAGCCCTGGGAGACACCACTTGTGACCGGCCGCCACCTGGATTTCACCCCATTCACCACAACTCTCTGGGCTCGGCCATCCAGCCAGTTTTTCACCCAGCGAAGAGTGCACCTGTCTAAGCCATGAGTCGCCAGCTTCTCCAGGAGGATCCTGTGGGAGACACTGTCGAAGGCTTTACTAAAGTCCAGGCCGACAACATCCATAGCCTTTCCCTCATCCACTAGATGGGTCACCTGGTCATAGAAGGAGATCAGGTTGGTCAAGCAGGACCTGCCCTTCATGACCCCGTGCTGGCTGGGCCTGATCCCTTGGTTGTCCTGCACATGCCCTGTGAGCGCCCTCAGGATGAACCTCTCCATAATCTTCCCCAGCACCAAGGTCAGGCTGACAGGCCTGTAGTTCCCCAGATAACGTTAATTTCCAATACAAAGCAGATGGAGGCTACTGCCAAGTTGGGATAAGATGTTAACATAGCAGACATACAGTTTAAAAAACACAGACTGTGTTCTTGATGCTCTTATTTCTTGGGACGGTTGACAGAATAACACATGTGACAATCGGTTTGAGTGATTTTCTGAGAGGGCAGGCTATTATTTTTCTTATGGCATCATGAGGGATAAATGATTTCTCTTGTAACTGCAGGGCAGTTTTTGTGGAGATACATGACCCAAACTGTAATATGACTCAGTGAAGGGTATCAGCATAGGGAATAGTGGCCTTTGTTTTCCAAGTACACTGGATTACAGATGGCTGGATTAGAAACATTTTTCCGTGCCAGTACTTAACAGATGATGTGTTTTACTTGCTGTGCAATGCATGGAGTTAAAAGATAGATTTGGTTTTTTAGTGTGGGACACTAAAAGTGATTACATCAGTCTCAACAGTTGTGAATTGCTTCAAACTCCTTAAGAAGAAGTAAATGCAAATCTTACTGTTCCTGTATTTTCTGCAAGAAAGAATGACAAAGAGTCAAGATTGAAGAACTGATGATAGTAAAATGTCTTTACTATTAACATGCTTCATTAATTTTTTTCTCTACAAAATTATAATGTTGTTAAATATGCTTTCCTGAAAGAGTATTTTAAGGCCTAGCAATTTGTTATTGTTTTTAGAGTGTTTTTAAATCCTCAGGTTAAATTCTAAATACACAAGATACTATTATTATTTATTACTCGTATTTTTCAAAACATCATTATTTACCTTGCTAATTTTATTTTCAGTCTGGTCAAGCAACGTAATGCTTATTGGTTTATTAAAACCATAGCATTGAAACTGTAAATAAGTCATCCCCCCAAAAAAAAGAACACAGATGAAAACAATATGATAAAGCTTGTAATCAAAATAAATTATGCCTGGGGAAAAAACATAATTTGCACAATTAGGTGATACAATAGAATGTTCCATAATTAGGTGCAATACAAGTGTAACCATCCTTAATATCAGTAGTATGCAAGCCTTTCAGACTTCATTAAAGAGTTCCATTGGAACATGTGAATAATAGGATTAGTATAGCCATGGGCAATGCTGGGTCAGCTGGCAATAGATCAATCCAAAACGTAGAACATATTAAAAGGATTATAGATTAGCAATTAGATGGCTTTTTCATGAGCAAGGAATAGTTCCTCAAGCTTTGCCAAAGGTTAACAGAGATAGGATGTCGATTTTTCCACTTTATAATCCAGTAAGAGCCTTAAGGTGATGGAAGTTTCGGCATTTTCAGGATAATAAGAATGATATGAACAAAACATAACAAACCTTTCAGGATCAGTGTCTTGGCTTCACAGGGAAACTCTTCTTACACAAAATGTAGGATATAAATATGTACTGTTAATAACTACATGTCTAAGAAAGAAGATTTCAAGTGAACTATCTGAGAGGTCAAAGACAGTTTTTAAGCCCTTATCTATAGCATTCAGTTTGAAAACAATTGTTGCATTTCAGAGAGTATATAAATAAGTTCTCTAATTCAAACTCTACAATGTTGAGTATTACTAACACTATACACTACTGGAATTGTAGTTTGACGCTTACTTTTAGTTTGACAATAACACAGATATCTAAGAAATTTTTAATAGCTTCCTGATGAAATACTGGATGGCAATATTGGTATGCTTTCAACCGCATAAAGAGGATGTAGTATGTGGAATCAATACATATTGATCACACTGGGAGGTGAGTCTCAACATTTCTAAAAATCAGGTCACTTATTTGGATGCCTCAGTGTGCTTTTACTTCAGGTGTCTAGCTCTGAAAATACGGGCTTTTGTATGAAAGGAGACAGTAAATTTATTAGAAAAGATGAAATGGACATTCAAATGGGAAGCAAATCAAACATACCTGGAAATAAAAGAATGATTAACAGTGAATAATTCATTCAACAAACTTAAACATTTATGTCTGCTCATGAATAAGTTTAACTAACTCCCTTGTTATTCAACTGCTTTGTTACCTTTCCGCAGAAATTTGGGACAGCGGTCCAACTGTTAACATTTTGCTGTATCTCTTTGTTACTCTGTAAGAAATGTGTTGGTGAGTTTCTTGTGATTAGAGATAAGCAAATTGCAATGTCTCTGCTAAGGAATAAAGTTTAGGTTTTGAGAAGCAGAAATATTTGCAAAGTTTCTGCAAAAAAATGTCTAGGAATTTCTTGAAAAAGCTATTCTTTTGAAGGATTAAGTCTCATGGTTGTCCAGGTTACATGACATTTAGACTAATTAAAAATACCTCTTAACAAATGAATGAAGCCAGTCGCAGCTGCAACCCTTTTCAGAAATTGTGTAATATTGCTATAACAACAGCCCATGTAGAGATCTGTGGGTTGGATGAAAGGTTTAAAACTAATTCTCCCTCCTTATTCTGCCCAAACCCAGTAGCTTTGTGGGGGCTGTAGCTGCATCAGGTAGTTTTCTGGATCATTCACTGTTTTTTTACTAACAAGAACTTGCTGGTGGAATCTGTCTCTCTGAGGACCTGAAATCTGTGATGCAAACTCAGTTTCTCATTCTGAATGCCTCTTTAACATGCCCACTACATTTTATTGGTTCTATGGTAAATGCTTCAACTTTATACATAGAAAAGACTTAAGGGATAGAGAATTATATGTAATAAATACATGATTTAAAAAAAAAATACACAATATTACTTTCTAATAGTGGGGATATACAGTAATATTTTAATCTCAGCTAACTTCCATTTTTCATAATCACACCCAGAATTCAGAAAAGTGTAAAAGGCAATATTTTCTCTTTAAAAAGTTTGAAGCCTGCATTTCTGATTGAAATCTGTATAATTACAACTTTGACCTTAGCTAAAGTAAACTGGAAATTTTATAAAGTAGGGATTTCTAATTACAATTCTTTTCAATTTAGTTGAATTGTGACAGCTGCTCTGATTTTGACAGACAAGAAACGAAACGTTTGCAATGCAATGACAGCAACCTACACGACACTAATTGCAATTTTTGTTGGAAAATGTCATGAATTACATTTCAAATAGGATCCAAACATAAGGATGGCTCTTCACTCATTTTACTTTGCAACAGAACTCTGGGACATTAACATTATTTTTGTTTTAGTTGGACTAATAATTCATTGCAGCAGCTATAGGCAGTGATATGGGTAGCAGCCATCAAAGAACACTGAAACAGTCCAGTTCACTCACTGGCTTTATCAAACGTTGTTTGACAGCCACTGCTCGAGGCTGACCAGAAGAATGGTGTTATATGTCTAATTATTTTCTTTTTTAATACAACAAAATAAGTGGAAACAAGCAAAAATGCCTGTGTGATCTTTTTCTCTTAAGACTGTTTAAAACATCAGATGAGGTTGCAATTATTTCTAGAACTGGGCCATCTATATTTTCTGTCAAAATCAAAAGTGACAGTTGCTAAAGGTGGAATTTTCTTAAGTTCATAAATAACATAGGAACAGAAGGCCCACTGATTTTTCCATGTGGTGTGTGCTTCCAAATTATTTTTATTTCTGACTTTTTAGAGTGTTTCAATACCTTGAAAGTTTTATTTTCACATTTTATGCTTTTCAGCTTAGGTTTTATTATTTTAATCCATGATTAAATTGGATGCTTTTATAAATGTCACTATGAATCTTACTCTTCCTTAGGTGCCCATATACCCCATATAAATACGTCCCTCATAGAAAATCCTACCTGGAATATGTAGGCGTCCTGCCCAAGGGAATTAAAAATGGCAAGGAAACTTACCTTCCCAAGCCCAATATGGGGATAATCGATAATTCCCTTTAGAGTTCGAGGAAATTATATTGTCCCATCATTATAGCATTTGTCGACATGTATATACTAGTTGCTTGCAAGACAACAAAGTTGGAAAAATCATTCAGGAAATGAAAATTGGGATTTTAGCTGTTCAAAAACTGTTTTTGAATTGGAATTGAAATTATGGAGCATTTTCATCTTGGGAAAGATGAAAGTGGGGAAGGGGAGACAAAGTTAGATTTCTGAAACCGATACAGAGATGCAGAGGTAGCGTTCACCTAGGCTCAATAATTAGTGCATTCTCCCTGGGAGTGCTTTGGTAGGACTTCCTTCTGTACACCCCACTACTTGAGAGAATTTGCCAAACCTGCCTGCATAGCATCCAAGTACTCTTCATGGTCAGCCCCATGTTTTCTACCTTACAATAATTCTGATATTATGACAGGTCATAATATTAGCATTTTTCCTGTGCTACATGGCATCTCCACATGTCCTGACTGAATGAGGTCTTTCTAATTTACGTCTTCTGTAATGAACCGAGATTGCCATAGCTGCTTATTGCTTATCTATCAATGCATTATATCTCAAGACCTCTGTCTGGTTTCATTATTTTCTTCCTTGCCAGCTCACACAAATGTCTTTTTAATCTCTCACCCTCTCACATTGTATAAAGAGTTCAGACCCATGGAGATGAGCATGGGAAACTCCCTCTCATCCCTTTCTGTATCCTATCAGCTGACATGAAACTGCCTTTTCCCTCTCCCTTTTCAAAGTGCAGCTTCTGTCCTGTTGAAACACAATGGACTAACACTGAATAAAGTCTAGACCCTTACAGTCCAGTATCTTAATCCATGCCATAGCTCTTGGGTAATAGAACTGTAAACTAAAGTTTACAATTATTAATTTGTGGGCATTCAGAAGCAGAAGTAAATGCTCCTCCAGTAATCAGCACATTTCATAGTATAGAGTATAGCCTCTCACTGAGGCTGGCTATGTTATATTCCTCCTTCACTTGTGTGACACCTAATAGGAGTTACAATGACTAGCTAATCTGTCCTTCTCCAAGTCCTTTTCCACCAGCATTTCCCTTAGGGAAGGCTTCCCTTTGCAGCACAGTGTCCTGAAAAACCCTGGCCTCTATCTAGAGCTCTGCTGCGAATGAGTGGTTTAGGCCGCTTAAAGAATCACAGTCAGGGATATTGTCAAAACCAATTTTAATAGAAGTTTATAAAAATGCAACTTAACAGAATTCAATGGCAAGGTTCACTCTATTACTTACTAAAACATACAAAGGGAAAATCAAATTAGGATTTAATCAGAATGGTTTGTACAGAGATACCAGAGAAAGAAAAGGGTGAAGTGGACCCTCCTGTTGAGTCACAAGGTTCAGAAAGGACCCCCTTGCTTTCTAAACTTTTTGGAGAGGAGTTTAGGTGTGGCTGAATCCAGACTTAGTCTCAGACTTGGTCAACAGTTTATGTCTAAAGGAAAGGAAAGGTACAAGGGACAAAGAAATCCTTCCGTTGAGTCACAAGGTTCAGAATAGACCCCCCTGCTTTCTAAACTCCTTCTCAGAGAGGAGTCTAGGTATGGCTAGGTCTAATCCTAGTCTCAAACTTGGTTAACAATTTATATCTAAAGGATTATATGTATTTTAGCAGCAATCTAAAGTTTATTCACAGTTTAAGGTAAGTCATAAAATCTTAGCAACCCTTAATCATGGATTAGTTTAACATTTGCAAAGTGAGTTGATAGAATTTACTACAGTGGTTTGATTACAGATTTGGAATGATAGTATTATACTTTTATAGAGTACATAAATTGATTCACACACACACACGGACATGAAGATATAGTTATAGATATAGATATAGAAAAAGATATAAAGGTATACCTGCTAAAAATTCCCCTCAAGTTCTATGACATATTCACTTCAAATGTCTCAGCATTTCTCAGCAGGCGAGGGTTGAGCCTCGTGAAGGAGAGGGTTTCATTCCAGGTTCCGTTGCCAGCTTTTGGCAGCTGTCCTCCAAAGTTCACAAACTGGAGAGTTCGTGAAACTCTGACAGGCGTCCTGCTCAGAGGGAGATGCTGGTCACAGCCAGCTGTGGTCCAGGAGAGCTCAAAGGGTCTCACTTGGGACCGCTGTTTATAGGTTCATAAGATGATTGGCTTTAGTCATCAGCAAGTTACCAGAAAGTTACTGGAATTCTGGTAAGACTGGTACCATTGCACTTGGGCTACGGTCCAAGTCAGGGATGTTCCAAGGCTGTCAGGGGATGACTGATTATTCCCGCTCTCGTTACCCACCTTGAGTTAGGTAACATGAGTGCTTGGTACGGTCAGTGCTGTTCCCCACCTTAGCCATGCAAGAGTTCCTGGTACGGTCAAGGGATGCTTAACTGCCCAACTCATTGTGCAAAGGCCCAGGCCTAGCTGGAATTCCTGAGAGCAGCCCAGGAAAAAAAAAGAGGGGGAAGGATGCACCACCACAAGCTCTTCATGTCCACACAGCATTGTGAAATCACTACTGCTAGTACCGTAATAGTCAAGAAGTTACTTCTGCTTAGGTTGCAAAAATCCATAATCATGTTAATAAATGAAGAACAGTGATCACCTCTGAAAACTTGCTCTGTAAGCATGAATAATCAAATTGGATTTACTTTGGGTTTGGGGTTTGCAGTTGGATTCTGTTTAATAAGGTGAAAATGGCAACTGCAGCTTTCCTACAGCTGTGAAGCTTGTAAAGGCTCTCAGCTCAACAAAATCCTAGTGACCAGCAATAGCTGAACAACAAAACAGCCCTTATTCTTCCGTTGCTATGCACCGATGCTGTCTTTGTCTTCTGACAGATATCTTGGAGACTCGTACCTTCTGTCCAATATGGGTGAGATTAGCAAACAGATTTGAAAATCATTACTGAGGGCTCCCAAACATCTGTAGATGTAAACACACCTGTATGGAGCTCTGCTAAATAGCTCCTTAAGATGTATGAATTTCCTTGTTTAGATATAGATGAATGTTAACACCTTTGTTTCAAAATCAGCTATTCTAAATTTGTTTAGGCTTTTTTCCCCTTAAAATTACATGACGTGCACTTATTGTTATAAAGGGCTGTTTTGCCCTTCATTTATTTAAACGTTTCTACTCTTACTGTTTATGTTATAGAAAAGATAAAATTCAATAGTAAGCTTGTGATATTCTGAAAATAATTACTAATATTTATTCTTCTAAACTATACATTCTGTTTTTTTTTTCTTCACTTACAGGTGATAGAGGACAGAGTAGTATCTATCTATCTGAATATAGATGTCTATATCTTTTTGTAGTAATGGAGTTGTATGCAGAACTCTGTATGTCTATAGATAAATCTACCTATCATGTGGAATAGCCATTTTAGTTGATAATGATATCTGTATGAAAATAGCATACAGAAATAGTTCATTTTTCCTTTCTCTACAAGAAAGATTTTTTTCAGAGTAATACATAGTATATGTACTTTCATGGAGATTTCCCTAGGAAAATGCCAAATTCATAAATGTTGCTAGAGAACAACATGGTTGCATGTAGATTTAACAAAAAGATTTTTTCAAGATTTTAAGAAAACAATGAATTTTGGGGGGCTGTACAAGTGTGGTCTACTTTTTCTTTTTTAACAAAGATAATTAAGTTGTTTTATAATCAAAAAAGAAACTTGAGAATTAATTTTCTGGTATTATTTCTACCTAAAGCATGTTTGCAAGGATAGCATACCTATGAAAAATATGTGTTTCTGCATTGTGTGCGCTACTGTTTGACTATCGCAGAAGTGTAATAGGAGTGATATGTAATCTAGAATATGTAACTCTATAATATCATAGTATAAAGTATTTCAAGCCAGAGACAGCAAGTTTTGCACGATTCCTTCTTAACCACATGTACAGTATTTTTTTATGCTTAATGTCTTGCACTTCAAATTACTATGGACAAACTAATTCAGGTTTGCTGAGAAGCTCAGGGCCTTATTTTGGTTTTGAATGCATTGTACTTTTGTGTAATGTGTTGTAGAATTTCAGCATTCAGACAGAAAATTGTACTGTAATTTCATAAGTGTTATGTCCATCACAGACTAAATATAACTATCCTTTTTCTCAGAGTGGATCATTTCATGGCCTGTTAAGCTATTCAAAGGGTAATATTCAGATTCCTGATGGTGCTGAGAAACCACCACTGATCAGCCATTCTGGCCAATCTTGTTAAACAAACAAGGTATACGACTCATGGTCACAAACCTCTTGATAGATCCTGTTGTAGAATGCTGATATAATTGATTGTACCTGTTCACCTTCCTTTCATAATATATCTCCTTTAGGGAATAATTTCAATTTACTCATAACCTGAAAAAAACCCAACCTTACCCCCTCTCCAAAAAACCCAAACAAACAAATACAAACCAGAAGAGAAAACAGATAGGGTATCACTGGAGGAAGTCTAAAGGTGGATGTCCTTTTTTTCTCTAAAAATTCTGACTAAATATTTTCACTCTTCTCTGCATTTCTAGGTTGACTGCAATGTGCTGTCTGTACGGTGCCCTTCTCCATTTCATTGGCAAGTTGCATTTGTTTGCTCATGTGTTACAACAAAAATAAGCTCCACGAGTGGAAGCAACAAAGGAAATAAAGATCTGGACAGGGAACAGGCCAAAGAAATAGCAAAGTACTGTATAGCAAAAGGATCTGAAATAGCAGAGTGGGCATTATTGCTAGCAGTACAGAATGTATATGGTGGTGGCAGGTAACCATAGCTCCTATTTACTACTCTAATATAGAATTAAAAACGGGGGGATTGTATGAGTAGTGAGGATATGCCTGAAGGAAGACAGAAGTTGGATGAGGGAAATGTCCTTAGCGGTTAGAGAGACATGGACGGAAGGATGGAGTATTGCTGTGGGAGATTTGCAGCCTGCCTGAGCAGCTCTGCAGCTCGTCGGGTGCGTGCGAGGCTGGAAGTGCCCTGGGCAGAGCAGGGCTGCGTGTTCGGTGTGTGTTCGGTGTTTTCTGTTGTCATTACAAAGAACAGTGCTTTTCATCCTTCAGTCTTAACTGCCTTTGCTTCTCACCTGCTTGCTGGCCTTGCTAATAATCAATCACATTTTATTCACTTAACCTTTGTTTGCCTGTTCCCTGCCTCATGCTGCTTCTTGTCACTGTAGATGGCACAACTTCAACTGTTTGGTGATTAACAAATGTGCACTGTCTGTGCTGCAGCCATTTTAACTTCCTCACTGAGTGTTGTGCTGTAGCCACTTTAGCTGCTTCTTTGCATATTGATTGAACACTGCTTGCATTGAGTATTGACTGCCACAGACAATGTTCCTCACTTACCATTATCGTCCTTGTTTCTTTCTCCCTCATCACCATTCCCCTAAACATTGATGTTCATCCAGTTTCTCCTGCCCTTATATTTCTTCACCATCTGCATCTTTGTTTCATTCTTATACTTGTAAATTAACCACATACAATAATTTATTTTCTTTTTTGCTATTGCCTCTGAGGAACATATCTCCTAATCATCAGTATGGCCAATCTAAGGAGCTCAGCATTCAGAAATCATGAGTCAGCCTCCCTTTTCTCTCAGATCAGGATACTGAGCTAATACTGAAATTTTTCATTTGTTTCCTAGGAAAATAAATACACTCATCTAGCCTTTTAAGTTGTGGAGGAAACCTAGGTAGTAACATGAAGGTATTGTTTTCAACTCTGAGGAAAATAATTTTTTCTTAATAATAATAAAAATAAAAGCAGCAGTTATTGTGAAATAGCAAGAGTCTAGGATCTGAAGATAAATATCAGCTAGGAGAAACACAGGATGCAGAAGAGAGTAATACAGACACTGCCTGATGTGGCAGGAGATGATACCGAAGATCGCAGCTCTATAAACCAATGGTCATTTAATAGAATGTATCCTTGGGAGCAGGGAAAAAACAGATTTAGGGATAAAAAGAGAACAAAGAAAAATACCCAGCATATCTCTGGCACTCTGGATATCACAAGTTTGCATGTAGGAGTTGAAGGAGTTGAAGATCAATGGAGAAAGAGCACAATATGAAAGCATGTTGGAAAAAGTTGAGACACAGTTCCAAGTGGAAGAGGAAGAAAGCATCAACATCATGCTCCTGGCAAAGAGGAAGAAACTCTATCACCAACATCACTTGCTTTGCTTTTAGTGAAAGGCTGGACTAAATGACGTCCATGAGTCTCTCTCAGCCAATATGCCTGTGACTAGAACAAATTTTTAATAAAATTGTGAAAACAGACTTTTAAACCTGTTTTTCATCTATATTATTCTTCTAGTTTTTCACAGACTTTTTTATTCTTATCCTCATAGGAAGGAATTATGGGCAGTTTTCTGTGAAAATACGTTCTGTCTGTCGTGGTTTAAGCCCAGCTGGCAACTAAGCACCACACAGCTGCTCGCTCACTCCCCCCTTGCCTCAGCGGGATGGGGGAGAGAATCGGAAAAGTAAAAGTGAGAAAGCTCGTGGGTTGAGATAAGAACAGTTTAATAAGTGAAATGAAATACAATAAAATAATAGTAATAATGATAGTAATAATAAAAATTGTAATGAAAAGGAAAATAACAACAACAAACAAGATAGGCAAGTGGTGCGAATGAAAACAATTGCTCACCACCCTCCGACTGATGCCCAGCCCAAGCAGCGGTCCCCCAGCCAGCTTTCCCCCTAGTTTATATGTTGAGCATGACATCATATGGTATGGAATATCCCTTTGGTCAGTTGGGGTCAGCTGTCCCGGCTGTGTCCCCTCCCAACTTCTTGTGCACCCCCAGCCTACTCACTGGTGGGGTGGGGTGAGAAGCAGAAAAGGCCTTGACTCTGTGTAAGCACTGCTCAGCAGTAACTAAAACATCCCTGTGCTATCAACACTGTTTTCAGCACAAATACAAAACACAGCCCCATACTAGCTACTGTGAAGAAAATTAACTCTATCCCAGCCAAAACCAGAACATGCTCCTTCCGTTATTCCATACCATTTATGTCATACTCAGGTAGCACACTATCCAATACGTTCTCATCACCTACCATCACCCTCCCCATCCTTTGATATAGTACACAGATATCATTCCCTTGGTCTATGGATCACCCCTGTGAAATGTCTGTAAATTGTCCATAAATGTCCACAAAATGTCCATTGAGTTCATTTAGTCCATGACTTCGGGCTCCATCTGTTACGGTGGTCAGTCAGGACAGGAGAGGTGTTGTATTGCATGGAGTTATTGGGCACCAAAGCCAGCTCAGGTCAGGTCACTGCTGCGCTTGCATTGCTTCTTGTAGGGTTTGTCCTCCATTGATTCAGGTGGTTCCTTCTATAGTAATGCTCATAACATATAACTCAAATCAGGGATTAGTTTCACCCAGAATTAAATCACCTTGAGGTACGCACTGGACTCCCCCATCCTTCTGCATTACCCACCAAGTGCACCCAGGTTCTTGAGCAAAAACCACCCTGCGAATAGGTTTACCTTTTCCTGACGAAGGAATAACCCAGACTGGTTTCCCCAGCAAGTTCCTTATATGTACTACGGGGATCTTATCTCCTTCCACAGTGCACAGGCGTTTTGACTGGGCAGGGCCAGGCTGACTGGCAGATCCTCTGGTGTTAACTAGCCAAGTGGCTTCTGCTAAATGTGTATCCCAATGCTTGAATGTCCCAGCACCCATTGCTTTCGGTGTAGTTTTTAACAGTGCGTTGTATCGTTCAGTTTTCCTGGAGGCTGGTGCCTGATAGGGGATGTGATACACCCAGTCAATGCCATGCTCCTTGGCCCAGGTGTTAATGAGATTGTTTCGGAAATGAGTCCCGTTGTCTGATTCAATTCTTTCAGGGGTGCCGTGTCGCCATAAAACTTGCTTGTCAAGGCCCAAGATAGTATTCCGGGCAGTGTCATGGGTCACGGGGTATGTTTCCAACCATCCAGTAGTTGCTTCCACCATTGTAAGCACATGCTGCTTCCCGTGGCGGGTTCGTGGTGGTGTGATATAATCAACCTGCCAGGCTTCCCCATATTGATATTTCAGCCATCGTCCTCTATACCAAAAAGGCTTTAGCCGCTTAGCTTGTTTGATTATGGCGCATGTTTGACATTCATGGATAACCTGTGCAATGGCATCAATGGTCAAGTCCCCGCCTCGATCACAAGCCCATCTGTATGTTGCATCCCTTCCTAAATGTCCTGATGTGTCATGGGCCCATTGAGCTATAAATAGCTCACCCTTATGTTCCCAATCCAGATCCACCTGAGCCACTTCAATTCTAGCAGCCTGGTCCACCTGCTCATTGTTTCAATGTTCTTCAGTGGCGCGACTCTTGGGTACGTGAGCATCTACGTGACGTACTTTTACAACCAGGTTCTCTACCCGAGCAGCAATATCTTGCCATAATTCAGCAGCCCAGATGGGCTTACCTCTGCGCTGCCAGTTGCTTTGCTTCCATTGCTGTAGCCACCCCCACAGAGCATTTGCCACCATCAGTGAGTCAGTATAGAGATAAAGTACTGGCCATTTTTCTCATTTAGCAATATCTAAAGCCAGCTGAATGGCTTTCACCTCTGCAGACTGACTCAATTCACCTTGTCCTTCAGCAGATTTTGTGACTTCTTGCGTAGGACTCCACACAGCAGCTTTCCACCTTCGATGTTTCCCCACAATACGACAGGATCCATCTGCAAACAGGGCATATTGCTTCTCATTCTCTGGTAATTTATTATACAGAGGGGCCTCTTCAGCACAAGTCACCTCCTCTGGCGACACTCCAAAGTTTCGGCCCTCTGGCCAGTCCATGATCACTTCCAGGATTCCTGGGCAGTCGGGGTTTCCCATCCAAGCCTGTTGCATTATCAGTGTGACCCACCTACTCCATGTAGGATGAGCTATATGATGTTTAGAGGGGACCTTCCCTTTGAACATCCAGCCCAGCACAGGCAATCGAGGGGCCAAAGGGAGCTGTGCTTCACTACCAACTACTTCTGAAGCAGCTCAAATTCCTTCATATGCTGCTAATATTTCTTTTTCAGTTGGAGTGTAACCGGCTTCAGATCCCCCATATCCCTGGCTCCAAAACCCTAGAGGTTGACCTCGAGTCTCTCCAGGTGCTTCCTGCCAGAGGCTCCAGGTGGGGCCGTTATCCCTGGCTGAGGTGTAAAGCACATTTTTTACATCTTGTCCTGTCCGGACTGGCGCAAGCACTACTGCACAAACTATCTCCCATTTAATTTGTTCAAAGGTTTGCTGCTGCTCAGGGCCCCATTCAAAGTCATTCTTTTTCCAGGTCACTCAATAGAGAGGGCTTACGATCAGACTATAACCTGGAATATGCATTCTCCAGAAACCCATGACACCTGTGAAAGCTTGTGTTTCCTTTCTGTTAGTTGGTGGAGATATAGCTGTTATTTTATTGATCACATCCATCGGGATAGGATGACGCCCATCTTGCCATTTTATTTCTAAAAACTGAATCTCCTGTGCAGGTTCTTTGACCTTACTTTGTTTTATAGCAAAACCAGCTTTCAGGAGAATTTGGATTATTCTTCTCCCCTTCTCAAACACTTCCTCCGCTGTGTTGCCCCACACAATGATGTCATCAATATACTGCAGGTGTTCAGGAGCTTCACCTTGTTCCAGTGCAGTCTGTATCAAGCCATGACAAATGGTAGGACTATGTTTCCACCCCTGAGGCAGTCGATTCCAGGTGTACTGGATACCCCTCCATGTGAAAGCAAATTGTGGTCTGCACTCTGCTGCCAGAGGGATCAAGAAAAATGCGTTGGCAGTATCTATTGTTGCATACCATTTGGCAGCCTTTGACTCCAGTTCATATTGAAGTTCTAGCATGTCTGGTACAGCAGCACTGAGCGGCGGTGTGACTTTGTTCAGGCCTCAATAATCCACTGTTAGCCTCCACTCTCCGTTAGATTTTTGCATGGGCCATATGGGACCATGAAAGGGTGAATGAGTCTTACTGATCACTCCTTGACTTTCCAGTTGACGGATCAACTTATGGATGGGAACCAGGGAGTCTCGATTGGTGCGATATTGTTGCCGGTGCACTGTCATGGTAGCAATTGGCACCTGCTGTTCTTTAACCTGCAGCGACTCCCCCTCAGGCAGATCCTCTGAGAGACCAGGCAAGCTAGACAGCTGTTTAATCTTCTCCGTACTCAAGGCAGCTATACCAAAAGCCCACCGGTACCCTTTTGGGTCTCTGAAGTACCCTCTCCTGAGACAGTCTATGCCAAGGATACATGGAGCCTCTGGACCTGTCACAATAAGGTGCTTTTGCCACTCATTCCCAGTTAGGCTTACTTCAGCCTCCAACACAGACAGTTCTTGGGATCCCCCCATCACTCCAGAAATATGGATGGATTCTGCCCTCTTGTAATCTGATGGTATTAGAGTACACTGTGCACCGGTGTCCACTAGAGCTTTGTACTCCTGTGGGGCTGATGTGCCAGGCCATCGAAGCCACACAGTCCAGTAAACCCGATTGTCCCTTTCCTCTGCCTGGCCGAAGGCAGGGCCCCTCTATTTCTGGTCTGAGTCTTCATTACTTGATTTTTGTAACTGCAAAACAGAAGTCCCTTCATCAGGGTCAAAAGTATGGTCAGCCCTTCTACTCTGCCCAACAGACACTGGAGCAGTAATTTTCCTGGATGGACGCCTTTTGGCTGTTTTTTTTCCTTGCAGTTCCTGCACCCAAGCTTCTAGTCTCCAGGTAGGTTGACCATCCCACTTCCTCATGTCCTCCCCCTGGTCACGCAGAAAGAACCACAGGGTTGCATGTGATGTGCGCCACTGGTACCCTTTCTCTTGAACAGGAAAAGGCTGACTCTTAATAGCTGAGGCCTCGGTTGGAGTGCATGAGGAAAACCTACCCTCCTCAGCTTGCTCGAACATGTTTTGGGTCAGTCTGTGTCTGTCCACGGCCGAGACACAGGCACACATGGAGGGAGCAAGATTATCTTTGTATTGTTGGAGCTGTCTGGCCAGTTCATCTATAGTTGGTGCCTCAGCATCTGTCCAGCTCATTATCGCCAGGGTGTGGGTGAATGACGTAGCTGCGTTTCGTACAAACTTTCGCCACATGGACCGTGTGCACCGGATTTCATCTGGGTCTTTGGATGCCTGGTCATTATAGATCACCTCCAACATGGCTAATTCGCTCAGAGTAAGCAGTATAATTGTTAATTGTCCATGAGATGGTACCCAAAGTACAGTAATGGCTTCAGTACAGAGACCAAATACCAGATTAAGCTCAAGGTCAGTGTTTTAAAAACGAATCTCCCAGGCAAAACATCACTAATCACTACAGAGCACAGCAAACTGAAAAAGCCAACGCCAATCTTTAACAGGTACAGCAAGAAAAAGAGCATGGTGCAGATCAAATAAACTAATGTTGAGAACAGATGAATCAATATTGTGACCTGTAACTTTCAGCAGATAGAAATCCCTTCTAATACTCTCTGTTGAATCTGTTATTATCTCAAACTGGCATATAGTTGCTACAAGGAAAGATGTTGTCAGTGTGGAGATAGGGGACTGGTTGAGCATTTTTTCCAGTTTAGGAAAATCAGAAGAAAAGTTGCCCTTATTGAAATATCTTCTTTTTTAAATGCAATGAAGAAATTTTATTTTGGGACAACAATCACAATTGCAATTAGAGTCTTTGAGCTTCATATTTGTAGCCTCCCTGGTGGCTCAAGTTCTTTGTATGGGCCATGTTTCTCTTAATGTATCCCAGCCTCATCCTTCCCTTGTTTCCAGGAATGTACTGGAAACCCTATAAACTTGGTCCATTATGAGAGATGTAGTTCAGCAAAAAAGCCAAGCTCATAGAAGAAAATATTATTGGACATCCAAATGAAAATACCTAGTAAGGTTTTGTCAAGCAGATCTTGGGATGCAACATAAAAAAGGTGGGATAAGTGCTAAAAATAGGGCAGGAAAGAAGAGATCCAGCAGGAGTTCCCCACTCATGTATGCCAGGGCCAGGGGACAAATTTGCTTGCTAAGTCAAGCACAGGCAGTGAAGTGATGGGGCAGCAAGAACTGAAAGCAGGGTTTGCTGAAGACAAGTGAGATAGAGCCAGCTATACTGGACAAATGTACCAAATTAAACCCTGTGCTACACAGTCCCACCTAGTATAATGCAATGCCAAGGGCAGACAGGTACTGCTCAGTGCCATATTTAGCAGATCCCCCACACCCAACACAGACTTTCTTTTTGTTGTATGGAATTTTTACTCATAACTCATTTCCACGTGTATTTCCTCCCCATGCTTTTTTAGATCATTACAGAACGCATAGCCAATTTTTTTTTAACACTTTTTGTTAAAATTGAAGAAGCTGGCATGTTCCTTTGAATTCCTGTAAAAACATGAGTATTTTAGCTTTCATTTCTGTAAATCCTCTCCTGTGCCTCAAGGTTGTGAAATAAAGCTGAAATTTTTGACTCAAGCATATCCTATATCCAATACAGTAAATGGGAAAATAAATTTTTTTTTTGTTTTAATGAATAACCTGAACTTTGAAGGCCTGAATAATCATTTTTGAACACTGCAAAAAATAATTCTGTATTAAATGTTGCATTTTTTATTTCTAACTCAGGTTGTTTATTTAATCTCTTAATTGAATTCTTTGATACTCCTTGAGATACTTGTGCATAGACACTTTGAGTCTTCCCATTTCAGTCACTTTCTTGGCTCCGAGTATCTTTGAACTCACCTTGATGATTCTTGGACTTCACTGCTCTTTCAGTTGATGTTATAAATTACCCTTTTCTTTCCGATTTGTCCACTACCCTTTGCTGTTACAATCTTCACTGTCACTCCATCTTGCCCTGTTCCTCAGTCTCTGACTCTTTTAGGATATTAATATTCTGCTGATCACTCTGTGTTTTCTACTACTTGAGAATAATGCCCTACTCTTGAGAGTCTTACCCTCTCATTTGCTCTTTACAATGAATTTTAGTTGTCTCAAAATTAGGCTTATGCAAGAAGACTTAATGCCAGCCAATACATTCTTTAAATGGTCATACCGTACAAAGTGGGGTGATACAGCAGACATAGGGGAAAAACAAAAGATTATCTGGCATTTTGATTCACTCTATCGTGGATGTCGGTAAACCAGAGGGTGATGAGTCTCAGTGAATGAGACTCACGTATATGAGTGAAAGTTTCTTGGTTCTTGGCCTTTGGCAATAATACTGTAGGAATACAGTTAAGCAACTTTAATTATAATTATGTCATGACTTGTTCTGTGTGGTATATGCTAAACTACTTAATGTATACTGGCACTTTTATGTTCTCGTTCTTATGCACTGCTTTTGGGAATGTTCTACAGTGGCACTGAATTTTCTTATTTAATTTAATTTTGCTCAGACCTAACTGCTTTTCAGAGACTAACTGCAGTTTTGATAAATGTTCTTTCTAGACTAGTTAATTTCTTAGGCAGATAAAAGCTATTTTAATAAAAAAATGTAGCTTCCAGCTAGAGCCCAGATTTGAAAAGATAAGAAGATCTAGTTTTTTTTTTTTTTTCTGAATTAGTTACTTTAGTTTAAAGACATTTTTTCTACACTGATTAAGAAGAAAGACTGACAAATTGAACTTCAGATTTACTCTTTCACGAGACTGATACAAGAAGCAGGTAATGAGATCAACTCATTGTTAGTCACAAAGAGGTTTCTTTGAAATGAAACTTGTCAGGTCTTTAACAGTCACAAAGACTGATACAAACAAAAGCAGGACACTTAGGCCTACAGTTTCTTCCATAGCTGTTAAAGCAACTAATGTGTATCCTTACAGCTTCTCAGAGCTGCTGCTAATTTGGATGCCTATTTGTATTCTTAAAATTGCATTTCTTAATAGTCATTTGCCAACAGTACACTGTATTTTATTGTAAAGATACTATTTGGTGCTGTGGGCCTTTCATCTCTCTCCTCCCAATTAAGTTACGCCTCAGCTCTCATTTTTCCTGGAGACTGCTTGTTTTCCATGTATTAAATGTAGGAATAGCAAAGAAACAAAATAAGGGGGTTCAGTACTCCCAAGTACTCAAACTGACCAGCCAATTGACTTTTCCTGTGAGCAGACAGAGTTTAACCACATTACTGGAATGTGCTCATTTACAAAAGAAACCTGCCTTTTCAGTACTGGCCTGACAGACTAGGAGGACTTGAGTCTCATTGTATGATTTTCCCAGGTTCAGTAAGACCCACCAGCCTTGGTATGGGAGGAAAACAAGCGAGTAAGGATTCTATACATAAACCAG